>NC_134100.1:0-600000 GCF_000715075.1 Nicotiana tabacum
CGCCTTGGGCCCGGATGGTTCCATCCTGGAATTGCCTAATATTTGTCTCGGATATCAAATACGTCATAATAAAACCATTGTCACCGCACCGCTATGACCAAATTATATTTTTTGGCATTTTACAGACATAACACTAGAATTCCTCGCGAGTCCCAAATTTTTGTGTGCTATAGCCCATGCCTTCCGCCTTGGGCCCGGATGGTTCCGTCCTGGAATCGTCTAATATTTGTCTTGGACATCAAATACATCATAATAAAACCATTTTCACCGCCCCGCCATGACCAAATTATATCTTTTGTCATTTTACAGCCATAAAACTAGAAATCCTCACGAGTCCCAAATTTTTGTGTGCTATAGCCTATGACTTCCGCCTTGGGCCCGGATGGTTCCGTCCTGGAATCGTCTAATATTTTTCTTGGACATCAAATACGGCATAATAAAACCATTTTCACTGCCCCGCCATGACCAAATTATATCTTTTGGCATTTTACAGCCATAAAACTAGAAATCTGCGCGAGTCCCAAATTTTTGTGTGCTATAGCCCATGCCTTCTGCTTTGGGCCCGGATGGATCTGTCCTGGAATTGCCTTATATTTGTCACGAACATCAAATACGGCCTAAGAAACCATTTTCACCGCACCGCCATGACCAAATTATATTTTTTGGCATTTTACAGCCATAAAACTAGAAATCCTCGCGAGTCCCAAATTTTTGTGTGCTATAGCCCATGTCTTCCGTCTTTGGCCCGGATGGTTCCATTCTGGAATCGTCTAATATTTGTCTTGGACATCAAATACGGCATAATAAAACCATTTTCACCGCCCCGCCATGACCAAATTATATCTTTTGGCATTTTACAGCCATAAAACTAGAAATCCGCGCGAGTCCCAAATTTTTGTGTGCTATAGCCCATGCCTTCTGCTTTGGGCCCGGATGGATCCATCCTGGAATTGCCTAATATTTGTCCCGGACATCAAATACGGCCTAAGAAACCATTTTCACTGCACCGCCATGACCAAATTATATTATTTAGCATTTTACAGCCATAAAACTAGAAATCCGCGCGAGTCCCAAATTTTTGTGTGCTATAGCCCATGCCTTCTGCTTTGGGCCCGGATGGATCAGTCCTGGAATTGCCTAATATTTGTCCCGGATATCAAATACGTCATAATAAAACCATTGTCACCGCACCGCTATGACCAAATTATATTTTTTGGCATTTTACAGACATAACACTAGAATTCCTCGCGAGTCCCAAATTTTTGTGTGCTATAGCCCATGTCTTCCGCCTTGGGCCCGGATGGTTCCGTCCTGGAATCGTCTAATATTTGTCTTGGACATCAAATATATCATAATAAAACCATTTTCACCGCCCCGCCATGACCAAATTATATCTTTTGGCATTTTACAGCCATAAAACTAGAAATCCGCGCGAGTCCCAAATTTTTGTGTGCTATAGCCCATGTCTTCCGCCTTGGGCCCGGATGGTTCCATTCTGGAATCATCTAATATTTGTCTTGGACATCAAATACGTCATAATAAAACCATTGTCACCGCACCGCTATGACCAAATATATCTTTTGTCATTTTACAGCCACAAAACTAGAAATCCGCGCGAGTCCCAAATTTTTGTGTGCTATAGCCCATGTCTTCCGCCTTGGGCCCGGATGGTTCCATTCTGGAATCATCTAATATTTGTCTTGGACATCAAATACGTCATAATAAAACCATTTTCACCGCACCGCTATGACCTAATTATATTTTTTGGCATTTTACAGCCATAAAACTAGAAATCCGCGCAATTCCCAAATTTTTGTGTGCTATAGCCCATGCCTTCTGCTTTGGGCCCGGATGGATCCATCCTGGAATTGCCTAATATTTGTCCCGGACATCAAATACAGCCTAAGAAACCATTTTCACCGCACCGCCATGACCAAATTATATTTTTTGGCATTTTACAGCCATAAAACTAGAAATCCTCGTGAGTCCCAAATTTTTGTGTGCTATAGCCCATGTCTTCCGCCTTGGGCCCGCATGGTTCCATCTTGGAATCGTCTAATATTTGTCTTGGACATCAATTAAAGCATAATAAAACCATTTGCACCGCCCCGCCGTGACCAAATTATATCTTTTGGCATTTTACAGCCATAAAACTAGAAATCCGCGCGAGTCCCAAATTTTTGTGTGCTATAGCCCATGCCTTCTGCTTTGGGCCCGGATGGATCCATCCTGGAATTGCCTAATATTTGTCCCGGACATCAAATACGGCCTAAGAAACCATTTTCACCGCACCGCCATGACCAAATTATATTATTTAGCATTTTACAGCCATAAAACTAGAAATCCGCGCGAGTCCCAAATTTTTGTGTGCTATAGCCCATGCCTTCTGCTTTGGGCCCGGATGGATCAGTCCTGGAATTGCCTAATATTTGTCCCGGACATCAAATACGTCATAATAAAACCATTGTCACCGCACCGCTATGACCAAATTATATTTTTTGGCATTTTACAGACATAACACTAGAATTCCTCGCGAGTCCCAAATTTTTGTGTGCTATAGCCCATGTCTTCCGCCTTGGGCCCGGATGGTTCCATCCTGGAATTGCCTAATATTTGTCCCGGATATCAAATACGTCATAATAAAACCATTGTCACCGCACCGCTATGACCAAATTATATTTTTTGGCATTTTACAGACATAATACTAGAATTCCTCGCGAGTCCCAAATTTTTGTGTGCTATAGCCCATGACTTCCGCCTTGGGCCCGGATGGTTCCGTCCTGGAATCGTCTAATATTTGTCTTGGACATCAAATATATCATAATAAAACCATTTTCACCGCCCCGCCATGACCAAATTATATCTTTTGGCATTTTACAGCCATAAAACTAGAAATCCGCGCGAGTCCCAAATTTTTGTGTGCTATAGCCCATGTCTTCCGCCTTGGGCCCGGATGGTTCCATTCTGGAATCATCTAATATTTGTCTTGGACATCAAATACGTCATAATAAAACCATTGTCACCGCACCGCTATGACCAAATATATCTTTTGTCATTTTACAGCCATAAAACTAGAAATCCTCGCGAGTCCCAAATTTTTGTGTGCTATAGCCCATGTCTTCCGCCTTGGGCCCGGATGGTTCCATTCTGGAATCATCTAATATTTGTCTTGGACATCAAATACGTCATAATAAAACCATTTTCACCGCACCGCTATGACCTAATTATATTTTTTGGCATTTTACAGCCATAAAACTAGAAATCCGCGCAAGTCCCAAATTTTTGTGTGCTATAGCCCATGCCTTCTGCTTTGGGCCCGGATGGATCCATCCTGGAATTGCCTAATATTTGTCCCGGACATCAAATACAGCCTAAGAAACCATTTTCACCGCACCGCCATGACCAAATTATATTTTTTGGCATTTTACAGCCATAAAACTAGAAATCCTCGTGAGTCCCAAATTTTTGTGTGCTATAGCCCATATCTTCCGCCTTGGGCCCGGATGGTTCCATCTTGGAATCGTCTAATATTTGTCTTGGACATCAATTACGGCATAATAAAACCATTTGCACCGCCCCGCCGTGACCAAATTAGATCTTTTGGCATTTTACAGCCATAAAACTAGAAATCCGCGCGAGTCCCAAATTTTTGTGTGCTATAGCCCATGCCTTCTGCTTTGGGCCCGGATGGATCAGTCCTGGAATTGCCTAATATTTGTCCCGGACATCAAATACGTCATAATAAAACCATTGTCACCGCACCGCTATGACCAAATTATATTTTTTGGCATTTTACAGATATAACACTAGAATTCCTCGCGAGTCCCAAATTTCTGTGTGCTATAGCCCATGTCTTCCGCCTTGGGCCCGGATGGTTCCATTCTGGAATCATCTAATATTTGTCTTGGACATCAAATACGTCATAATAAAACCATTGTCACCGCACCGCTATGACCAAATTATATTTTTTGGCATTTTACAGACATAACACTAGAAATCCTCGCGAGTCCCAAATTTTTGTGTGCTATAGCCCATGTCTTCCGCCTTGGGCCCGGATGGTTCCATTCTGGAATCATCTAATATTTGTCTTGGACATCAAATACGTCATAAAAAACCATTGTCACCGCACCGCTATGACCAAATTATATCTTTTGTCATTTTACAGCCATAAAACTAGAAATCCTCACGAGTCCCAAATTTTTGTGTGCTATAGCCTATGACTTCCGCCTTGGGCCCGGATGGTTCCGTCCTGGAATCGTCTAATATTTTTCTTGGACATCAAATACGGCATAATAAAACCATTTTCACCGCCCCGCCATGACCAAATTATATCTTTTGGCATTTTACAGCCATAAAACTAGAAATCTGCGCGAGTCCCAAATTTTTGTGTGCTGTAGCCCATGCCTTCTGCTTTGGGCCCGGATGGATCCGTCCTGGAATTGCCTAATATTTGTCACGAACATCAAATACGGCCTAAGAAACCATTTTCACCGCACCGCCATGACCAAATTATATTTTTTGGCATTTTACAGCCATAAAACTAGAAATCCTCGCGAGTCCCAAATTTTTGTGTGCTATAGCCCATGTCTTCCGTCTTTGGCCCGGATGGTTCCATTCTGGAATCGTCTAATATTTGTCTTGGACATCAAATACGGCATAATAAAACCATTTTCACCGCCCCGCCATGACCAAATTATATCTTTTGGCATTTTACAGCCATAAAACTAGAAATCCGCGCGAGTCCCAAATTTTTGTGTGCTATAGCCCATGCCTTCTGCTTTGGGCCCGGATGGATCCATCCTGGAATTGCCTAATATTTGTCCCGGACATCAAATACGGCCTAAGAAACCATTTTCACTTCACCTCCATGATCAAATTATATTATTTAGCATTTTACAGCCATAAAACTAGAAATCCGCGCGAGTCCCAAATTTTTGTGTGCTATATCCCATGTCTTCCGCCTTGGGCCCGGATGGTTCCATCCTGGAATTGCCTAATATTTGTCTCGGATATCAAATACGTCATAATAAAACCATTGTCACCGCACCGCTATGACCAAATTATATTTTTTGGCATTTTACAGACATAACACTAGAATTCCTCGCGAGTCCCAAATTTTTGTGTGCTATAGCCCATGCCTTCTGCTTTGGGCCCGGATGGATCAGTCCTGGAATTGCCTAATATTTGTCCCGGATATCAAATACGTCATAATAAAACCATTGTCACCGCACCGCTATGACCAAATTATATTTTTTGGCATTTTACAGACATAATACTAGAATTCCTCGCGAGTCCCAAATTTTTGTGTGCTATAGCCCATGACTTCCGCCTTGGGCCCGGATGGTTCCGTCCTGGAATCGTCTAATATTTGTCTTGGACATCAAATACATCATAATAAAACCATTTTCACCGCCCCGCCATGACCAAATTTTATCTTTTGGCATTTTACAGCCATAAAACTAGAAATCCGCGCGAGTCCCAAATTTTTGTGTGCTATAGCCCATGCCTTCTGCTTTGGGCCCGGATGGATCCGTTCTGGAATTGCCTAATATTTGTCACGAATATCAAATACGGCCTAAGAAACCATTTTCACCGCACCGCCATGACCAAATTATATTTTTTGGCATTTTACAGCCATAAAACTAGAAATCCTCGCGAGTCCCAAATTTTTGTGTGCTATAGCCCATGTCTTCCGTCTTTGGCCCGGATGGTTCCATTCTGGAATCGTCTAATATTTGTCTTGGACATCAAATACGGCATAATAAAACCATTTTCACCGCCCCGCCATGACCAAATTATATCTTTTGGCATTTTACAGCCATAAAACTAGAAATCCGCGCGAGTCCCAAATTTTTGTGTGCTATAGCCCATGCCTTCTGCTTTGGGCCCGGATGGATCCATCCTGGAATTGCCTAATATTTGTCCCGGACATCAAATACGGCCTAAGAAACCATTTTCACTTCACCTCCATGATCAAATTATATTATTTAGCATTTTACAGCCATAAAACTAGAAATCCGCGCGAGTCCCAAATTTTTGTGTGCTATAGCCCATGCCTTCTGCTTTGGGCCCGGATGGATCAGTATTGGAATTGCCTAATATTTGTCCCGGATATCAAATACGTCATAATAAAACCATTGTCACCGCACCGCTATGACCAAATTATATTTTTTGGCATTTTACAGACATAACACTAGAATTCCTCGCGAGTCCCAAATTTTTGTGTGCTATAGCCCATGCCTTCTGCTTTGGGCCCGGATGGATCAGTCCTGGAATTGCCTAATATTTGTCCCGGATATCAAATACGTCATAATAAAACCATTGTCACCGCACCGCTATGACCAAATTATATTTTTTGGCATTTTACAGACATAATACTAGAATTCCTCGCGAGTCCCAAATTTTTGTGTGCTATAGCCCATGACTTCCGCCTTGGGCCCGGATGGTTCCGTCCTGGAATCGTCTAATATTTGTCTTGGACATCAAATACATCATAATAAAACCATTTTCACCGCCCCGCCATGACCAAATTTTATCTTTTGGCATTTTACAGCCATAAAACTAGAAATCCGCGCGAGTCCCAAATTTTTGTGTGCTATAGCCCATGCCTTCTGCTTTGGGCCCGGATGGATCCGTCCTGGAATTGCCTAATATTTGTCACGAACATCAAATACGGCCTAAGAAACCATTTTCACCGCACCGCCATGACCAAATTATATTTTTTGGCATTTTACAGCCATAAAACTAGAAATCCTCGCGAGTCCCAAATTTTTGTGTGCTATAGCCCATGTCTTCCGTCTTTGGCCCGGATGGTTCCATTCTGGAATCGTCTAATATTTGTCTTGGACATCAAATACGGCATAATAAAACCATTTTCACCGCCCCGCCATGACCAAATTTTATCTTTTGGCATTTTACAGCCATAAAACTAGAAATCCGCGCGAGTCCCAAATTTTTGTGTGCTATAGCCCATGCCTTCTGCTTTGGGCCCGGATGGATCAGTCCTGGAATTGCCTAATATTTGTCCCGGATATCAAATACGTCATAATAAAACCATTGTCACCGCACCGCTATGACCAAATTATATTTTTGGCATTTTACAGACATAATACTAGAATTCCTCGCGAGTCCCAAATTTTTGTGTGCTATAGCCCATGACTTCCGCCTTGGGCCCGGATGGTTCCGTCCTGTAATCGTCTAATATTTGTCTTGGACATCAAATACGGCATAATAAAACCATTTTCACCGCCCCGCCATGACCAAATTATATTTTTTGGCATTTTACAGACATAATACTAGAATTCCTCGCGAGTCCCAAATTTTTGTGTGCTATAGCCCATGACTTCCGCCTTGGGCCCGGATGGTTCCGTCCTGGAATCGTCTAATATTTGTTTTGGACATCAAATACATCATAATAAAACCATTTTCACCGCCCCGCCATGACCAAATTTTATCTTTTGGCATTTTACAGCCATAAAACTAGAAATCCGCGCGAGTCCCAAATTTTTGTGTGCTATAGCCCATGCCTTCTGCTTTGGGCCCGGATGGATCCGTCCTGGAATTGCCTAATATTTGTCACGAACATCAAATACGGCCTAAGAAACCATTTTCACCGCACCGCCATGACCAAATTATATTTTTTGGCATTTTACAGCCATAAAACTAGAAATCCTCGCGAGTCCCAAATTTTTGTGTGCTATAGCCCATGTCTTCCGTCTTTGGCCCGGATGGTTCCGTCCTGGAATCGTCTAATATTTGTCTTGGACATCAAATACATCATAATAAAACCATTTTCACCGCCCCGCCATGACCAAATTTTATCTTTTGGCATTTTACAGCCATAAAACTAGAAATCCGCGCGAGTCCCAAATTTTTGTGTGCTATAGCCCATGCCTTCTGCTTTGGGCCCGGATGGATCCGTCCTGGAATTGCCTAATATTTGTCACGAACATCAAATACGGCCTAAGAAACCATTTTCACCGCACCGCCATGACCAAATTATATTTTTTGGCATTTTACAGCCATAAAACTAGAAATCCTCGCGAGTCCGAAATTTTTGTGTGCTATAGCCCATGTCTTCCGTCTTTGGCCCGGATGGTTCCATTCTGGAATCGTCTAATATTTGTCTTGGACATCAAATACGGCATAATAAAACCATTTTCACCGCCCCGCCATGACCAAATTTTATCTTTTGGCATTTTACAGCCATAAAACTAGAAATCCGCGCGAGTCCCAAATTTTTGTGTGCTATAGCCCATGCCTTCTGCTTTGGGCCCGGATGGATCAGTCCTGGAATTGCCTAATATTTGTCCCGGATATCAAATACGTCATAATAAAACCATTGTCACCGCACCGCTATGACCAAATTATATTTTTTGGCATTTTACAGACATAATACTAGAATTCCTCGCGAGTCCCAAATTTTTGTGTGCTATAGCCCATGACTTCCGCCTTGGGCCCGGATGGTTCCGTCCTGGAATCGTCTAATATTTGTCTTGGACATCAAATACATCATAATAAAACCATTTTCACCGCCCCGCCATGACCAAATTTTATCTTTTGGCATTTTACAGCCATAAAACTAGAAATCCGCGCGAGTCCCAAATTTTTGTGTGCTATAGCCCATGCCTTCTGCTTTGGGCCCGGATGGATCCGTTCTGGAATTGCCTAATATTTGTCACGAACATCAAATACGGCCTAAGAAACCATTTTCACCGCACCGCCATGACCAAATTATATTTTTTGGCATTTTACAGCCATAAAACTAGAAATCCTCGCGAGTCCCAAATTTTTGTGTGCTATAGCCCATGTCTTCCGCTTTGGGCCCGGATGGATCCGTCCTGGAATTGCCTAATATTTGTCACGAACATCAAATACGGCCTAAGAAACCATTTTCACCGCACCGCCATGACCAAATTATATTTTTTGGCATTTTACAGCCATAAAACTAGAAATCCTCGCGAGTCCCAAATTTTTGTGTGCTATAGCCCATGTCTTCCGTCTTTGGCCCGGATGGTTCCATTCTGGAATCGTCTAATATTTGTTTTGGGCATCAAATACGGCCTAAGAAACCATTTTCACTGCACCGCCATGACCAAATTATATTATTTAGCATTTTACAGCCATAAAACTAGAAATCCGCGCGAGTCCCAAATTTTTGTGTGCTATAGCCCATGCCTTCTGCTTTGGGCCCGGATGGATCAGTCCTGGAATTGCCTAATATTTGTCCCGGATATCAAATACGTCATAATAAAACCATTGTCACCGCACCGCTATGACCAAATTATATTTTTTGGCATTTTACAGACATAATACTAGAATTCCTCGCGAGTCCCAAATTTTTGTGTGCTATAGCCCATGACTTCCGCCTTGGGCCCGGATGGTTCCATCCTGGAATCGTCTAATATTTGTCTTGGACATCAAATACATCATAATAAAACCATTTTCACCGCCCCGCCATGACCAAATTTTATCTTTTGGCATTTTACAGCCATAAAACTAGAAATCCGCGCGAGTCCCAAATTTTTGTGTGCTATAGCCCATGCCTTCTGCTTTGGGCCCGGATGGATCCGTCCTGGAATTGCCTAATATTTGTCACGAACATCAAATACGGCCTAAGAAACCATTTTCACCGCACCGCCATGACCAAATTATATTTTTTGGCATTTTACAGCCATAAAACTAGAAATCCTCGCGAGTCCGAAATTTTTGTGTGCTATAGCCCATGTCTTCCGTCTTTGGCCCGGATGGTTCCATTCTGGAATCGTCTAATATTTGTCTTGGACATCAAATACGGCATAATAAAACCATTTTCACCGCCCCGCCATGACCAAATTTTATCTTTTGGCATTTTACAGCCATAAAACTAGAAATCCGCGCGAGTCCCAAATTTTTGTGTGCTATAGCCCATGCCTTCTGCTTTGGGCCCGGATGGATCAGTCCTGGAATTGCCTAATATTTGTCCCGGATATCAAATACGTCATAATAAAACCATTGTCACCGCACCGCTATGACCAAATTATATTTTTTGGCATTTTACAGACATAATACTAGAATTCCTCGCGAGTCCCAAATTTTTGTGTGCTATAGCCCATGACTTCCGCCTTGGGCCCGGATGGTTCCGTCCTGGAATCGTCTAATATTTGTCTTGGACATCAAATACATCATAATAAAACCATTTTCACCGCCCCGCCATGACCAAATTTTATCTTTTGGCATTTTACAGCCATAAAACTAGAAATCCGCGCGAGTCCCAAATTTTTGTGTGCTATAGCCCATGCCTTCTGCTTTGGGCCCGGATGGATCCGTTCTGGAATTGCCTAATATTTGTCACGAACATCAAATACGGCCTAAGAAACCATTTTCACCGCACCGCCATGACCAAATTATATTTTTTGGCATTTTACAGCCATAAAACTAGAAATCCTCGCGAGTCCCAAATTTTTGTGTGCTATAGCCCATGTCTTCCGTCTTTGGCCCGGATGGTTCCATTCTGGAATCGTCTAATATTTGTCTTGGACATCAAATACGGCATAATAAAACCATTTTCACCGCCCCGCCATGACCAAATTATATCTTTTGGCATTTTACAGCCATAAAACTAGAAATCCGCGCGAGTCCCAAATTTTTGTGTGCTATAGCCCATGCCTTCTGCTTTGGGCCCGGATGGATCCATCCTGGAATTGCCTAATATTTGTCCCGGACATCAAATACGGCCTAAGAAACCATTTTCACTGCACCGCCATGACCAAATTATATTATTTAGCATTTTACAGCCATAAAACTAGAAATCCGCGCGAGTCCCAAATTTTTGTGTGCTATAGCCCATGCCTTCTGCTTTGGGCCCGGATGGATCCATCCTGGAATTGCCTAATATTTGTCCCGGACATCAAATACGGCCTAAGAAACCATTTTCACTGCACCTCCATGACCAAATTATATTATTTAGCATTTTACAGCCATAAAACTAGAAATCCGCGCGAGTCCCAAATTTTTGTGTGCTATAGCCCATGACTTCTGCTTTGGGCCCGGATGGATCAGTCCTGCAATTGCCTAATATTTGTCCCGGATATCAAATACGTCATAATAAATCCATTGTCACCGCACCGCTATGACCAAATTATATTTTTTGGCATTTTACAGACATAATACTAGAATTCCTCGCGAGTCCCAAATTTTTGTGTGCTATAGCCCATGACTTCCGCCTTGGGCCCGGATGGTTCCGTCCTGCAAACGTCTAATATTTGTTTTGGACATCAAATACATCATAATAAAACCATTTTCACCGCCCCGCCATGACCAAATTTTATCTTTTGGCATTTTACAGCCATAAAACTAGAAATCCGCGCGAGTCCCAAATTTTTGTGTGCTATAGCCCATGCCTTCTGCTTTGGGCCCGGATGGATCCGTCCTGGAATTGCCTAATATTTGTCACGAACATCAAATACGGCCTAAGAAACCATTTTCACCGCACCGCCATGACCAAATTATATTTTTTGGCATTTTACAGCCATAAAACTAGAAATCCTCGCGAGTCCCAAATTTTTGTGTGCTATAGCCCATGTCTTCCGTCTTTGGCCCGGATGGTTCCATTCTGGAATCGTCTAATATTTGTTTTGGGCATCAAATACGGCCTAAGAAACCATTTTCACTGCACCGCCATGACCAAATTATATTATTTAGCATTTTACAGCCATAAAACTAGAAATCCGCGCGAGTCCCAAATTTTTGTGTGCTATAGCCCATGCCTTCTGCTTTGGGCCCGGATGGATCAGTCCTGGAATTGCCTAATATTTGTCCCGGATATCAAATACGTCATAATAAAACCATTGTCACCGCACCGCTATGACCAAATTATATTTTTTGGCATTTTACAGACATAATACTAGAATTCCTCGCGAGTCCCAAATTTTTGTGTGCTATAGCCCATGACTTCCGCCTTGGGCCCGGATGGTTCCATCCTGGAATCGTCTAATATTTGTCTTGGACATCAAATACATCATAATAAAACCATTTTCACCGCCCCGCCATGACCAAATTTTATCTTTTGGCATTTTACAGCCATAAAACTAGAAATCCGCGCGAGTCCCAAATTTTTGTGTGCTATAGCCCATGCCTTCTGCTTTGGGCCCGGATGGATCCGTCCTGGAATTGCCTAATATTTGTCACGAACATCAAATACGGCCTAAGAAACCATTTTCACCGCACCGCCATGACCAAATTATATTTTTTGGCATTTTACAGCCATAAAACTAGAAATCCTCGCGAGTCCCAAATTTTTGTGTGCTATAGCCCATGTCTTCCGTCTTTGGCCCGGATGGTTCCATTCTGGAATCGTCTAATATTTGTCTTGGACATCAAATACGGCATAATAAAACCATTTTCACCGCCCCGCCATGACCAAATTTTATCTTTTGGCATTTTACAGCCATAAAACTAGAAATCCGCGCGAGTCCCAAATTTTTGTGTGCTATAGCCCATGCCTTCTGCTTTGGGCCCGGATGGATCAGTCCTGGAATTGCCTAATATTTGTCCCGGATATCAAATACGTCATAATAAAACCATTGTCACCGCACCGCTATGACCAAATTATATTTTTTGGCATTTTACAGACATAATACTAGAATTCCTCGCGAGTCCCAAATTTTTGTGTGCTATAGCCCATGACTTCCGCCTTGGGCCCGGATGGTTCCGTCCTGGAATCGTCTAATATTTGTCTTGGACATCAAATACATCATAATAAAACCATTTTCACCGCCCCGCCATGACCAAATTTTATCTTTTGGCATTTTACAGCCATAAAACTAGAAATCCGCGCGAGTCCCAAATTTTTGTGTGCTATAGCCCATGCCTTCTGCTTTGGGCCCGGATGGATCCGTCCTGGAATTGCCTAATATTTGTCACGAACATCAAATACGGCCTAAGAAACCATTTTCACCGCACCGCCATGACCAAATTATATTTTTTGGCATTTTACAGCCATAAAACTAGAAATCCTCGCGAGTCCCAAATTTTTGTGTGCTATAGCCCATGTCTTCCGTCTTTGGCCCGGATGGTTCCATTCTGGAATCGTCTAATATTTGTCTTGGACATCAAATACGGCATAATAAAACCATTTTCACCGCCCCGCCATGACCAAATTATATCTTTTGGCATTTTACAGCCATAAAACTAGAAATCCGCGCGAGTCCCAAATTTTTGTGTGCTATAGCCCATGCCTTCTGCTTTGGGCCCGGATGGATCCGTCCTGGAATTGCCTAATATTTGTCACGAACATCAAATACGGCCTAAGAAACCATTTTCACCGCACCGCCATGACCAAATTATATTTTTTGGCATTTTACAGCCATAAAACTAGAAATCCTCGCGAGTCCCAAATTTTTGTGTGCTATAGCCCATGTCTTCCGTCTTTGGCCCGGATGGTTCCATTCTGGAATCGTCTAATATTTGTTTTGGGCATCAAATACGGCCTAAGAAACCATTTTCACTGCACCGCCATGACCAAATTATATTATTTAGCATTTTACAGCCATAAAACTAGAAATCCGCGCGAGTCCCAAATTTTTGTGTGCTATAGCCCATGCCTTCTGCTTTGGGCCCGGATGGATCAGTCCTGGAATTGCCTAATATTTGTCCCGGATATCAAATACGTCATAATAAAACCATTGTCACCGCACCGCTATGACCAAATTATATTTTTTGGCATTTTACAGACATAATACTAGAATTCCTCGCGAGTCCCAAATTTTTGTGTGCTATAGCCCATGACTTCCGCCTTGGGCCCGGATGGTTCCATCCTGGAATCGTCTAATATTTGTCTTGGACATCAAATACATCATAATAAAACCATTTTCACCGCCCCGCCATGACCAAATTTTATCTTTTGGCATTTTACAGCCATAAAACTAGAAATCCGCGCGAGTCCCAAATTTTTGTGTGCTATAGCCCATGCCTTCTGCTTTGGGCCCGGATGGATCCGTCCTGGAATTGCCTAATATTTGTCACGAACATCAAATACGGCCTAAGAAACCATTTTCACCGCACCGCCATGACCAAATTATATTTTTTGGCATTTTACAGCCATAAAACTAGAAATCCTCGCGAGTCCCAAATTTTTGTGTGCTATAGCCCATGTCTTCCGTCTTTGGCCCGGATGGTTCCATTCTGGAATCGTCTAATATTTGTCTTGGACATCAAATACGGCATAATAAAACCATTTTCACCGCCCCGCCATGACCAAATTTTATCTTTTGGCATTTTACAGCCATAAAACTAGAAATCCGCGCGAGTCCCAAATTTTTGTGTGCTATAGCCCATGCCTTCTGCTTTGGGCCCGGATGGATCAGTCCTGGAATTGCCTAATATTTGTCCCGGATATCAAATACGTCATAATAAAACCATTGTCACCGCACCGCTATGACCAAATTATATTTTTTGGCATTTTACAGACATAATACTAGAATTCCTCGCGAGTCCCAAATTTTTGTGTGCTATAGCCCATGACTTCCGCCTTGGGCCCGGATGGTTCCGTCCTGGAATCGTCTAATATTTGTCTTGGACATCAAATACATCATAATAAAACCATTTTCACCGCCCCGCCATGACCAAATTTTATCTTTTGGCATTTTACAGCCATAAAACTAGAAATCCGCGCGAGTCCCAAATTTTTGTGTGCTATAGCCCATGCCTTCTGCTTTGGGCCCGGATGGATCCGTCCTGGAATTGCCTAATATTTGTCACGAACATCAAATACGGCCTAAGAAACCATTTTCACCGCACCGCCATGACCAAATTATATTTTTTGGCATTTTACAGCCATAAAACTAGAAATCCTCGCGAGTCCCAAATTTTTGTGTGCTATAGCCCATGTCTTCCGTCTTTGGCCCGGATGGTTCCATTCTGGAATCGTCTAATATTTGTCTTGGACATCAAATACGGCATAATAAAACCATTTTCACCGCCCCGCCATGACCAAATTATATCTTTTGGCATTTTACAGCCATAAAACTAGAAATCCGCGCGAGTCCCAAATTTTTGTGTGCTATAGCCCATGCCTTCTGCTTTGGGCCCGGATGGATCCATCCTGGAATTGCCTAATATTTGTCCCGGACATCAAATACGGCCTAAGAAACCATTTTCACTGCACCGCCATGACCAAATTATATTATTTAGCATTTTACAGCCATAAAACTAGAAATCCGCGCGAGTCCCAAATTTTTGTGTGCTATAGCCCATGCCTTCTGCTTTGGGCCCGGATGGATCAGTCCTGGAATTGCCTAATATTTGTCCCGGATATCAAATACGTCATAATAAAACCATTTTCACCGCACCGCTATGACCAAATTATATTTTTTGGCATTTTACAGACATAACACTAGAATTCCTCGCGAGTCCCAAATTTTTGTGTGCTATAGCCCATGCCTTCTGCTTTGGGCCCGGATGGATCCGTCCTGGAATTGCCTAATATTTGTCACGAACATCAAATACGGCCTAAGAAACCATTTTCACCGCACCGCCATGACCAAATTATATTTTTTGGCATTTTACAGCCATAAAACTAGAAATCCTCGCGAGTCCCAAATTTTTGTGTGCTATAGCCCATGTCTTCCGTCTTTGGCCCGGATGGTTCCATTCTGGAATCGTCTAATATTTGTCTTGTTCATCAAATACGGCATAATAAAACCATTTTCACCGCCCCGCCATGACCAAATTATATCTTTTGGCATTTTACAGCCATAAAACTAGAAATCCGCGCGAGTCCCAAATTTTTGTGTGCTATAGCCCATGCCTTCTGCTTTGGGCCCGGATGGATCCATCCTGGAATTGCCTAATATTTGTCCCGGACATCAAATACGGCCTAAGAAACCATTTTCACTGCACCTCCATGACCAAATTATATTATTTAGCATTTTACAGCCATAAAACTAGAAATCCGCGCGAGTCCCAAATTTTTGTGTGCTATAGCCCATGACTTCTGCTTTGGGCCCGGATGGATCAGTCCTGCAATTGCCTAATATTTGTCCCGGATATCAAATACGTCATAATAAATCCATTGTCACCGCACCGCTATGACCAAATTATATTTTTTGGCATTTTACAGACATAACACTAGAATTCCTCGCGAGTCCCAAATTTTTGTGTGCTATAGCCCATGTCTTCCGCCTTGGGCCCGGATGGTTCCGTCCTGGAATCGTCTAATATTTGTCTTGGACATCAAATACGTCATAATTAAACCATTGTCACCGCACCGCTATGACCAAATTATATTTTTTGGCAATTTACAGCCATAAAACTAGAAATCCTCGCGAGTCCCAAATTTTTGTGTGCTATAGCCCATGACTTCCGCCTTGGGCCCGGATGGTTCCGTCCTAGAATCGTCTAATATTTTTCTTGGTTATCAAATACGGCATAATAAAACCATTTTCACCGCCCCGCCATGACCAAATTATATCTTTTGGCATTTTACAGCCATAAAACTAGAAATCCGCGAGAGTCCCAAATTTTTGTGTGCTATAGCCCATGCCTTCTGCTTTGGGCCCGGATGGATCCATCCTGGAATTGCCTAATATTTGTCACGAACATCAAATACGGCCTAAGAAACCATTTTCACCGCACCGCCATGACCAAATTATATTTTTTGGCATTTTACAGCCATAAAACTAGAAATCCTCGCGAGTCCCAAATTTTTGTGTGCTATAGCCCATGTCTTCCGTCTTTGGCCCGGATGGTTCCATTCTGGAATCGTCTAATATTTGTCTTGGACATCAAATACGGCATAATAAAACCATTTTCACCGCCCCGCCATGACCAAATTTTATCTTTTGGCATTTTACAGCCATAAAACTAGAAATCCGCGCGAGTCCCAAATTTTTGTGTGCTATAGCCCATGCCTTCTGCTTTGGGCCCGGATGGATCAGTCCTGGAATTGCCTAATATTTGTCCCGGATATCAAATACGTCATAATAAAACCATTGTCACCGCACCGCTATGACCAAATTATATTTTTTGGCATTTTACAGACATAATACTAGAATTCCTCGCGAGTCCCAAATTTTTGTGTGCTATAGCCCATGACTTCCGCCTTGGGCCCGGATGGTTCCGTCCTGGAATCGTCTAATATTTGTCTTGGACATCAAATACATCATAATAAAACCATTTTCACCGCCCCGCCATGACCAAATTTTATCTTTTGGCATTTTACAGCCATAAAACTAGAAATCCGCGCGAGTCCCAAATTTTTGTGTGCTATAGCCCATGCCTTCTGCTTTGGGCCCGGATGGATCCGTCCTGGAATTGCCTAATATTTGTCACGAACATCAAATACGGCCTAAGAAACCATTTTCACCGCACCGCCATGACCAAATTATATTTTTTGGCATTTTACAGCCATAAAACTAGAAATCCTCGCGAGTCCCAAATTTTTGTGTGCTATAGCCCATGTCTTCCGTCTTTGGCCCGGATGGTTCCATTCTGGAATCGTCTAATATTTGTCTTGGACATCAAATACGGCATAATAAAACCATTTTCACCGCCCCGCCATGACCAAATTTTATCTTTTGGCATTTTACAGCCATAAAACTAGAAATCCGCGCGAGTCCCAAATTTTTGTGTGCTATAGCCCATGCCTTCTGCTTTGGGCCCGGATGGATCAGTCCTGGAATTGCCTAATATTTGTCCCGGATATCAAATACGTCATAATAAAACCATTGTCACCGCACCGCTATGACCAAATTATATTTTTTGGCATTTTACAGACATAATACTAGAATTCCTCGCGAGTCCCAAATTTTTGTGTGCTATAGCCCATGACTTCCGCCTTGGGCCCGGATGGTTCCGTCCTGGAATCGTCTAATATTTGTCTTGGACATCAAATACATCATAATAAAACCATTTTCACCGCCCCGCCATGACCAAATTTTATCTTTTGGCATTTTACAGCCATAAAACTAGAAATCCGCGCGAGTCCCAAATTTTTGTGTGCTATAGCCCATGCCTTCTGCTTTGGGCCCGGATGGATCCGTCCTGGAATTGCCTAATATTTGTCACGAACATCAAATACGGCCTAAGAAACCATTTTCACCGCACCGCCATGACCAAATTATATTTTTTGGCATTTTACAGCCATAAAACTAGAAATCCTCGCGAGTCCCAAATTTTTGTGTGCTATAGCCCATGTCTTCCGTCTTTGGCCCGGATGGTTCCATTCTGGAATCGTCTAATATTTGTCTTGGACATCAAATACGGCATAATAAAACCATTTTCACCGCCCCGCCATGACCAAATTATATCTTTTGGCATTTTACAGCCATAAAACTAGAAATCCGCGCGAGTCCCAAATTTTTGTGTGCTATAGCCCATGCCTTCTGCTTTGGGCCCGGATGGATCCATCCTGGAATTGCCTAATATTTGTCCCGGACATCAAATACGGCCTAAGAAACCATTTTCACTGCACCGCCATGACCAAATTATATTATTTAGCATTTTACAGCCATAAAACTAGAAATCCGCGCGAGTCCCAAATTTTTGTGTGCTATAGCCCATGCCTTCTGCTTTGGGCCCGGATGGATCAGTCCTGGAATTGCCTAATATTTGTCCCGGATATCAAATACGTCATAATAAAACCATTTTCACCGCACCGCTATGACCAAATTATATTTTTTGGCATTTTACAGACATAACACTAGAATTCCTCGCGAGTCCCAAATTTTTGTGTGCTATAGCCCATGCCTTCTGCTTTGGGCCCGGATGGATCCGTCCTGGAATTGCCTAATATTTGTCACGAACATCAAATACGGCCTAAGAAACCATTTTCACCGCACCGCCATGACCAAATTATATTTTTTGGCATTTTACAGCCATAAAACTAGAAATCCTCGCGAGTCCCAAATTTTTGTGTGCTATAGCCCATGTCTTCCGTCTTTGGCCCGGATGGTTCCATTCTGGAATCGTCTAATATTTGTCTTGTTCATCAAATACGGCATAATAAAACCATTTTCACCGCCCCGCCATGACCAAATTATATCTTTTGGCATTTTACAGCCATAAAACTAGAAATCCGCGCGAGTCCCAAATTTTTGTGTGCTATAGCCCATGCCTTCTGCTTTGGGCCCGGATGGATCCATCCTGGAATTGCCTAATATTTGTCCCGGACATCAAATACGGCCTAAGAAACCATTTTCACTGCACCTCCATGACCAAATTATATTATTTAGCATTTTACAGCCATAAAACTAGAAATCCGCGCGAGTCCCAAATTTTTGTGTGCTATAGCCCATGACTTCTGCTTTGGGCCCGGATGGATCAGTCCTGCAATTGCCTAATATTTGTCCCGGATATCAAATACGTCATAATAAATCCATTGTCACCGCACCGCTATGACCAAATTATATTTTTTGGCATTTTACAGACATAACACTAGAATTCCTCGCGAGTCCCAAATTTTTGTGTGCTATAGCCCATGTCTTCCGCCTTGGGCCCGGATGGTTCCGTCCTGGAATCGTCTAATATTTGTCTTGGACATCAAATACGTCATAATTAAACCATTGTCACCGCACCGCTATGACCAAATTATATTTTTTGGCAATTTACAGCCATAAAACTAGAAATCCTCGCGAGTCCCAAATTTTTGTGTGCTATAGCCCATGACTTCCGCCTTGGGCCCGGATGGTTCCGTCCTAGAATCGTCTAATATTTTTCTTGGTTATCCAATACGGCATAATAAAACCATTTTCACCGCCCCGCCATGACCAAATTATATCTTTTGGCATTTTACAGCCATAAAACTAGAAATCCGCGAGAGTCCCAAATTTTTGTGTGCTATAGCCCATGCCTTCTGCTTTGGGCCCGGATGGATCCATCCTGGAATTGCCTAATATTTGTCCCGGACATCAAATACGGCCTAAGAAACCATTTTCACCGCACCGCCATGACCAAATTATATTTTTTGGCATTTTACAGCCATAAAACTAGAAATCCGCGCGAGTCCCAAATTTTTGTGTGCTATAGCCCATGCCTTCTGCTTTGGGCCCGGATGGATCCATCCTGAAATTGCCTAATATTTGTCCCGGACATCAAATACGGCCTAAGAAACCATTTTCACTGCACCGCCATGACCAAATTATATTATTTAGCATTTTACAGCCATAAAACTAGAAATCCGCGCGAGTCCCAAATTTTTGTGTGCTATAGCCCATGCCTTCTGATTTGGGCCCGGATGGATCAGTCCTGGAATTGCCTAATATTTGTCCCGGATATCAAATACGTCATAATAAAACCATTGTCACCGCACTGCTATGACCAAATTATATTTTTTGGCATTTTACAGCCATTAAACTGGTAATCTGCGCGAGTCCCAAAATTTTGTGTGCTATAAACCATACCTTCCGCCTTGGGCCCGGATGGTTCCGTTCTGGAATCGTATAATATTTGTCTTGGACATCAAATACGGCATAATAAAACCATTTTCACCGCCCCGCCATGACCAAATTATATCTTTTGGCATTTTACAGCCATAAAACTAGAAATCCGCGCGAGTCCCAAATTTTTGTGTGCTATAGCCCATGCCTTCTGCTTTGGGCCCGGATGGATCCATCCTGGAATTGCCTAATATTTGTCCCGGACATCAAATACGGCCTAAGAAACCATTTTCACTTCACCTCCATGATCAAATTATATCTTTTGGCATTTTACAGCCATAAAACTAGAAATCCTCACGAGTCCCAAATTTTTGTGTGCTATAGCCCATGTCTTCCGCCTTGGGCACGGATGGTTCCGTCTTGGAATCGTCTAATATTTGTCTTGGACATCAATTACGGCATAATAAAACCATTTGCACCGCCCCGCCATGACCAAATTATATCTTTTGGCATTTTACAGCCATAACACTAGAAATCCTCGCGAGTCCCAAATTTTTGTGTGCTATAGCCCATGCCTTCTGATTTGGGCCCGGATGAATCAGTCCTAGAATTGCCTAATATTTGTCCCAGACATCAAATACGGCCTAAGAAACCATTGTCACCGCACCGCCATGACCAAATTATATTTTTGGCATTTTACAGCCATAAAACTGGAAATCCGCGCGAGTCCCAAAATTTTGTGTGCTATAGCCCATGCCTACCGCTTTGGGCCCGGATGGTTCCATTCTGGAATCGTCTAATATTTGTCTTGGACATCAAATACGGCATAATAAAACGATTTTCACCGCCCCGCCATGACCAAATTATATCTTTTGGCATTTTACAGCCATAAAACTAGAAATCCTCGCGAGTCCCAAATTTTTGTGTGCTATAGCCCATGTCTTCCGCCTTGGGCACGGATGGTACCGTCTTGGAATCGTCTAATATTTGTCTTGGACATCAAATACGGCCTAAGAAACCATTGTCACCGCACCTCCATGACCAAATTATATTTTTTGGCATTTTACAGCCATTAAACTGGTAATCTGCGCGAGTCCCAAAATTTTGTGTGCTATAGCCCATGCCTTCCGCCTTGGGCCCGGATGGTTCCGTTCTGGAATCGTATAATATTTGTCTTGGACAACAAATACGGCATAATAAAACCATTTTCACCGCCCCGCCATGACCAAATTATATCTTTTGGCATTTTACAGCCATAAAACTAGAAATCCGCGCGAGTTCCAAATTTTTGTGTGCTATAGCCCATGCCTTCTGCTTTGGGCCCAGATGGATCAGTCCTGGAATATCCTAATATTTGTCCCAGACATCAAATACAGCCTAAGCAACCATTGTCACCGCACCGCCATGACCAAATTATATTTTTTGGCATTTTACAGCCATAAAACTAGAAATCCTCGCGAGTCCCAAATTTTTGTGTGCTATAGCCCATGTCCTCCGCCTTGGGCCCGGATGGTTCCGTCCTGGAATCGTCTAATATTTGTCTTGGACATCAAATACGGCATAATAGAACCATTTGCACCGCCCCGCCGTGACCAAATTATATAATTTGGCATTTTACATCCATAAAACTAGAAATCCGCGCGAGTCCCAAATTTTTGTGTGCTATAGCCCATGCCTTCTGCTTTGGGCCCGGATGAATCAGTCCTAGAATTGCCTAATATTTTTCCCAGACATCAAATACGGCCTAAGAAACCATTCTCACCGCACCGCCATGACCAAATTATATTTTTTTGGCATTTTACAGACATAACACTAGAAATCCTCGCGAGTCCCAAATTTTTGTGTGCTATAGCCCATGTCTTCCGCCTTGGGCCCGGATGGTTCCATTCTGGAATCATCTAATATTTGTCTTTGACATCAAATACGTCATAATAAAACCATTGTCACCGCACCGCTATGACCAAATATATCTTTTGTCATTTTACAGCCATAAAACTAGAAATCCTCGCGAGTCCCAAATTTTTGTGTGCTATAGCCCATGACTTCCGCCTTGGGCCCGGATGGTTCCGTCCTGGAATCGTCTAATATTTTTCTTGGACATCAAATACGGCATAATAAAACCATTTTCACCGCCCCTCCATGACTAAATTATATCTTTTGGCATTTTACAGCCATAAAACTAGAAATCCGCGCGAGTCCCAAATTTTTGTGTGCTATAGCCCATGCCTTCTGCTTTGGGCCCGGATGAATCAGTCCTAGAATTGCCTAATATTTGTCCCAGACATCAAATACGGCCTAAGAAACCATTCTCACCGCACCGCCATGACCAAATTATATTTTTTGGCATTTTACAGACATAACACTAGAAATCCTCGCGAGTCCCAAATTTTTGTGTGCTATAGCCCATGTCTTCCGCCTTGGGCCCGGATGGTTCCATTCTGGAATCATCTAATATTTGTCTTGGACATCAAATACGTCATAATAAAACCATTGTCACCGCACCGCTATGACCAAATATATCTTTTGTCATTTTACAGCCATAAAACTAGAAATCCTCGCGAGTCCCAAATTTTTGTGTGCTATAGCCCATGACTTCCGCCTTGGGCCCGGATGGTTCCGTCCTGGAATCGTCTAATATTTTTCTTGGACATCAAATACGGCATAATAAAACCATTTTCACCGCCCCGCCATGACTAAATTATATCTTTTGGCATTTTACAGCCATAAAACTAGAAATCCGCGCGAGTCCCAAATTTTTGTGTGCTATAGCCCATGCCTTCTGCTTTGGGCCCGGATGGATCCGTCCTGGAACTGCCTAATATTTGTCACGAACATCAAATACGGCCTAAGAAACCATTTTCACCGCACCGCCATGACCAAATTATATTTTTTGGCATTTTACAGCCATAAAACTAGAAATCCTCGCGAGTCCCAAATTTTTGTGTGCTATAGCCCATGTCTTCCGTCTTTGGCCCGGATGGTTCCATTCTGGAATCGTCTAATATTTGTCTTGGACATCAAATACGGCATAATAAAACCATTTTCACCGCCCCGCCATGACCAAATTATATCTTTTGGCATTTTACAGCCATAAAACTAGAAATCCTCGCGAGTCCCAAATTTTTGTGTGCTATAGCCCATGACTTCCGCCTTGGGCCCGGATGGTTCCGTCCTAGAATCGTCTAATATTTTTCTTGGTTATCAAATACGGCATAATAAAACCATTTTCACCGCCCCGCCATGACCAAATTATATCTTTTGGCATTTTACAGCCATAAAACTAGAAATCCGCGAGAGTCCCAAATTTTTGTGTGCTATAGCCCATGCCTTCTGCTTTGGGCCCGGATGGATCCATCCTGGAATTGCCTAATATTTGTCCCGGACATCAAATACGGCCTAAGAAACCATTTTCACCGCACCGCCATGACCAAATTATATTTTTTGGCATTTTACAGCCATAAAACTAGAAATCCGCGCGAGTCCCAAATTTTTGTGTGCTATAGCCCATGCCTTCTGCTTTGGGCCCGGATGGATCCATCCTGAAATTGCCTAATATTTGTCCCGGACATCAAATACGGCCTAAGAAACCATTTTCACTGCACCGCCATGACCAAATTATATTATTTAGCATTTTACAGCCATAAAACTAGAAATCCGCGCGAGTCCCAAATTTTTGTGTGCTATAGCCCATGCCTTCTGATTTGGGCCCGGATGGATCAGTCCTGGAATTGCCTAATATTTGTCCCGGATATCAAATACGTCATAATAAAACCATTGTCACCGCACTGCTATGACCAAATTATATTTTTTGGCATTTTACAGCCATTAAACTGGTAATCTGCGCGAGTCCCAAAATTTTGTGTGCTATAAACCATACCTTCCGCCTTGGGCCCGGATGGTTCCGTTCTGGAATCGTATAATATTTGTCTTGGACATCAAATACGGCATAATAAAACCATTTTCACCGCCCCGCCATGACCAAATTATATCTTTTGGCATTTTACAGCCATAAAACTAGAAATCCGCGCGAGTCCCAAATTTTTGTGTGCTATAGCCCATGCCTTCTGCTTTGGGCCCGGATGGATCCATCCTGGAATTGCCTAATATTTGTCCCGGACATCAAATACGGCCTAAGAAACCATTTTCACTTCACCTCCATGATCAAATTATATCTTTTGGCATTTTACAGCCATAAAACTAGAAATCCTCACGAGTCCCAAATTTTTGTGTGCTATAGCCCATGTCTTCCGCCTTGGGCACGGATGGTTCCGTCTTGGAATCGTCTAATATTTGTCTTGGACATCAATTACGGCATAATAAAACCATTTGCACCGCCCCGCCATGACCAAATTATATCTTTTGGCATTTTACAGCCATAACACTAGAAATCCTCGCGAGTCCCAAATTTTTGTGTGCTATAGCCCATGCCTTCTGATTTGGGCCCGGATGAATCAGTCCTAGAATTGCCTAATATTTGTCCCAGACATCAAATACGGCCTAAGAAACCATTGTCACCGCACCGCCATGACCAAATTATATTTTTGGCATTTTACAGCCATAAAACTGGAAATCCGCGCGAGTCCCAAAATTTTGTGTGCTATAGCCCATGCCTACCGCTTTGGGCCCGGATGGTTCCATTCTGGAATCGTCTAATATTTGTCTTGGACATCAAATACGGCATAATAAAACGATTTTCACCGCCCCGCCATGACCAAATTATATCTTTTGGCATTTTACAGCCATAAAACTAGAAATCCTCGCGAGTCCCAAATTTTTGTGTGCTATAGCCCATGTCTTCCGCCTTGGGCACGGATGGTACCGTCTTGGAATCGTCTAATATTTGTCTTGGACATCAAATACGGCCTAAGAAACCATTGTCACCGCACCTCCATGACCAAATTATATTTTTTGGCATTTTACAGCCATTAAACTGGTAATCTGCGCGAGTCCCAAAATTTTGTGTGCTATAGCCCATGCCTTCCGCCTTGGGCCCGGATGGTTCCGTTCTGGAATCGTATAATATTTGTCTTGGACATCAAATACGGCATAATAAAACCATTTTCACCGCCCCGCCATGACCAAATTATATCTTTTGGCATTTTACAGCCATAAAACTAGAAATCCGCGCGAGTTCCAAATTTTTGTGTGCTATAGCCCATGCCTTCTGCTTTGGGCCCAGATGGATCAGTCCTGGAATATCCTAATATTTGTCCCAGACATCAAATACAGCCTAAGCAACCATTGTCACCGCACCGCCATGACCAAATTATATTTTTTGGCATTTTACAGCCATAAAACTAGAAATCCTCGCGAGTCCCAAATTTTTGTGTGCTATAGCCCATGTCCTCCGCCTTGGGCCCGGATGGTTCCGTCCTGGAATCGTCTAATATTTGTCTTGGACATCAAATACGGCATAATAGAACCATTTGCACCGCCCCGCCGTGACCAAATTATATAATTTGGCATTTTACATCCATAAAACTAGAAATCCGCGCGAGTCCCAAATTTTTGTGTGCTATAGCCCATGCCTTCTGCTTTGGGCCCGGATGAATCAGTCCTAGAATTGCCTAATATTTTTCCCAGACATCAAATACGGCCTAAGAAACCATTCTCACCGCACCGCCATGACCAAATTATATTTTTTTGGCATTTTACAGACATAACACTAGAAATCCTCGCGAGTCCCAAATTTTTGTGTGCTATAGCCCATGTCTTCCGCCTTGGGCCCGGATGGTTCCATTCTGGAATCATCTAATATTTGTCTTTGACATCAAATACGTCATAATAAAACCATTGTCACCGCACCGCTATGACCAAATATATCTTTTGTCATTTTACAGCCATAAAACTAGAAATCCTCGCGAGTCCCAAATTTTTGTGTGCTATAGCCCATGACTTCCGCCTTGGGCCCGGATGGTTCCGTCCTGGAATCGTCTAATATTTTTCTTGGACATCAAATACGGCATAATAAAACCATTTTCACCGCCCCTCCATGACTAAATTATATCTTTTGGCATTTTACAGCCATAAAACTAGAAATCCGCGCGAGTCCCAAATTTTTGTGTGCTATAGCCCATGCCTTCTGCTTTGGGCCCGGATGAATCAGTCCTAGAATTGCCTAATATTTGTCCCAGACATCAAATACGGCCTAAGAAACCATTCTCACCGCACCGCCATGACCAAATTATATTTTTTGGCATTTTACAGACATAACACTAGAAATCCTCGCGAGTCCCAAATTTTTGTGTGCTATAGCCCATGTCTTCCGCCTTGGGCCCGGATGGTTCCATTCTGGAATCATCTAATATTTGTCTTGGACATCAAATACGTCATAATAAAACCATTGTCACCGCACCGCTATGACCAAATATATCTTTTGTCATTTTACAGCCATAAAACTAGAAATCCTCGCGAGTCCCAAATTTTTGTGTGCTATAGCCCATGACTTCCGCCTTGGGCCCGGATGGTTCCGTCCTGGAATCGTCTAATATTTTTCTTGGACATCAAATACGGCATAATAAAACCATTTTCACCGCCCCGCCATGACTAAATTATATCTTTTGGCATTTTACAGCCATAAAACTAGAAATCCGCGCGAGTCCCAAATTTTTGTGTGCTATAGCCCATGCCTTCTGCTTTGGGCCCGGATGGATCCGTCCTGGAACTGCCTAATATTTGTCACGAACATCAAATACGGCCTAAGAAACCATTTTCACCGCACCGCCATGACCAAATTATATTTTTTGGCATTTTACAGCCATAAAACTAGAAATCCTCGCGAGTCCCAAATTTTTGTGTGCTATAGCCCATGTCTTCCGTCTTTGGCCCGGATGGTTCCATTCTGGAATCGTCTAATATTTGTCTTGGACATCAAATACGGCATAATAAAACCATTTTCACCGCCCCGCCATGACCAAATTATATCTTTTGGCATTTTACAGCCATAAAACTAGAAATCCGCGCGAGTCCCAAATTTTTGTGTGCTATAGCCCATGCCTTCTGCTTTGGGCCCGGATGGATCCATCCTGAAATTGCCTAATATTTGTCCCGGACATCAAATACGGCCTAAGAAACCATTTTCACTGCACCGCCATGACCAAATTATATTATTTAGCATTTTACAGCCATAAAACTAGAAATCCGCGCGAGTCCCAAATTTTTGTGTGCTATAGCCCATGCCTTCTGCTTTGGGCCCGGATGGATCAGTCCTGGAATTGCCTAATATTTGTCCCGGACATCAAATACGTCATAATAAAACCATTGTCACCGCACCGCTATGACCAAATTATATTTTTTGGCATTTTACAGATATAACACTAGAATTCCTCGCGAGTCCCAAATTTTTGTGTGCGATAGCCCATGTCTTCCGCCTTGGGCCCGGATGGTTCCGTCCTGGAATCGTCTAATATTTGTCTTGGACATCAAATATATCATAATAAAACCATTTTCACCGCCCCGCCATGACCAAATTATATCTTTTGGCATTTTACAGCCATAAAACTAGAAATCCGCGCGAGTCCCAAATTTTTGTGTGCTATAGCCCATGTCTTCCGCCTTGGGCCCGGATGGTTCCATCCTGGAATCATCTAATATTTGTCTTGGACATCAAATACGTCATAATAAAACCATTTTCACCGCACCGCTATGACCTAATTATATTTTTTGGCATTTTACAGACATAACACTAGAAATCCTTGCGAGTCCCAAATTTTTGTGTGCTATAGCCCATGTCTTCCACCTTGGGACCGGATGGTTCCATTCTGGAATCATCTAATATTTGTCATGAACATCAAATACGTCATAATAAAACCATTTTCACCGCACCGCTATGACCAAATTATATCTTTTGGCAATTTACAGCCATAAAACTAGAAATCCTCGCGAGTCCCAAATTTTTGTATGCTATAGCCCATGACTTCCGCCTTGGGCCTGGATGGTTCCGTCCTAGAATCGTCTAATATTTTTCTTGGTTATCAAATACGGCATAATAAAACCATTTTCACCGCCCCGCCATGACCAAATTATATCTTTTGGCATTTTACAGCCATAAAACTAGAAATCCGCGAGAGTCCCAAATTTTTGTGTGCTATAGCCCATGTCTTCCGCCTTGGGCCCGGATGGTTCCATCTTGGAATCGTCTAATATTTGTCTTGGACATCAATTACGGCATAATAAAACCATTTGCACCGCCCCGCCGTGACCAAATTATATCTTTTGGCATTTTACAGCCATAAAACTAGAAATCCGCGCGAGTCCCAAATTTTTGTGTGCTATAGCCCATGCCTTCTGCTTTGGGCCCGGATGGATCCATCCTGGAATTGCCTAATATTTGCCTAGTATTATTATAGCCCATGTCTTCCGCCTTGGGCCCGGATGGTTCCATCTTGGAATCGTCTAATATTTGTCTTGGACATCAATTACGGCATAATAAAACCATTTTCACCGCCTCGCCATGACCAAATTATATCTTTTGGCATTTTACAGCCATAAAACTAGAAATCCGCGCGAGTCCCAAATTTTTGTGTGCTATAGCCCATGCCTTCTGCTTTGGGCCCGGATGGATCCATCTTGGAATTGCCTAGTATTTGTCCCGGACATCAAATACGGCCTAAGAAACCATTTTCACCGCACCGCCATGACCAAATTATATTTTTTGGCATTTTACAGCCATAAAACTAGAAATCCTCGTGAGTCCCAAATTTTTGTGTGCTATAGCCCATGTCTTCCGCCTTGGGCCCGGATGGTTCCATCTTGGAATCGTCTAATATTTGTCTTGGACATCAATTACGGCATAATAAAACCATTTGCACCGCCCCGCCGTGACCAAATTATATCTTTTGGCATTTTACAGCCATAAAACTAGAAATCCGCGCGAGTCCCAAATTTTTGTGTGCTATAGCCCATGCCTTCTGCTTTGGGCCCGGATGGATCCATCCTGGAATTGCCTAATATTTGTCCCGGACATCAAATACGGCCTAAGAAACCATTTTCACTGCACCGCCATGACCAAATTATATTATTTAGCATTTTACAGCCATAAAACTAGAAATCCGCGCGAGTCCCAAATTCTTGTGTGCTATAGCCCATGCCTTCTGCTTTGGGCCCGGATGGATCTGTCCTGGAATTGCCTAATATTTGTCCCGGACATCAAATACGTCATAATAAAACCATTGTCACCGCACCGCTATGACCAAATTATATTTTTTTAGCATTTTACAGACATAACACTAGAATTCCTCGCGAGTCCCAAATTTTTGTGTGCTATAGCCCATGTCTTCCGCCTTGGGCCCAAATGGTTCCGTCCTGGAATCGTCTAATATTTGTCTTGGACATCAAATACATCATAATAAAACCATTTTCACCGCCCCGCCATGACCAAATTATATCTTTTGGCATTTTACAGCCATAAAACTAGAAATCCGCGCGAGTCCCAAATTTTTGTGTGCTATAGCCCATGTCTTCCGCCTTGGGCCCGGATGGTTCCATCCTGGAATCATCTAATATTTGTCTTGGACATCAAATACGTCATAATAAAACCATTTTCACCGCACCGCTATGACCAAATTATATCTTTTGGCAATTTACAGCCATAAAACTAGAAATCCTCGCGAGTCCCAAATTTTTGTATGCTATAGCCCATGACTTCCGCCTTGGGCCTGGATGGTTCCGTCCTAGAATCGTCTAATATTTTTCTTGGTTATCAAATACGGCATAATAAAACCATTTTCACCGCCCCGCCATGACCAAATTATATCTTTTGGCATTTTACAGCCATAAAACTAGAAATCCGCGCGAGTCCCAAATTTTTGTGTGCTATAGCCCATGTCTTCCGCCTTGGGCCCGGATGGTTCCATTCTGGAATCATCTAATATTTGTCTTGGACATCAAATACGTCATAATAAAACCATTGTCACCGCACCGCTATGACCAAATATATCTTTTGTCATTTTACAGCCACAAAACTAGAAATCCGCGCGAGTCCCAAATTTTTGTGTGCTATAGCCCATGTCTTCCGCCTTGGGCCCGGATGGTTCCATCTTGGAATCGTCTAATATTTTTCTTGGTTATCAAATACGGCATAATAAAACCATTTTCACCGCCCCGCCATGACCAAATTATATCTTTTGGCATTTTACAGCCATAAAACTAGAAATCCGCGAGAGTCCCAAATTTTTGTGTGCTATAGCCCATGTCTTCCGCCTTGGGCCCGGATGGTTCCATCTTGGAATCGTCTAATATTTGTCTTGGACATCAATTACGGCATAATAAAACCATTTGCACCGCCCCGCCGTGACCAAATTATATCTTTTGGCATTTTACAGCCATAAAACTAGAAATCCGCGCGAGTCCCAAATTTTTGTGTGCTATAGCCCATGCCTTCTGCTTTGGGCCCGAATGGATCCATCCTGGAATTGCCTAATATTTGCCTAGTATTATTATAGCCCATGTCTTCCGCCTTGGGCCCGGATGGTTCCATCTTGGAATCGTCTAATATTTGTCTTGGACATCAATTACGGCATAATAAAACCATTTTCACCGCCTCGCCATGACCAAATTATATCTTTTGGCATTTTACAGCCATAAAACTAGAAATCCGCGCGAGTCCCAAATTTTTGTGTGCTATAGCCCATGCCTTCTGCTTTGGGCCCGGATGGATCCATCTTGGAATTGCCTAGTATTTGTCCCGGACATCAAATACGGCCTAAGAAACCATTTTCACCGCACCGCCATGACCAAATTATATTTTTTGGCATTTTACAGCCATAAAACTAGAAATCCTCGTGAGTCCCAAATTTTTGTGTGCTATAGCCCATGTCTTCCGCCTTGGGCCCGGATGGTTCCATCTTGGAATCGTCTAATATTTGTCTTGGACATCAATTACGGCATAATAAAACCATTTGCACCGCCCCGCCGTGACCAAATTATATCTTTTGGCATTTTACAGCCATAAAACTAGAAATCCGCGCGAGTCCCAAATTTTTGTGTGCTATAGCCCATGCCTTCTGCTTTGGGCCCGGATGGATCCATCCTGGAATTGCCTAATATTTGTCCCGGACATCAAATACGGCCTAAGAAACCATTTTCACTGCACCGCCATGACCAAATTATATTATTTAGCATTTTACAGCCATAAAACTAGAAATCCGCGCGAGTCCCAAATTCTTGTGTGCTATAGCCCATGCCTTCTGCTTTGGGCCCGGATGGATCTGTCCTGGAATTGCCTAATATTTGTCCCGGACATCAAATACGTCATAATAAAACCATTGTCACCGCACCGCTATGACCAAATTATATTTTTTAGCATTTTACAGACATAACACTAGAATTCCTCGCAAGTCCCAAATTTTTGTGTGCTATAGCCCATGTCTTCCGCCTTGGGCCCAAATGGTTCCGTCCTGGAATCGTCTAATATTTGTCTTGGACATCAAATACATCATAATAAAACCATTTTCACCGCCCCGCCATGACCAAATTATATCTTTTGGCATTTTACAGCCATAAAACTAGAAATCCGCGCGAGTCCCAAATTTTTGTGTGCTATAGCCCATGTCTTCCGCCTTGGGCCCGGATGGTTCCATTCTGGAATCATCTAATATTTGTCTTGGACATCAAATACGTCATAATAAAACCATTGTCACCGCACCGCTATGACCTAATTATAATTTTTGGCATTTTATTGACATAACACTAGAAATCCTCGCGAGTCCCAAATTTTTGTGTGCTATAGCCCATGTCTTCCGCCTTGGGCCCGGATGGTTCCATCTTGGAATCGTCTAATATTTGTCTTGGACATCAATTACGGCATAATAAAACCATTTGCACCGCCCCGCCGTGACCAAATTATATCTTTTGGCATTTTACAGCCATAAAACTAGAAATCCGCGCGAGTCCCAAATTTTTGTGTGCTATAGCCCATGCCTTCTGCTTTGGGCCCGAATGGATCCATCCTGGAATTGCCTAATATTTGCCTAGTATTATTATAGCCCATGTCTTCCGCCTTGGGCCCGGATGGTTCCATCTTGGAATCGTCTAATATTTGTCTTGGACATCAATTACGGCATAATAAAACCATTTTCACCGCCTCGCCATGACCAAATTATATCTTTTGGCATTTTACAGCCATAAAACTAGAAATCCGCGCGAGTCCCAAATTTTTGTGTGCTATAGCCCATGCCTTCTGCTTTGGGCCCGGATGGATCCATCTTGGAATTGCCTAGTATTTGTCCCGGACATCAAATACGGCCTAAGAAACCATTTTCACCGCACCGCCATGACCAAATTATATTTTTTGGCATTTTACAGCCATAAAACTAGAAATCCTCGTGAGTCCCAAATTTTTGTGTGCTATAGCCCATGTCTTCCGCCTTGGGCCCGGATGGTTCCATCTTGGAATCGTCTAATATTTGTCTTGGACATCAATTACGGCATAATAAAACCATTTGCACCGCCCCGCCGTGACCAAATTATATCTTTTGGCATTTTACAGCCATAAAACTAGAAATCCGCGCGAGTCCCAAATTTTTGTGTGCTATAGCCCATGCCTTCTGCTTTGGGCCCGGATGGATCCATCCTGGAATTGCCTAATATTTGTCCCGGACATCAAATACGGCCTAAGAAACCATTTTCACTGCACCGCCATGACCAAATTATATTATTTAGCATTTTACAGCCATAAAACTAGAAATCCGCGCGAGTCCCAAATTCTTGTGTGCTATAGCCCATGCCTTCTGCTTTGGGCCCGGATGGATCTGTCCTGGAATTGCCTAATATTTGTCCCGGACATCAAATACGTCATAATAAAACCATTGTCACCGCACCGCTATGACCAAATTATATTTTTTAGCATTTTACAGACATAACACTAGAATTCCTCGCAAGTCCCAAATTTTTGTGTGCTATAGCCCATGTCTTCCGCCTTGGGCCCAAATGGTTCCGTCCTGGAATCGTCTAATATTTGTCTTGGACATCAAATACATCATAATAAAACCATTTTCACCGCCCCGCCATGACCAAATTATATCTTTTGGCATTTTACAGCCATAAAACTAGAAATCCGCGCGAGTCCCAAATTTTTGTGTGCTATAGCCCATGTCTTCCGCCTTGGGCCCGGATGGTTCCATTCTGGAATCATCTAATATTTGTCTTGGACATCAAATACGTCATAATAAAACCATTGTCACCGCACCGCTATGACCTAATTATAATTTTTGGCATTTTATTGACATAACACTAGAAATCCTCGCGAGTCCCAAATTTTTGTGTGCTATAGCCCATGTCTTCCGCCTTGGGACCGGATGGTTCCATTCTGGAATCATCTAATATTTGTCTTGGACATCAAATACGTCATAATAAAACCATTGTCACCGCACAGCTATGACCAAATTATATCTTTTGGCAATTTACAGCCATAAAACTAGAAATCCTCGCGAGTCCCAAATTTTTGTGTGCTATAGCCCATGACTTCCGCCTTGGGCCCGGTTGGTTCCGTCCTAGAATCGTCTAATATTTTTCTTGGTTATCAAATACAGCATAATAAAACCATTTTCACCGCCCCGCCATGACCAAATTATATCTTTTGGCATTTTACAGCCATAAAACTAGAAATCCGCGAGAGTCCCAAATTTTTGTGTGCTATAGCCCATGCCTTCTGCTTTGGGCCCGGATGGATCCATCCTGGAATTGCCTAATATTTGTCCCGGACATCAAATACGGCCTAAGAAACCATTTTCACCGCACCGCCACGACCAAATTATATTTTTTGGCATTTTACAGCCATAAAACTAGAAATCCTCGTGAGTCCCAAATTTTTGTGTGCTATAGCCCATGTCTTCCGCCTTGGGCCCGGATGGTTCCGTCTTGTAATCGTCTAATATTTGTCTTGGACATCAATTATGGCATAATAAAACCATTTGCACCGCCCCACCGTGACCAAATTATATCTTTTGGCATTTTACAACCATAACACTAGAAATCCTCGCGAGTCCCAAATTTTTGTGTGCTATAGCCCATGCCTTCTGATTTGGGCCCGGATGAATCAGTCCTAGAATTGCCTAATATTTGTCCCAGACATCAAATACGGCCTAAGAAACCATTGTCACCGCACCGCCATGACCAAATTATATTTTTGGCATTTTTCAGCCATAAAACTGGAAATCCGCGCGAGTCCCAAAATTTTGTGTGCTATAGCCCATGCCTACCGCTTTGGGCCCGGATGGTTGCATTCTGGAATCGTCTAATATTTGTCTTGGACATCAAATACGGCATAATAAAATCATTTTCACTGCCCCGCCATGACCAAATTATATCTTTTGTCATTTTACAGCCATAAAACTAGAAATCCTCACGAGTCCCAAATTTTTGTGTGCTATAGCCCATGTCTTCCGCCTTGGGCACGGATGGTTCCGTCTTGGAATCGTCTAATATTTGTCTTGGACATCAAATACGGCCTAAGAAACCATTGTCACCGCACCGCCATGACCAAATTATATTTTTTTGGCATTTTACAGCCATTAAACTGGAAATCCTCGCGAGTCCCAAATTTTTGTGTGCTATAGCCCATGTCTTCCGCCTTGGGCCCGGATGGTTCCGTCCTGGAATCGTCTAATATTTGTCTTGGACATCAAATACGGCATAATAAAACCATTTTCACCGCCCCGCCATGACCAAATTATATTTTTTGGCATTTTACAGCCATAAAACTAGAAATCCTCACGAGTCCCAAATTTTTGTGTGCTATAGCCCATGTCTTCCGCCTTGGGCACGGATGGTTCCGTCTTGGAATCGTCTAATATTTGTCTTGGACATCAAATACGGCCTAAGAAACCATTGTCACCGCACCGCCATGACCAAATTATATTTTTTTTGCATTTTACAGCCATTAAACTGGTAATCTGCGCGAGTCCCAAAATTTTGTGTGCTATAAACCATGCCTTCCGCCTTGGGCCCGGATGGTTCCGTTCTGGAATCGTATAATATTTGTCTTGGACATCAAATACGGCATAATAAAACCATTTTCACCGCCCCGCCATGACCAAATTATATCTTTTGGCATTTTACAGCCATAAAACTAGAAATCCGCGCGAGTTCCAAATTTTTGTGTGCTATAGCCCATGCCTTCTGCTTTGGGCCCGGATGGATCCGTCCTGGAATCGCCTAATATTTGTCCCAGACATCAAATACAGCCTAAGCAACCATTGTCACCACACCGCCATGACCAAATTATATTTTTTGGCATTTTACAGCCATAAAACTAGAAATCCGCGCGAGTCCCAAATTTTTGTGTGCTATAGCCCATGCCTTCTGCTTTGGGCCCGGATGGATCCATCCTGGAATTGCCTATTATTTGTCCCGGACATCAAATACGGCCTAAGAAACCATTTTCACTGCACCGCCATGACCAAATTATATTTTTTGGCATTTTACAGCCATAAAACTAGAAATCCTCGCGAGTCCCAAATTTTTGTGTGCTATAGCCCATGTCTTCCGCCTTGGGCCCGGATGGTTCCATTCTGGAATCATCTAATATTTGTCTTGGACATCAAATACGTCATAATAAAACCATTGTCACCGCACCGCTATGACCAAATTTTATATTTTGGCATTTTACAGCCATAAAACTAGAAATCCTCGCGAGTCCCAAATTTTTGTGTGCTATAGCCCATGTCTTCCGCCTTGGGCCCCGATGGTTCCGTCTTGGAATCGTCTAATATTTTTCTTGGACAGCAAATACTGCATAATAAAACCATTTGCACCGCCCGCCGTGGCCAAATTATATCTTTTGGCATTTTACAGCCATAAAACTAGAAATCCTCACGAGTCCCAAATTTTTGTGTGCTATAGCCCATGCCTTCTGCTTTGGGCCAGGATGAATCACTCCTAGAATTGCCTAATATTTGTCCCAGACATCAGATACGGCCTAAGAAACCATTGTCGCCGCACCGCCATGACCAAATTATATTTTTGGCATTTTACAGCCATAAAACTGGAAATCCGCGCGAGTCCCAAAATTTTGTGTGCTATAGCCCATGCCTACCGCTTTGGGCCCGGATGGTTCCATTCTGGAATCGTCTAATATTTGTCTTGGACATCAAATACGGCATAATAAAACCATTTTCACCGCCCCGCCATGACCAAATTATATCTTTTGGCATTTTACAGCCATAAAACTAGAAATCCTCACGAGTCCCAAATTTTTGTGTGCTATAGCCCATATCTTCCGCCTTGGGCCCGGATGGTTCCGTCTTCGAATCGTCTAATATTTGTCTTGGACATCAAATACGGCCTAAGAAACCATTGTCACCGCACCTCCATGACCAAATTATATTTTTTGGCATTTTACAGCCATTAAACTGGAATTCTGCGCGAGTCCCAAAATTTTGTGTGCTATAGCCCATGCCTTCCGCCTTGGGCCCGGATGGTTGCGTTCTGGAATCGTATAATATTTGTCTTGGACATCAAATACGGCATAATAAAACCATTTTCACCGCCCCGCCATGACCAAATTATATCTTTTGGCATTTTACAGCCATAAAACTAGAAATCCGCGCGAGTCCCAAATTTTTGTGTACTATAGCTCATGCCTTCTGCTTTGGGCCCGGATGGATCCATCCTGGAATTGCCTAATATTTGTCCCGGACATCAAATACGGCCTAAGAAACCATTTTCACCGCACCGCCATGACCAAATTATATTTTTTGGCATTTTACAGCCATAAAACTAGAAATCCTCGTGAGTCCCAAATTTTTGTGTGCTATAGCCCATGTCTTCCGCCTTGGGCCCGGATGGTTCTATCTTGGAATCGTCTAATATTTGTCTTGGACATCAAAATACGGCATAATAAAACCATTTTCACCGCCGCGCCATGACCAAATTATATCTTTTGGCATTTTACAGCCATAAAACTAGAAATCCGCGCGAGTCCCAAATTTTTGTGTGCTATAGCCCATGTCTTCTGCTTTGGGCCAGGATGGATCCGTCCTGGAATTGCCTAATATTTGTCCCGGACATCAAATACGGCCTAAGAAACCATTGTCACCGCACCTCCATGACCAAATTATATTTTTTGGCATTTTACAGCCATTAAACTGGAAATCTGCGCTAGTCCCAAAATTTTGTGTGTTATAGCCCATGCCTTCCGCCTTGGGCCCGGATGGTTCCGTTCTGGAATCGTATAATATTTGTCTAGGACAACAAATACGGCATAATAAAACCATTTTCACCGCCCCGCCATGACCAAATTATATTTTTTGGCATTTTACAGCCATAAAACTAGAAATCCTCGCGAGTCCCAAATTTTTGTCTGCTATAGCCCATGTCTTCCGCCTTGGGCCCGGATGATTCCGTCCTGGAATCGTCTAATATTTGTCTTGGACATCAAATACGGCATAATAAAACCATTTTCACTGCCCCGCCATGACCAAATTATATCTTTTGGCATTTTACAGCCATAAAACTAGAAATCCGCGCGAGTCCCAAGTTTTTGTGTGCTATAGCCCATGCCTTCTGCTTTGGGCCCGGATGGATCCGTCCTGGAATTGCCTAATATTTGTCCCGGACATCAACTACGGCCTAAGAAACCATTGTCACTGCACCTCCATGACCAAATTATATTTTTTGGCATTTTACAGCCATTAAACTGGAAATCTGCGCTAGTCCCAAAATTTTGTTTGTTATAGCCCATGCCTTCCGCCTTGGGCCCGGATGGTTCCGTTCTGGAATCGTATAATATTTGTCTAGGACAACAAATACGGCATAATAAAACCATTTTCACCGCCCCTCCATGACCAAATTATATCTTTTGGCATTTTACAGCCATAAAACTAGAAATCCTCGCGAGTCCCAAATTTTTGTGTGCTATAGCCCATGTTTTCCGCCTTGGGCCCGGATGGTTCCGTCCTGGAATCGTCTAATATTTGTCTTGGACATCAAATACGGCATAATAAAACCATTTTCACCGCCCCTCCATGACCAAATTATATCTTTTGGCATTTTACAGCCATAAAACTGGAAATCCTCACGAGTCCCAAATTTTTGTGTGCTATAGCCCATATCTTCCGCCTTGGGCCCGGATGGTTCCGTCTTCGAATCGTCTAATATTTGTCTTGGACATCAAATACGGCCTAAGAAACCATTGTCACCGCACCTCCATGACCAAATTATATTTTTTGGCATTTTACAGCCATTAAACTGGAATTCTGCGCGAGTCCCAAAATTTTGTGTGCTATAGCCCATGCCTTCCGCCTTGGGCCCGGATGGTTGCGTTCTGGAATCGTATAATATTTGTCTTGGACATCAAATACGGCCTATGAAACCATTGTCACCGCACCTCCATTACCAAATTATATTTTTTGGCATTTTACAGCCATTAAACGGGAAATCTGCGCGAGTCCCAAATTTTTGTGTGCTATAGCCCATGCCTTCCGCCTTGGGCCCTGATGGTTCCGTTCTGGAATCGTATAATATTTGTCTTGGACATCAAATACGGCATAATAAAACCATTTTCACCGCCCCGCCATGACCAAATTATATCTTTTGGCATTTTACAGCCGTAAAACTAGAAATCCGCGCGAGTTCCAAATTTTTGTGTGCAATAGCCCATGCCTTCTGCTTTGGGCCCGGATGGATCCGTCCTGGAATTGCCTAATATTTGTCCCAGACATCAAATACAGCCTAAGCAACCATTGTCACCATACCGCCATGATCAAATTATATTTTTTGGCATTTTACAGCCATAAAACTAGAAATCCTCGCGAGTCCCAAATTTTTGTGTGCTATAACCCTTGTCTTCCACCTTGGGCCCGGATGGTTCCGTCCTGGAATCGTCTAATATTTGTCTTGGTCATCAAATACAGCATAATAAAACGATTTTCACCACCCCGCCATGACCAAATTATATCTTTTGGCATTTTACAGCCATAAAACTAGAAATCCGCGCGAGTCTCAAATTTTTGTGTGCTATAGCCCATGCCTTCTGCTTTGGGCCCGGATGGATCCGTCCTGGAATTGCCTAATGTTTTTCCCGGACATCAAATACGGCCTAAGAAACCATTGTCACTGCACCTCCATGACCAAATTATATTTTTTGGCATTTTACAGCCATTAAACTGGAAATCTGCGCTAGTCCCAAAATTTTGTGTGTTATAGCCCATGCCTTCCGCCTTGGGCCCGGATGGTTCCGTTCTGGAATCGTATAATATTTGTCTTGGACAACAAATACGGCATAATAAACCCATTTTCACCGCCCCTCCATGACCAAATTATATCTTTTGGCATTTTACAGCCATAAAACTAGAAATCCTCGCAAGTCCCAAATTTTTGTGTGCTATAGCCCATGTCTTCCGCCTTGGGCCCGGATGGTTCCGTCCTGGAATCGTCTAATATTTGTCTTGGACATCAAATACGGCATAATAAAACCATTTTCACCGCCCCTCCATGACCAAATTATATTTTTTGGCATTTTACAGCCATAAAACTAGAAATCCGCGCGAGTTCCAAATTTTTGTGTGCTATAGCCCATGCCTTCTGCTTTGGGCCAGGATGAATCACTCCTAGAATTGCCTAATATTTGTTGCAGACATCAAATACGGCCTAAGAAACCATTGTCACCGCACCGCCATGACCAAATTATATTTTTTGGCATTTTACAGCCATAAAATTGGAAATCCGCGCGAGTCCCAAAATTTTGTGTGCTATAGCCCATGCCTTCCGCCTTGGGCCCGGATGGTTCCATTCTGGAGTCGTCTAATACTTGTCTTGGACAACAAATACGGCACAATAAAACCATTTCACTGCCCCGCCATGACCAAATTATATCTTTTGGCATTTTACAGCCATAAAACTAGAAATCCGCGCGAGTTCCAAATTTTTGTGTGCTATAGCCCATGCCTTCTGCTTTGGGCCCGGATGGATCCGTCCTGGAATCGCCTAATATTTGTCCCAGACATCAAATACAGCCTAAGAAACCATTGTCACCACACCTCCATGACCAAATTATATTTTTTGGCATTTTACAGCCATAAAACTAGAAATCCTCGCGAGTCCCAAATTTTTGTCTACTATAGCCCATGCCTTCCGCCTTGGGCCCGGATGATTCCGTCCTGGAATCGTCTAATATTTGTCTTGGACATCAAATACGGCATAATAAAACCATTTTCACTGCCCCGCTATGACCAAATTATATTTTTTGGCATTTTACAGCCATTAAACTGGAAATCTGCGCTAGTCCCAAAATTTTGTGTGCTATAGCCCATGCCTTCCGCCTTGGGCCCGGATGGTTCCGTTCTGGAATCGTATAATATTTGTCTTGGACAACAAATACGGCATAATAAAACAATTTTCACCGCCCCTCCATGACCAAATTATATCTTTTGGCATTTTACAGCCATAAAACTAGAAATCCTCGCGAGTCCCAAATTTTTGTGTGTTATAGCTCATGTCTTCCGCCTTGGGCCCGGATGGTTCCGTCTTGGAATCGTCTAATATTTGTCTTGGACATCAAATACGGCATAATAAAACCATTTTCACAAACCGCCATGACCAAATTATATCTTTTGGCATTTTACAGCCATAAAACTAGAAATCCGCGCGAGTTCCAAATTTTGTGTGCTATAGCCCATGCCTTCTGCTTTGGGCCCGGATGGATCCGTCCTGGAATCGCCTAATATTTGTCCCGGACATCAAATACGGCCTAAGAAACCATTGTCACCGCACCGCCATGACCAAATTATATTTTTTGGCATTTTACAGCCATAAAACTAGAAATCCGCGCGAGTCCCAAAATTTTGTGTGCTATAGCCCATGCCTTCCGCCTTGAGCCCGGATGGTTCCATTCTGGAGTCGTCTAATACTTGTCTTGGACAACAAATACGGCACAATAAAACCATTTCACTGCCCCGCCATGACCAAATTATATCTTTTGGCATTTTATAGCCATAAAACTAGAAATCCGCGCGAGTCCCAAATTTTTGTGTGCTAAAGCCCATGTCTTCCGCCTTGGGCCCGGATGGTTCCGTACTGGAATCGTCTAATATTTGTCTTGGACATCAAATACAGCATAATAATACCATTTTCACCACCCCGCCATGACCAAATTATATCTTTTGGCATTTTACAGCTATAAAACTAGAAATCCGCGCGAGTCCCAAATTTTTGTGTGCTATAGCTCATGCCTTCTGCTTTGGGCCCGGATGTATCCGTCCTGGAATTGCCTAATATTTGTCCCGGACATCAAATACGGCCTAAGAAACCATTGTCACTGCACCTCCATGACCAAATTATATTTTTTGGCATTTTACAGCCATTAAACTGGAAATCTGTGCTAGTCCCAAAATTTTGTGTGCTATAGCCCATGCCTTCCGCCTTGGGCCCGGATGGTTCCGTTCTGGAATCGTATAATATTTGTCTTGGACAACAAATACGGCATAATAAAACAATTTTCACCGCCCCTCCATGACCAAATTATATCTTTTGGCATTTTACAGCCATAAAACTAGAAATCCTCGCGAGTCCCAAATTTTTGTGTGTTATAGCTCATGTCTTCCGCCTTGGGCCCGGATGGTTCCGTCTTGGAATCGTCTAATATTTGTCTTGGACATCAAATACGGCATAATAAAACCATTTTCACAAACCGCCATGACCAAATTATATCTTTTGGCATTTTACAGCCATAAAACTAGAAATCCGCGCGAGTTCCAAATTTTTGTGTTCTATAGCCCATGCCTTCTGCTTTGGGCCCGGATGGATCCGTCCTGGAATTGCCTAATATTTGTCCCGGACATCAAATACGGCCTAAGAAATCATTGTCACTGCACCTCCATGACCAAATTATATTTTTTGGCATTTTACAGCCATTAAACTGGAAATCTGCGCTAGTCCCAAAATTTTGTGTGTAATAGCCCATGCCTTCCGCCTTGGGCCCGGATGGTTCCGTTCTGGAATCGTATAATATTTGTCTTGGACAACAAATACGGCATAATAAAACCATTTTCACTGCCCCTCCATGACCAAATTATATTTTTTGGCATTTTACAGCCATTAAACTGGAAATCTGCGCTAGTCCCAAAATTTTGTGTGCTATAGCCCATGCCTTCCGCCTTGGGCCCGGATAGTTCCGTTCTGGAGTCGTCTAATACTTGTCTTGGACAACAAATACGGCATAATAAAACCATTTTCACTGCCCCGCCATGACCAAATTATATCTTTTGGTATTTTACAGCCATAAAACTAGAAATCCGCGCGAGTCCCAAAATTTTGTGTGCTATAGCCCATGCCTTCCGCCTTGAGCCCGGATGGTTCCATTCTGGAGTCGTCTAATACTTGTCTTGGACAACAAATACGGCACAATAAAACCATTTCACTGCCCCGCCATGACCAAATTATATCTTTTGGCATTTTATAGCCATAAAACTAGAAATCCGCGCGAGTCCCAAATTTTTGTGTGCTAAAGCCCATGTCTTCCGCCTTGGGCCCGGATGGTTCCGTACTGGAATCGTCTAATATTTGTCTTGGACATCAAATACAGCATAATAATACCATTTTCACCACCCCGCCATGACCAAATTATATCTTTTGGCATTTTACAGCTATAAAACTAGAAATCCGCGCGAGTCCCAAATTTTTGTGTGCTATAGCTCATGCCTTCTGCTTTGGGCCCGGATGTATCCGTCCTGGAACTGCCTAATATTTGTCCCGGACATCAAATACGGCCTAAGAAACCATTGTCACTGCACCTCCATGACCAAATTATATTTTTTGGCATTTTACAGCCATTAAACTGGAAATCTGCGCTAGTCCCAAAATTTTGTGTGCTATAGCCCATGCCTTCCGCCTTGGGCCCGGATGGTTCCGTTCTGGAATCGTATAATATTTGTCTTGGACAACAAATACGGCATAATAAAACAATTTTCACCGCCCCTCCATGACCAAATTATATCTTTTGGCATTTTACAGCCATAAAACTAGAAATCCTCGCGAGTCCCAAATTTTTGTGTGTTATAGCTCATGTCTTCCGCCTTGGGCCCGGATGGTTCCGTCTTGGAATCGTCTAATATTTGTCTTGGACATCAAATACGGCATAATAAAACCATTTTCACAAACCGCCATGACCAAATTATATCTTTTGGCATTTTACAGCCATAAAACTAGAAATCCGCGCGAGTTCCAAATTTTTGTGTGCTATAGCCCATGCCTTCTGCTTTGGGCCCGGATGGATCCGTCCTGGAATTGCCTAATATTTGTCCCGGACATCAAATACGGCCTAAGAAATCATTGTCACTGCACCTTCATGACCAAATTATATTTTTTGGCATTTTACAGCCATTAAACTGGAAATCTGCGCTAGTCCCAAAATTTTGTGTGTAATAGCCCATGCCTTCCGCCTTGGGCCCGGATGGTTCCGTTCTGGAATCGTATAATATTTGTCTTGGACAACAAATACGGCATAATAAAACCATTTTCACCGCCCCTCCATGACCAAAATATATCTTTTGGCATTTTACAGCCATAAAACTAGAAATCCTCGCGAGTCCCAAATTTTTGTGTGTTATAGCCCATGTCTTCCGCCTTGGGCCCGGATGGTTCCGTCCTGGAATCGTCTAATATTTGTCTTGGACATCAAATACGGCATAATAAAACCATTTTCACCGCCCCGCCATGACCAAATTATATCTTTTGGAATTTTACAGCCATAAAACTGGAAATCCGCGCGAGTTCCAAATTTTTGTGTGCTATAGCCCATGCCTTCTGCTTTGGGCCCGGATGGATCCGTCCTGGAATCGCCTAATATTTGTCCCAGACATCAAATACAGCCTAAGAAACCATTGTCACCACACCTCCATGACCAAATTATATTTTTTGGCATTTTACAGCCATAAAACTAGAAATCCTCGCGAGTCCCAAATTTTTGTCTACTATAGCCCATGCCTTCCGCCTTTGGCCCGGATGGTTCCGTCCTGGAATCGTCTAATATTTGTCTTGGACATCAAATACGGCATAATAAAACCATTTTCACTGCCCCGCCATGACCAAATTATATCTTTTGGCATTTTACAGCCATAAAACTGGAAATCTGCGCTAGTCCCAAAATTTTGTGTGCTATAGCCCATGCCTTCCGCCTTGGGCCCGGATGGTTCCATTCTGGAGTCGTCTAATACTTGTCTTGGACAACAAATACGGCATAATAAAACCAATTTCACTGCCCCGCCATGACCATATTATATCTTTTGGCATTTTATAGCCATAAAACTAGAAATCCGCGCGAGTCCCAAATTTTTGTCTACTATAGCCCATGCCTTCCGCCTTGGGCCCGGATGGTTCCGTCCTGGAATCGTCTAATATTTGTCTTGGACATCAAATACGGCATAATAAAACCATTTTCACTGCCCCGCCATGACCAAATTATATCTTTTGGCATTTTACAGCCATAAAACTAGAAATCCTCGCGAGTCCCAAATTTTTGTCTACTATAGCCCATGCCTTCCGCCTTGGGCCCGGATGGTTCCGTCCTGGAATCGTCTAATATTTGTCTTGGACATCAAATACGGCATAATAAAACCATTTTCACTGCCCCGCCATGACCAAATTATATCTTTTGGCATTTTACAGCCATAAAACTGGAAATCCGCGCGAGTCCCAAAATTTTGTGTGCTATAGCCCATGCCTTCCGCCTTGGGCCCGGATGGTTCCATTCTGGAGTCGTCTAATACTTGTCTTGGACAACAAATACGGCACAATAAAACCATTTCACTGCCCCGCCATGACCAAATTATATCTTTTGGCATTTTATAGCCATAAAACTAGAAATCCGCGCGAGTCCCAAATTTTTGTGTGCTAAAGCCCATGTCTTCCGCCTTGGGCCCGGATGGTTCCGTACTGGAATCGTCTAATATTTGTCTTGGACATCAAATACAGCATAATAATACCATTTTCACCACCCCGCCATGACCAAATTATATCTTTTGGCATTTTACAGCTATAAAACTAGAAATCCGCGCGAGTCCCAAATTTTTGTGTGCTATAGCTCATGCCTTCTGCTTTGGGCCCGGATGTATCCGTCCTGGAATTGCCTAATATTTGTCCCGGACATCAAATACGGCCTAAGAAACCATTGTCACTGCACCTCCATGACCAAATTATATTTTTTGGCATTTTACAGCCATTAAACTGGAAATCTGCGCTAGTCCCAAAATTTTGTGTGCTGCCCATGCCTTCCGCCTTGGGCCCGGATGGTTCCGTCCTCGAATCGTCTAATATTTGTCTTGGACATCAAATACGGCATAATAAAACCATTTTCACCGCCCCTCCATGACCAAATTATATCTTTTGGCATTTTACAGCCATAAAACTAGAAATCCTCGCGAGTCCCAAATTTTTGTGTGTTATAGCTCATGTCTTCCGCCTTGGGCCCGAATGGTTCCGTCTTGGAATCGTCTAATATTTGTCTTGGACATCAAATACGGCATAATAAAACCATTTTCACAAACCGCCATGACCAAATTATATCTTTTGGCATTTTACAGCCATAAAACTAGAAATCCGTGCGAGTTCCAAATTTTTGTGTGCTATAGCCCATGCCTTCTGCTTTGGGCCCGGATGGATCCGTCCTGGAATTGCCTAATATTTGTCCCGGACATCAAATACGGCCTAAGAAATCATTGTCACTGCACCTCCATGACCAAATTATATTTTTTGGCATTTTACAGCCATTAAACTGGAAATCTGCGCTAGTCCCAAAATTTTGTGTGTAATAGCCCATGCCTTCCGCCTTGGGCCCGGATGGTTCCGTTCTGGAATCGTATAATATTTGTCTTGGACAACAAATACGGCATAATAAAACCATTTTCACCGCCCCTCCATGACCAAAATATATCTTTTGGCATTTTACAGCCATAAAACTAGAAATCCTCGCGAGTCCCAAATTTTTGTGTGTTATAGCCCATGTCTTCCGCCTTGGGCCCGGATGGTTCCGTCCTGGAATCGTCTCATATTTGTCTTGGACATCAAATACGGCATAATAAAACCATTTTCACCGCCCCGCCATGACCAAATTATATCTTTTGGCATTTTACAGCCATAAAACTAGAAATCCGCGCGAGTTCCAAATTTTTGTGTGCTATAGCCCATGCCTTCTGCTTTGGGCCCGGATGGATCCGTCCTGGAATCGCCTAATATTTGTCCCAGACATCAAATACAGCCTAAGAAACCATTGTCTCCACACCTCCATGACCAAATTATATTTTTTGGCATTTTACAGCCATAAAACTAGAAATCCTCGCGAGTCCCAAATTTTTGTCTACTATAGCCCATGCCTTCCGCCTTGGGCCCGGATGGTTCCGTCCTGGAATCGTCTAATATTTGTCTTGGACATCAAATACGGCATAATAAAACTATTTTCACTGCCCCGCCATGACCAAATTATATCTTTTGGCATTTTACAGCCATAAAACTGGAAATCTGCGCTAGTCCCAAAATTTTGTGTGCTATAGCCCATGCCTTCCGCCTTGGGCCCGGATGGTTCCATTCTGGAGTCGTCTAATACTTGTCTTGGACAACAAATACGGCATAATAAAACCATTTTCACTGCCCCGCCATGACCAAATTATATCTTTTGGTATTTTACAGCCATAAAACTGGAAATCCGCGCGAGTCCCAAAATTTTGTGTGCTATAGCCCATGCCTTCCGCCTTGGGCCCCGATGGTTCCATTCTGGAGTCGTCTAATACTTGTCTTGGACAACAAATACGGCACAATAAAACCATTTCACTGCCCCGCCATGACCAAATTATATCTTTTGGCATTTTATAGCCATAAAACTAGAAATCCGCGCGAGTCCCAAATTTTTGTCTACTATAGCCCATGCCTTCCGCCTTGGGCCCGGATGGTTCCGTCCTGGAATCGTCTAATATTTGTCTTGGACATCAAATACGACATAATAAAACCATTTTCACTGCCCCGCCATGACCAAATTATATCTTTTGGCATTTTACAGCTATAAAACTAGAAATCCTCGCGAGTCCCAAATTTTTGTCTACTATAGCCCATGCCTTCCGCCTTGGGCCCGGATGGTTCCGTCCTGGAATCGTCTAATATTTGTCTTGGACATCAAATACGGCATAATAAAACCATTTTCACTGCCCCGCCATGACCAAATTATATCTTTTGGCATTTTACAGCCATAAAACTGGAAATCCGCGCGAGTCCCAAAATTTTGTGTGCTATAGCCCATGCCTTCCGCCTTGGGCCCGGATGGTTCCATTCTGGAGTCGTCTAATACTTGTCTTGGACAACAAATACGGCACAATAAAACCATTTCACTGCCCCGCCATGATCAAATTATATCTTTTGGCATTTTATAGCCATAAAACTAGAAATCCGCGCGAGTCCCAAATTTTTGTGTGCTAAAGCCCATGTCTTCCGCCTTGGGCCCGGATGGTTCCGTACTGGAATCGTCTAATATTTGTCTTGGACATCAAATACAGCATAATAATACCATTTTCACCACCCCGCCATGACCAAATTATATCTTTTGGCATTTTACAGCCATAAAACTAGAAATCCTCGCGAGTCCCAAATTTTTGTGTGTTATAGCCCATGTCTTCCGCCTTGGGCCCGGATGGTTCCGTCCTGGAATCGTCTAATATTTGTCTTGGACATCAAATACGGCATAATAAAACCATTTTCACCGCCCCGCCATGACCAAATTATATCTTTTGGCATTTTACAGCCATAAAACTAGAAATCCGCGCGAGTTCCAAATTTTTGTGTGCTATAGCCCATGCCTTCTGCTTTGGGCCCGGATGGATCCGTCCTGGAATCACCTAATATTTGTCCCAGACATCAAATACAGCCTAAGAAACCATTGTCACCACACCTCCATGACCAAATTATATTTTTTGGCATTTTACAGCCATAAAACTAGAAATCCTCGCGAGTCCCAAATTTTTGTCTACTATAGCCCATGCCTTCCGCCTTGGGCCCGGATGGTTCCGTCCTGGAATCGTCTAATATTTGTCTTGGACATCAAATACGGCATAATAAAACCATTTTCACTGCCCCGCCATGACCAAATTATATCTTTTGGCATTTTACAGCCATAAAACTGGAAATCTGCGCTAGTCCCAAAATTTTGTGTGCTATAGCCCATGCCTTCCGCCTTGGGCCCGGATGGTTCCATTCTGGAGTCGTCTAATACTTGTCTTGGACAACAAATACGGCATAATAAAACCATTTTCACTGCCCCGCCATGACCAAATTATATCTTTTGGCATTTTACAGCCATAAAATTGGAAATCCGCGCGAGTCCCAAAATTTTGTGTGCTATAGCCCATGCCTTCCGCCTTGGGCCCGGATGGTTCCATTCTGGAGTCGTCTAATACTTGTCTTGGACAACAAATACGGCACAATAAAACCATTTCACTGCCCCGCCATGACCAAATTATATCTTTTGGCATTTTATAGCCATAAAACTAGAAATCCGCGCGAGTCCCAAATTTTTGTCTACTATAGCCCATGCCTTCCGCCTTGGGCCCGGATGGTTCCGTCCTGGAATCATCTAATATTTGTCTTGGACATCAAATACGGCATAATAAAACCATTTTCACTGCCCCGCCATGACCAAATTATATCTTTTGGCATTTTACAGCCATAAAACTAGAAATCCTCGCGAGTCCCAAATTTTTGTCTACTATAGCCCATGCCTTCCGCCTTGGGCCCGGATGGTTCCGTCCTGGAATCATCTAATATTTGTCTTGGACATCAAATACGGCATAATAAAACCATTTTCACTGCCCCGCCATGACCAAATTATATCTTTTGGCATTTTACAGCCATAAAACTGGAAATCCGCGCGAGTCCCAAAATTTTGTGTGCTATAGCCCATGCCTTCCGCCTTGGGCCCGGATGGTTCCATTCTGGAGTCGTCTAATACTTGTCTTGGACAACAAATACGGCACAATAAAACCATTTCACTGCCCCGCCATGACCAAATTATATCTTTTGGCATTTTATAGCCATAAAACTAGAAATCCGCGCGAGTCCCAAATTTTTGTGTGCTAAAGCCCATGTCTTCCGCCTTGGGCCCGGATGGTTCCGTACTGGAATCGTCTAATATTTGTCTTGGACATCAAATACAGCATAATAATACCATTTTCACCACCCCGCCATGACCAAATTATATCTTTTGGCATTTTACAGCTATAAAACTAGAAATCCGCGCGAGTCCCAAATTTTTGTGTGTTATAGCCCATGTCTTCCGCCTTGGGCCCGGATGGTTCCGTCCTGGAATCGTCTAATATTTGTCTTGGACATCAAATACGGCATAATAAAACCATTTTCACCGCCCCGCCATGACCAAATTATATCTTTTGGCATTTTACAGCCATAAAACTAGAAATCCGCGCGAGTTCCAAATTTTTGTGTGCTATAGCCCATGCCTTCTGCTTTGGGCCCGGATGGATCCGTCCTGGAATCACCTAATATTTGTCCCAGACATCAAATACAGCCTAAGAAACCATTGTCACCACACCTCCATGACCAAATTATATTTTTTGGCATTTTACAGCCATAAAACTAGAAATCCTCGCGAGTCCCAAATTTTTGTCTACTATAGCCCATGCCTTCCGCCTTGGGCCCGGATGGTTCCGTCCTGGAATCGTCTAATATTTGTCTTGGACATCAAATACGGCATAATAAAACTATTTTCACTGCCCCGCCATGACCAAATTATATCTTTTGGCATTTTACAGCCATAAAACTGGAAATCTGCGCTAGTCCCAAAATTTTGTGTGCTATAGCCCATGCCTTCCGCCTTGGGCCCGGATGGTTCCATTCTGGAGTCGTCTAATACTTGTCTTGGACAACAAATACGGCATAATAAAACCATTTTCACTGCCCCGCCATGACCAAATTATATCTTTTGGTATTTTACAGCCATAAAACTGGAAATCCGCGCGAGTCCCAAAATTTTGTGTGCTATAGCCCATGCCTTCCGCCTTGGGCCCCGATGGTTCCATTCTGGAGTCGTCTAATACTTGTCTTGGACAACAAATACGGCACAATAAAACCATTTCACTGCCCCGCCATGACCAAATTATATCTTTTGGCATTTTATAGCCATAAAACTAGAAATCCGCGCGAGTCCCAAATTTTTGTCTACTATAGCCCATGCCTTCCGCCTTGGGCCCGGATGGTTCCGTCCTGGAATCGTCTAATATTTGTCTTGGACATCAAATACGACATAATAAAACCATTTTCACTGCCCCGCCATGACCAAATTATATCTTTTGGCATTTTACAGCTATAAAACTAGAAATCCTCGCGAGTCCCAAATTTTTGTCTACTATAGCCCATGCCTTCCGCCTTGGGCCCGGATGGTTCCGTCCTGGAATCGTCTAATATTTGTCTTGGACATCAAATACGGCATAATAAAACCATTTTCACTGCCCCGCCATGACCAAATTATATCTTTTGGCATTTTACAGCCATAAAACTGGAAATCCGCGCGAGTCCCAAAATTTTGTGTGCTATAGCCCATGCCTTCCGCCTTGGGCCCGGATGGTTCCATTCTGGAGTCGTCTAATACTTGTCTTGGACAACAAATACGGCACAATAAAACCATTTCACTGCCCCGCCATGACCAAATTATATCTTTTGGCATTTTATAGCCATAAAACTAGAAATCCGCGCGAGTCCCAAATTTTTGTGTGCTAAAGCCCATGTCTTCCGCCTTGGGCCCGGATGGTTCCGTACTGGAATCGTCTAATATTTGTCTTGGACATCAAATACAGCATAATAATACCATTTTCACCACCCCGCCATGACCAAATTATATCTTTTGGCATTTTACAGCCATAAAACTAGAAATCCTCGCGAGTCCCAAATTTTTGTGTGTTATAGCCCATGTCTTCCGCCTTGGGCCCGGATGGTTCCGTCCTGGAATCGTCTAATATTTGTCTTGGACATCAAATACGGCATAATAAAACCATTTTCACCGCCCCGCCATGACCAAATTATATCTTTTGGCATTTTACAGCCATAAAACTAGAAATCCGCGCGAGTTCCAAATTTTTGTGTGCTATAGCCCATGCCTTCTGCTTTGGGCCCGGATGGATCCGTCCTGGAATCACCTAATATTTGTCCCAGACATCAAATACAGCCTAAGAAACCATTGTCACCACACCTCCATGACCAAATTATATTTTTTGGCATTTTACAGCCATAAAACTAGAAATCCTCGCGAGTCCCAAATTTTTGTCTACTATAGCCCATGCCTTCCGCCTTGGGCCCGGATGGTTCCGTCCTGGAATCGTCTAATATTTGTCTTGGACATCAAATACGGCATAATAAAACCATTTTCACTGCCCCGCCATGACCAAATTATATCTTTTGGCATTTTACAGCCATAAAACTGGAAATCTGCGCTAGTCCCAAAATTTTGTGTGCTATAGCCCATGCCTTCCGCCTTGGGCCCGGATGGTTCCATTCTGGAGTCGTCTAATACTTGTCTTGGACAACAAATACGGCATAATAAAACCATTTTCACTGCCCCGCCATGACCAAATTATATCTTTTGGCATTTTACAGCCATAAAATTGGAAATCCGCGCGAGTCCCAAAATTTTGTGTGCTATAGCCCATGCCTTCCGCCTTGGGCCCGGATGGTTCCATTCTGGAGTCGTCTAATACTTGTCTTGGACAACAAATACGGCACAATAAAACCATTTCACTGCCCCGCCATGACCAAATTATATCTTTTGGCATTTTATAGCCATAAAACTAGAAATCCGCGCGAGTCCCAAATTTTTGTCTACTATAGCCCATGCCTTCCGCCTTGGGCCCGGATGGTTCCGTCCTGGAATCATCTAATATTTGTCTTGGACATCAAATACGGCATAATAAAACCATTTTCACTGCCCCGCCATGACCAAATTATATCTTTTGGCATTTTACAGCCATAAAACTAGAAATCCTCGCGAGTCCCAAATTTTTGTCTACTATAGCCCATGCCTTCCGCCTTGGGCCCGGATGGTTCCGTCCTGGAATCATCTAATATTTGTCTTGGACATCAAATACGGCATAATAAAACCATTTTCACTGCCCCGCCATGACCAAATTATATCTTTTGGCATTTTACAGCCATAAAACTAGAAATCCTCGCGAGTCCCAAATTTTTGTCTACTATAGCCCATGCCTTCCGCCTTGGGCCCGGATGGTTCCGTCCTGGAATCATCTAATATTTGTCTTGGACATCAAATACGGCATAATAAAACCATTTTCACTGCCCCGCCATGACCAAATTATATCTTTTGGCATTTTACAGCCATAAAACTAGAAATCCGCGCGAGTCCCAAATTTTTGTGTGCTAAAGCCCATGTCTTCCGCCTTGGGCCCGGATGGTTCCGTACTGGAATCGTCTAATATTTGTCTTGGACATCAAATACAGCATAATAATACCATTTTCACCACCCCGCCATGACCAAATTATATCTTTTGGCATTTTACAGCTATAAAACTAGAAATCCGCGCGAGTCCCAAATTTTTGTGTGCTATAGCTCATGCCTTCTGCTTTGGGCCCGGATGTATCCGTCCTGGAATTGCCTAATATTTGTCCCGGACATCAAATACGGCCTAAGAAACCATTGTCACTGCACCTCCATGACCAAATTATATTTTTTGGCATTTTACAGCCATTAAACTGGAAATCTGCGCTAGTCCCAAAATTTTGTGTGCTGCCCATGCCTTCCGCCTTGGGCCCGGATGGTTCCGTCCTCGAATCGTCTAATATTTGTCTTGGACATCAAATACGGCATAATAAAACCATTTTCACCGCCCCTCCATGACCAAATTATATCTTTTGGCATTTTACAGCCATAAAACTAGAAATCCTCGCGAGTCCCAAATTTTTGTGTGTTATAGCTCATGTCTTCCGCCTTGGGCCCGAATGGTTCCGTCTTGGAATCGTCTAATATTTGTCTTGGACATCAAATACGGCATAATAAAACCATTTTCACAAACCGCCATGACCAAATTATATCTTTTGGCATTTTACAGCCATAAAACTAGAAATCCGTGCGAGTTCCAAATTTTTGTGTGCTATAGCCCATGCCTTCTGCTTTGGGCCCGGATGGATCCGTCCTGGAATTGCCTAATATTTGTCCCGGACATCAAATACGGCCTAAGAAATCATTGTCACTGCACCTCCATGACCAAATTATATTTTTTGGCATTTTACAGCCATTAAACTGGAAATCTGCGCTAGTCCCAAAATTTTGTGTGTAATAGCCCATGCCTTCCGCCTTGGGCCCGGATGGTTCCGTTCTGGAATCGTATAATATTTGTCTTGGACAACAAATACGGCATAATAAAACCATTTTCACCGCCCCTCCATGACCAAAATATATCTTTTGGCATTTTACAGCCATAAAACTAGAAATCCTCGCGAGTCCCAAATTTTTGTGTGTTATAGCCCATGTCTTCCGCCTTGGGCCCGGATGGTTCCGTCCTGGAATCGTCTCATATTTGTCTTGGACATCAAATACGGCATAATAAAACCATTTTCACCGCCCCGCCATGACCAAATTATATCTTTTGGCATTTTACAGCCATAAAACTAGAAATCCGCGCGAGTTCCAAATTTTTGTGTGCTATAGCCCATGCCTTCTGCTTTGGGCCCGGATGGATCCGTCCTGGAATCGCCTAATATTTGTCCCAGACATCAAATACAGCCTAAGAAACCATTGTCTCCACACCTCCATGACCAAATTATATTTTTTGGCATTTTACAGCCATAAAACTAGAAATCCTCGCGAGTCCCAAATTTTTGTCTACTATAGCCCATGCCTTCCGCCTTGGGCCCGGATGGTTCCGTCCTGGAATCGTCTAATATTTGTCTTGGACATCAAATACGGCATAATAAAACTATTTTCACTGCCCCGCCATGACCAAATTATATCTTTTGGCATTTTACAGCCATAAAACTGGAAATCTGCGCTAGTCCCAAAATTTTGTGTGCTATAGCCCATGCCTTCCGCCTTGGGCCCGGATGGTTCCATTCTGGAGTCGTCTAATACTTGTCTTGGACAACAAATACGGCATAATAAAACCATTTTCACTGCCCCGCCATGACCAAATTATATCTTTTGGTATTTTACAGCCATAAAACTGGAAATCCGCGCGAGTCCCAAAATTTTGTGTGCTATAGCCCATGCCTTCCGCCTTGGGCCCCGATGGTTCCATTCTGGAGTCGTCTAATACTTGTCTTGGACAACAAATACGGCACAATAAAACCATTTCACTGCCCCGCCATGACCAAATTATATCTTTTGGCATTTTATAGCCATAAAACTAGAAATCCGCGCGAGTCCCAAATTTTTGTCTACTATAGCCCATGCCTTCCGCCTTGGGCCCGGATGGTTCCGTCCTGGAATCGTCTAATATTTGTCTTGGACATCAAATACGACATAATAAAACCATTTTCACTGCCCCGCCATGACCAAATTATATCTTTTGGCATTTTACAGCTATAAAACTAGAAATCCTCGCGAGTCCCAAATTTTTGTCTACTATAGCCCATGCCTTCCGCCTTGGGCCCGGATGGTTCCGTCCTGGAATCGTCTAATATTTGTCTTGGACATCAAATACGGCATAATAAAACCATTTTCACTGCCCCGCCATGACCAAATTATATCTTTTGGCATTTTACAGCCATAAAACTGGAAATCCGCGCGAGTCCCAAAATTTTGTGTGCTATAGCCCATGCCTTCCGCCTTGGGCCCGGATGGTTCCATTCTGGAGTCGTCTAATACTTGTCTTGGACAACAAATACGGCACAATAAAACCATTTCACTGCCCCGCCATGACCAAATTATATCTTTTGGCATTTTATAGCCATAAAACTAGAAATCCGCGCGAGTCCCAAATTTTTGTGTGCTAAAGCCCATGTCTTCCGCCTTGGGCCCGGATGGTTCCGTACTGGAATCGTCTAATATTTGTCTTGGACATCAAATACAGCATAATAATACCATTTTCACCACCCCGCCATGACCAAATTATATCTTTTGGCATTTTACAGCCATAAAACTGGAAATCTGCGCTAGTCCCAAAATTTTGTGTGCTATAGCCCATGCCTTCCGCCTTGGGCCCGGATGGTTCCATTCTGGAGTCGTCTAATACTTGTCTTGGACAACAAATACGGCATAATAAAACCATTTTCACTGCCCCGCCATGACCAAATTATATCTTTTGGTATTTTACAGCCATAAAACTGGAAATCCGCGCGAGTCCCAAAATTTTGTGTGCTATAGCCCATGCCTTCCGCCTTGGGCCCCGATGGTTCCATTCTGGAGTCGTCTAATACTTGTCTTGGACAACAAATACGGCACAATAAAACCATTTCACTGCCCCGCCATGACCAAATTATATCTTTTGGCATTTTATAGCCATAAAACTAGAAATCCGCGCGAGTCCCAAATTTTTGTCTACTATAGCCCATGCCTTCCGCCTTGGGCCCGGATGGTTCCGTCCTGGAATCGTCTAATATTTGTCTTGGACATCAAATACGGCATAATAAAACCATTTTCACTGCCCCGCCATGACCAAATTATATCTTTTGGCATTTTACAGCTATAAAACTAGAAATCCTCGCGAGTCCCAAATTTTTGTCTACTATAGCCCATGCCTTCCGCCTTGGGCCCGGATGGTTCCGTCCTGGAGTCGTCTAATACTTGTCTTGGACAACAAATACGGCATAATAAAACCATTTTCACTGCCCCGCCATGACCAAATTATATCTTTTGGCATTTTACAGCCATAAAATTGGAAATCCGCGCGAGTCCCAAAATTTTGTGTGCTATAGCCCATGCCTTCCGCCTTGGGCCCGGATGGTTCCATTCTGGAGTCGTCTAATACTTGTCTTGGACAACAAATACGGCACAATAAAACCATTTCACTGCCCCGCCATGACCAAATTATATCTTTTGGCATTTTATAGCCATAAAACTAGAAATCCGCGCGAGTCCCAAATTTTTGTGTGCTAAAGCCCATGTCTTCCGCCTTGGGCCCGGATGGTTCCGTACTGGAATCGTCTAATATTTGTCTTGGACATCAAATACAGCATAATAATACCATTTTCACCACCCCGCCATGACCAAATTATATCTTTTGGCATTTTACAGCCATAAAACTAGAAATCCTCGCGAGTCCCAAATTTTTGTGTGTTATAGCCCATGTCTTCCGCCTTGGGCCCGGATGGTTCCGTCCTGGAATCGTCTAATATTTGTCTTGGACATCAAATACGGCATAATAAAACCATTTTCACCGCCCCGCCATGACCAAATTATATCTTTTGGCATTTTACAGCCATAAAACTAGAAATCCGCGCGAGTTCCAAATTTTTGTGTGCTATAGCCCATGCCTTCTGCTTTGGGCCCGGATGGATCCGTCCTGGAATCACCTAATATTTGTCCCAGACATCAAATACAGCCTAAGAAACCATTGTCACCACACCTCCATGACCAAATTATATTTTTTGGCATTTTACAGCCATAAAACTAGAAATCCTCGCGAGTCCCAAATTTTTGTCTACTATAGCCCATGCCTTCCGCCTTGGGCCCGGATGGTTCCGTCCTGGAATCGTCTAATATTTGTCTTGGACATCAAATACGGCATAATAAAACCATTTTCACTGCCCCGCCATGACCAAATTATATCTTTTGGCATTTTACAGCCATAAAACTGGAAATCTGCGCTAGTCCCAAAATTTTGTGTGCTATAGCCCATGCCTTCCGCCTTGGGCCCGGATGGTTCCATTCTGGAGTCGTCTAATACTTGTCTTGGACAACAAATACGGCATAATAAAACCATTTTCACTGCCCCGCCATGACCAAATTATATCTTTTGGCATTTTACAGCCATAAAATTGGAAATCCGCGCGAGTCCCAAAATTTTGTGTGCTATAGCCCATGCCTTCCGCCTTGGGCCCGGATGGTTCCATTCTGGAGTCGTCTAATACTTGTCTTGGACAACAAATACGGCACAATAAAACCATTTCACTGCCCCGCCATGACCAAATTATATCTTTTGGCATTTTATAGCCATAAAACTAGAAATCCGCGCGAGTCCCAAATTTTTGTCTACTATAGCCCATGCCTTCCGCCTTGGGCCCGGATGGTTCCGTCCTGGAATCATCTAATATTTGTCTTGGACATCAAATACGGCATAATAAAACCATTTTCACTGCCCCGCCATGACCAAATTATATCTTTTGGCATTTTACAGCCATAAAACTAGAAATCCTCGCGAGTCCCAAATTTTTGTCTACTATAGCCCATGCCTTCCGCCTTGGGCCCGGATGGTTCCGTCCTGGAATCATCTAATATTTGTCTTGGACATCAAATACGGCATAATAAAACCATTTTCACTGCCCCGCCATGACCAAATTATATCTTTTGGCATTTTACAGCCATAAAACTGGAAATCCGCGCGAGTCCCAAAATTTTGTGTGCTATAGCCCATGCCTTCCGCCTTGGGCCCGGATGGTTCCATTCTGGAGTCGTCTAATACTTGTCTTGGACAACAAATACGGCACAATAAAACCATTTCACTGCCCCCCATGACCAAAGTATATCTTTTGGCATTTTATAGCCATAAAACTAGAAATCCGCGCGAGTCCCAAATTTTTGTGTGCTAAAGCCCATGTCTTCCGCCTTGGGCCCGGATGGTTCCGTACTGGAATCGTCTAATATTTGTCTTGGACATCAAATACAGCATAATAATACCATTTTCACCACCCCGCCATGACCAAATTATATCTTTTGGCATTTTACAGCTATAAAACTAGAAATCCGCGCGAGTCCCAAATTTTTGTGTGCTATAGCTCATGCCTTCTGCTTTGGGCCCGGATGTATCCATCCTGGAATTGCCTAATATTTGTCCCGGACATCAAATACGGCCTAAGAAACCATTGTCACTGCACCTCCATGACCAAATTATATTTTTTGGCATTTTACAGCCATTAAACTGGAAATCTGCGCTAGTCCCAAAAATTCTGTGTGCTATAGCCCATGCCTTCCGCCTTGGGCCCGGATGGTTCCGTTCTGGAATCGTATAATATTTGTCTTGGACAACAAATACGGCATAATAAAACCATTTTCACCGCCCCTCCATGACCAAAATATATCTTTTGGCATTTTACAACCATAAAACTAGAAATCCTCGCGAGTCCCAAATTTTTGTGTGCTATAGCCCATGTCTTCCGCCTTGGGCCCGGATGGTTCCGTCCTGGAATCGTCTAATATTTGTCTTGGACATCAAATACGACATAATAAAACCATTTTCACAAACCGCCATGACCAAATTATATCTTTTGGCATTTTACAGCCATAAAACTAGAAATCCGCGCGAGTTCCAAATTTTTGTGTGCTATAGCCCATGCCTTCTGCTTTGGGCCCGGATGGATCCGTCCTGGAATTGCCTAATATTTGTCCCGGACATCAAATACGGCCTAAGAAATCATTGTCACTGCACCTCCATGACCAAATTATATTTTTTGGCATTTTACAGCCATTAAACTGGAAATCTGCGCTAGTCCCAAAATTTTGTGTGTAATAGCCCATGCCTTCCGCCTTGGGCCCGGATGGTTCCGTTCTGGAATCGTATAATATTTGTCTTGGACAACAAATACGGCATAATAAAACCATTTTCTCCGCCCCTCCATGACCAAATTATATCTTTTGGCATTTTACAGCCATAAAACTAGAAATCCGCGCGAGTCCCAAATTTTTGTGTGCTATAGCCCATGCCTTCCGCCTTGGGCCCGGATGGTTCCGTTCTGGAATCGTCTATTATTTGTCTTGGACATCAAATACGGCATTATAAAACCATTTTCACTGCTCCGCCATGACCAAATTATATCTTTTGGCATTTTACAGCCATAAAACTAGAAATCCGCGCGAGTCCCAAATTTTTGTGTGCTATAGCCCATGCCTTCTGCTTTGGGCCCGGATGGATCCGTCCTGGAATTGCCTAATATTTGTCCCGGACATCAAATACGGCCTAAGAAATCATTGTCACTGCACCTCCATGACCAAATTATATTTTTTGGCATTTTACAGCCATTAAACTGGAAATCTGCGCTAGTCCCAAAATTTTGTGTGTAATAGCCCATGCCTTCCGCCTTGGGCCCGGATGGTTCCGTTCTGGAATCGTATAATATTTGTCTTGGACAACAAATACGGCATAATAAAACCATTTTCACCGCCCCTCCATGACCAAAATATATCTTTTGGCATTTTACAGCCATAAAACTAGAAATCCTCGCGAGTCCCAAATTTTTGTGTGTTATAGCCCATGTCTTCCGCCTTGGGCCCGGATGGTTCCGTCCTGGAATCGTCTAATATTTGTCTTGGACATCAAATACGGCATAATAAAACCATTTTCACTGCCCCGCCATGACCAAATTATATCTTTTGGCATTTTACAGCCATAAAACTAGAAATCCTCGCGAGTCCCAAATTTTTGTCTACTATAGCCCATGCCTTCCGCCTTGGGCCCGGATGGTTCCGTCCTGGAATCGTCTAATATTTGTCTTGGACATCAAATACGGCATAATAAAACCATTTTCACTGCCCCGCCATGACCAAATTATATCTTTTGGCATTTTACAGCCATAAAACTGGAAATCCGCGCGAGTCCCAAAATTTTGTGTGCTATAGCCCATGCCTTCCGCCTTGGGCCCGGATGGTTCCATTCTGGAGTCGTCTAATACTTGTCTTGGACAACAAATACGGCATAATAAAACCATTTTCTCCGCCCCTCCATGACCAAATTATATCTTTTGGCATTTTACAGCCATAAAACTAGAAATCCGCGCGAGTCCCAAATTTTTGTGCGCTATAGCCCATGCCTTCCGCCTTGGGCCCGGATGGTTCCGTTCTGGAATCGTCTATTATTTGTCTTGGACATCAAATACGGCATTATAAAACCATTTTCACTGCTCCGCCATGACCAAATTATATCTTTTGGCATTTTACAGCCATAAAACTAGAAATCCGCGCGAGTCCCAAATTTTTGTGTGCTATAGCCCATGCCTTCTGCTTTGGGCCCGGATGGATCCGTCCTGGAATTGCCTAATATTTGTCCCGGACATCAAATACGGCCTAAGAAATCATTGTCACTGCACCTCCATGACCAAATTATATTTTTTGGCATTTTACAGCCATTAAACTGGAAATCTGCGCTAGTCCCAAAATTTTGTGTGCTATAGCCCATGCCTTCCGCCTTGGGCCCGGATAGTTCCGTTCTGGAGTCGTCTAATACTTGTCTTGGACAACAAATACGGCATAATAAAACCATTTTCACTGCCCCGCCATGACCAAATTATATCTTTTGGTATTTTACAGCCATAAAACTAGAAATCCGCGCGAGTCCCAAAATTTTGTGTGCTATAGCCCATGCCTTCCGCCTTGAGCCCGGATGGTTCCATTCTGGAGTCGTCTAATACTTGTCTTGGACAACAAATACGGCACAATAAAACCATTTCACTGCCCCGCCATGACCAAATTATATCTTTTGGCATTTTATAGCCATAAAACTAGAAATCCGCGCGAGTCCCAAATTTTTGTGTGCTAAAGCCCATGTCTTCCGCCTTGGGCACGGATGGTTCCGTACTGGAATCGTCTAATATTTGTCTTGGACATCAAATATAGCATAATAATACCATTTTCACCACCCCGCCATGACCAAATTATATCTTTTGGCATTTTACAGCTATAAAACTAGAAATCCGCGCGAGTCCCAAATTTTTGTGTGCTATAGCTCATGCCTTCTGCTTTGGGCCCGGATGTATCCGTCCTGGAACTGCCTAATATTTGTCCCGGACATCAAATACGGCCTAAGAAACCATTGTCACTGCACCTCCATGACCAAATTATATTTTTTGGCATTTTACAGCCATTAAACTGGAAATCTGCGCTAGTCCCAAAATTTTGTGTGCTATAGCCCATGCCTTCCGCCTTGGGCCCGGATGGTTCCGTTCTGGAATCGTATAATATTTGTCTTGGACAACAAATACGGCATAATAAAACAATTTTCACCGCCCCTCCATGACCAAATTATATCTTTTGGCATTTTACAGCCATAAAACTAGAAATCCTCGCGAGTCCCAAATTTTTGTGTGTTATAGCTCATGTCTTCCGCCTTGGGCCCGGATGGTTCCGTCTTGGAATCGTCTAATATTTGTCTTGGACATCAAATACGGCATAATAAAACCATTTTCACAAACCGCCATGACCAAATTATATCTTTTGGCATTTTACAGCCATAAAACTAGAAATCCGCGCGAGTTCCAAATTTTTGTGTGCTATAGCCCATGCCTTCTGCTTTGGGCCCGGATGGATCCGTCCTGGAATTGCCTAATATTTGTCCCGGACATCAAATACGGCCTAAGAAATCATTGTCACTGCACCTCCATGACCAAATTATATTTTTTGGCATTTTACAGCCATTAAACTGGAAATCTGCGCTAGTCCCAAAATTTTGTGTGTAATAGCCCATGCCTTCCGCCTTGGGCTCGGATGGTTCCGTTCTGGAATCGTATAATATTTGTCTTGGACAACAAATACGGCATAATAAAACCATTTTCACCGCCCCTCCATGACCAAAATATATCTTTTGGCATTTTACAGCCATAAAACTAGAAATCCTCGCGAGTCCCAAATTTTTGTGTGTTATAGCCCATGTCTTCCGCCTTGGGCCCGGATGGTTCCGTCCTGGAATCGTCTAATATTTGTCTTGGACATCAAATACGGCATAATAAAACCATTTTCACCGCCCCGCCATGACCAAATTATATCTTTTGGAATTTTACAGCCATAAAACTAGAAATCCGCGCGAGTTCCAAATTTTTGTGTGCTATAGCCCATGCCTTCTGCTTTGGGCCCGGATGGATCCGTCCTGGAATCGCCTAATATTTGTCCCAGACATCAAATACAGCCTAAGAAACCATTGTCACCACACCTCCATGACCAAATTATATTTTTTGGCATTTTACAGCCATAAAACTAGAAATCCTCGCGAGTCCCAAATTTTTGTCTACTATAGCCCATGCCTTCCGCCTTTGGCCCGGATGGTTCCGTCCTGGAATCGTCTAATATTTGTCTTGGACATCAAATACGGCATAATAAAACCATTTTCACTGCCCCGCCATGACCAAATTATATCTTTTGGCATTTTACAGCCATAAAACTGGAAATCTGCGCTAGTCCCAAAATTTTGTGTGCTATAGCCCATGCCTTCTGCTTTGGGCCCGGATGGATCCGTCCTGGAATTGCCTAATATTTGTCCCGGACATCAAATACGGCCTAAGAAATCATTGTCACTGCACCTCCATGACCAAATTATATTTTTTGGCATTTTACAGCCATTAAACTGGAAATCTGCGCTAGTCCCAAAATTTTGTGTGCTATAGCCCATGCCTTCCGCCTTGGGCCCGGATAGTTCCGTTCTGGAGTCGTCTAATACTTGTCTTGGACAACAAATACGGCATAATAAAACCATTTTCACTGCCCCGCCATGACCAAATTATATCTTTTGGTATTTTACAGCCATAAAACTAGAAATCCGCGCGAGTCCCAAAATTTTGTGTGCTATAGCCCATGCCTTCCGCCTTGAGCCCGGATGGTTCCATTCTGGAGTCGTCTAATACTTGTCTTGGACAACAAATACGGCACAATAAAACCATTTCACTGCCCCGCCATGACCAAATTATATCTTTTGGCATTTTATAGCCATAAAACTAGAAATCCGCGCGAGTCCCAAATTTTTGTGTGCTAAAGCCCATGTCTTCCGCCTTGGGCACGGATGGTTCCGTACTGGAATCGTCTAATATTTGTCTTGGACATCAAATATAGCATAATAATACCATTTTCACCACCCCGCCATGACCAAATTATATCTTTTGGCATTTTACAGCTATAAAACTAGAAATCCGCGCGAGTCCCAAATTTTTGTGTGCTATAGCTCATGCCTTCTGCTTTGGGCCCGGATGTATCCGTCCTGGAACTGCCTAATATTTGTCCCGGACATCAAATACGGCCTAAGAAACCATTGTCACTGCACCTCCATGACCAAATTATATTTTTTGGCATTTTACAGCCATTAAACTGGAAATCTGCGCTAGTCCCAAAATTTTGTGTGCTATAGCCCATGCCTTCCGCCTTGGGCCCGGATGGTTCCGTTCTGGAATCGTATAATATTTGTCTTGGACAACAAATACGGCATAATAAAACAATTTTCACCGCCCCTCCATGACCAAATTATATCTTTTGGCATTTTACAGCCATAAAACTAGAAATCCTCGCGAGTCCCAAATTTTTGTGTGTTATAGCTCATGTCTTCCGCCTTGGGCCCGGATGGTTCCGTCTTGGAATCGTCTAATATTTGTCTTGGACATCAAATACGGCATAATAAAACCATTTTCACAAACCGCCATGACCAAATTATATCTTTTGGCATTTTACAGCCATAAAACTAGAAATCCGCGCGAGTTCCAAATTTTTGTGTGCTATAGCCCATGCCTTCTGCTTTGGGCCCGGATGGATCCGTCCTGGAATTGCCTAATATTTGTCCCGGACATCAAATACGGCCTAAGAAATCATTGTCACTGCACCTCCATGACCAAATTATATTTTTTGGCATTTTACAGCCATTAAACTGGAAATCTGCGCTAGTCCCAAAATTTTGTGTGTAATAGCCCATGCCTTCCGCCTTGGGCTCGGATGGTTCCGTTCTGGAATCGTATAATATTTGTCTTGGACAACAAATACGGCATAATAAAACCATTTTCACCGCCCCTCCATGACCAAAATATATCTTTTGGCATTTTACAGCCATAAAACTAGAAATCCTCGCGAGTCCCAAATTTTTGTGTGTTATAGCCCATGTCTTCCGCCTTGGGCCCGGATGGTTCCGTCCTGGAATCGTCTAATATTTGTCTTGGACATCAAATACGGCATAATAAAACCATTTTCACCGCCCCGCCATGACCAAATTATATCTTTTGGAATTTTACAGCCATAAAACTAGAAATCCGCGCGAGTTCCAAATTTTTGTGTGCTATAGCCCATGCCTTCTGCTTTGGGCCCGGATGGATCCGTCCTGGAATCGCCTAATATTTGTCCCAGACATCAAATACAGCCTAAGAAACCATTGTCACCACACCTCCATGACCAAATTATATTTTTTGGCATTTTACAGCCATAAAACTAGAAATCCTCGCGAGTCCCAAATTTTTGTCTACTATAGCCCATGCCTTCCGCCTTTGGCCCGGATGGTTCCGTCCTGGAATCGTCTAATATTTGTCTTGGACATCAAATACGGCATAATAAAACCATTTTCACTGCCCCGCCATGACCAAATTATATCTTTTGGCATTTTACAGCCATAAAACTGGAAATCTGCGCTAGTCCCAAAATTTTGTGTGCTATAGCCCATGCCTTCTGCTTTGGGCCCGGATGGATCCGTCCTGGAATTGCCTAATATTTGTCCCGGACATCAAATACGGCCTAAGAAATCATTGTCACTGCACCTCCATGACCAAATTATATTTTTTGGCATTTTACAGCCATTAAACTGGAAATCTGCGCTAGTCCCAAAATTTTGTGTGCTATAGCCCATGCCTTCCGCCTTGGGCCCGGATAGTTCCGTTCTGGAGTCGTCTAATACTTGTCTTGGACAACAAATACGGCATAATAAAACCATTTTCACTGCCCCGCCATGACCAAATTATATCTTTTGGTATTTTACAGCCATAAAACTAGAAATCCGCGCGAGTCCCAAAATTTTGTGTGCTATAGCCCATGCCTTCCGCCTTGAGCCCGGATGGTTCCATTCTGGAGTCGTCTAATACTTGTCTTGGACAACAAATACGGCACAATAAAACCATTTCACTGCCCCGCCATGACCAAATTATATCTTTTGGCATTTTATAGCCATAAAACTAGAAATCCGCGCGAGTCCCAAATTTTTGTGTGCTAAAGCCCATGTCTTCCGCCTTGGGCACGGATGGTTCCGTACTGGAATCGTCTAATATTTGTCTTGGACATCAAATATAGCATAATAATACCATTTTCACCACCCCGCCATGACCAAATTATATCTTTTGGCATTTTACAGCTATAAAACTAGAAATCCGCGCGAGTCCCAAATTTTTGTGTGCTATAGCTCATGCCTTCTGCTTTGGGCCCGGATGTATCCGTCCTGGAACTGCCTAATATTTGTCCCGGACATCAAATACGGCCTAAGAAACCATTGTCACTGCACCTCCATGACCAAATTATATTTTTTGGCATTTTACAGCCATTAAACTGGAAATCTGCGCTAGTCCCAAAATTTTGTGTGCTATAGCCCATGCCTTCCGCCTTGGGCCCGGATGGTTCCGTTCTGGAATCGTATAATATTTGTCTTGGACAACAAATACGGCATAATAAAACAATTTTCACCGCCCCTCCATGACCAAATTATATCTTTTGGCATTTTACAGCCATAAAACTAGAAATCCTCGCGAGTCCCAAATTTTTGTGTGTTATAGCTCATGTCTTCCGCCTTGGGCCCGGATGGTTCCGTCTTGGAATCGTCTAATATTTGTCTTGGACATCAAATACGGCATAATAAAACCATTTTCACAAACCGCCATGACCAAATTATATCTTTTGGCATTTTACAGCCATAAAACTAGAAATCCGCGCGAGTTCCAAATTTTTGTGTGCTATAGCCCATGCCTTCTGCTTTGGGCCCGGATGGATCCGTCCTGGAATTGCCTAATATTTGTCCCGGACATCAAATACGGCCTAAGAAATCATTGTCACTGCACCTCCATGACCAAATTATATTTTTTGGCATTTTACAGCCATTAAACTGGAAATCTGCGCTAGTCCCAAAATTTTGTGTGTAATAGCCCATGCCTTCCGCCTTGGGCTCGGATGGTTCCGTTCTGGAATCGTATAATATTTGTCTTGGACAACAAATACGGCATAATAAAACCATTTTCACCGCCCCTCCATGACCAAAATATATCTTTTGGCATTTTACAGCCATAAAACTAGAAATCCTCGCGAGTCCCAAATTTTTGTGTGTTATAGCCCATGTCTTCCGCCTTGGGCCCGGATGGTTCCGTCCTGGAATCGTCTAATATTTGTCTTGGACATCAAATACGGCATAATAAAACCATTTTCACCGCCCCGCCATGACCAAATTATATCTTTTGGAATTTTACAGCCATAAAACTAGAAATCCGCGCGAGTTCCAAATTTTTGTGTGCTATAGCCCATGCCTTCTGCTTTGGGCCCGGATGGATCCGTCCTGGAATCGCCTAATATTTGTCCCAGACATCAAATACAGCCTAAGAAACCATTGTCACCACACCTCCATGACCAAATTATATTTTTTGGCATTTTACAGCCATAAAACTAGAAATCCTCGCGAGTCCCAAATTTTTGTCTACTATAGCCCATGCCTTCCGCCTTTGGCCCGGATGGTTCCGTCCTGGAATCGTCTAATATTTGTCTTGGACATCAAATACGGCATAATAAAACCATTTTCACTGCCCCGCCATGACCAAATTATATCTTTTGGCATTTTACAGCCATAAAACTGGAAATCTGCGCTAGTCCCAAAATTTTGTGTGCTATAGCCCATGCCTTCCGCCTTGGGCCCGGATGGTTCCATTCTGGAGTCGTCTAATACTTGTCTTGGACAACAAATACGGCATAATAAAACCAATTTCACTGCCCCGCCATGACCAAATTATATCTTTTGGCATTTTATAGCCATAAAACTAGAAATCCGCGCGAGTCCCAAATTTTTGTCTACTATAGCCCATGCCTTCCGCCTTGGGCCCGGATGGTTCCGTCCTGGAATCGTCTAATATTTGTCTTGGACATCAAATACGGCATAATAAAACCATTTTCACTGCCCCGCCATGACCAAATTATATCTTTTGGCATTTTACAGCCATAAAACTAGAAATCCTCGCGAGTCCCAAATTTTTGTCTACTATAGCCCATGCCTTCCGCCTTGGGCCCGGATGGTTCCGTCCTGGAATCGTCTAATATTTGTCTTGGACATCAAATACGGCATAATAAAACCATTTTCACTGCCCCGCCATGACCAAATTATATCTTTTGGCATTTTACAGCCATAAAACTGGAAATCCGCGCGAGTCCCAAAATTTTGTGTGCTATAGCCCATGCCTTCCGCCTTGGGCCCGGATGGTTCCATTCTGGAGTCGTCTAATACTTGTCTTGGACAACAAATACGGCACAATAAAACCATTTCACTGCCCCGCCATGACCAAATTATATCTTTTGGCATTTTATAGCCATAAAACTAGAAATCCGCGCGAGTCCCAAATTTTTGTGTGCTAAAGCCCATGTCTTCCGCCTTGGGCCCGGATGGTTCCGTACTGGAATCGTCTAATATTTGTCTTGGACATCAAATACAGCATAATAATACCATTTTCACCACCCCGCCATGACCAAATTATATCTTTTGGCATTTTACAGCTATAAAACTAGAAATCCGCGCGAGTCCCAAATTTTTGTGTGCTATAGCTCATGCCTTCTGCTTTGGGCCCGGATGTATCCGTCCTGGAATTGCCTAATATTTGTCCCGGACATCAAATACGGCCTAAGAAACCATTGTCACTGCACCTCCATGACCAAATTATATTTTTTGGCATTTTACAGCCATTAAACTGGAAATCTGCGCTAGTCCCAAAATTTTGTGTGCTGCCCATGCCTTCCGCCTTGGGCCCGGATGGTTCCGTCCTCGAATCGTCTAATATTTGTCTTGGACATCAAATACGGCATAATAAAACCATTTTCACCGCCCCTCCATGACCAAATTATATCTTTTGGCATTTTACAGCCATAAAACTAGAAATCCTCGCGAGTCCCAAATTTTTGTGTGTTATAGCTCATGTCTTCCGCCTTGGGCCCGAATGGTTCCGTCTTGGAATCGTCTAATATTTGTCTTGGACATCAAATACGGCATAATAAAACCATTTTCACAAACCGCCATGACCAAATTATATCTTTTGGCATTTTACAGCCATAAAACTAGAAATCCGTGCGAGTTCCAAATTTTTGTGTGCTATAGCCCATGCCTTCTGCTTTGGGCCCGGATGGATCCGTCCTGGAATTGCCTAATATTTGTCCCGGACATCAAATACGGCCTAAGAAATCATTGTCACTGCACCTCCATGACCAAATTATATTTTTTGGCATTTTACAGCAATTAAACTGGAAATCTGCGCTAGTCCCAAAATTTTGTGTGTAATAGCCCATGCCTTCCGCCTTGGGCCCGGATGGTTCCGTTCTGGAATCGTATAATATTTGTCTTGGACAACAAATACGGCATAATAAAACCATTTTCACCGCCCCTCCATGACCAAAATATATCTTTTGGCATTTTACAGCCATAAAACTAGAAATCCTCGCGAGTCCCAAATTTTTGTGTGTTATAGCCCATGTCTTCCGCCTTGGGCCCGGATGGTTCCGTCCTGGAATCGTCTCATATTTGTCTTGGACATCAAATACGGCATAATAAAACCATTTTCACCGCCCCGCCATGACCAAATTATATCTTTTGGCATTTTACAGCCATAAAACTAGAAATCCGCGCGAGTTCCAAATTTTTGTGTGCTATAGCCCATGCCTTCTGCTTTGGGCCCGGATGGATCCGTCCTGGAATCGCCTAATATTTGTCCCAGACATCAAATACAGCCTAAGAAACCATTGTCTCCACACCTCCATGACCAAATTATATTTTTTGGCATTTTACAGCCATAAAACTAGAAATCCTCGCGAGTCCCAAATTTTTGTCTACTATAGCCCATGCCTTCCGCCTTGGGCCCGGATGGTTCCGTCCTGGAATCGTCTAATATTTGTCTTGGACATCAAATACGGCATAATAAAACCATTTTCACTGCCCCGCCATGACCAAATTATATCTTTTGGCATTTTACAGCCATAAAACTGGAAATCTGCGCTAGTCCCAAAATTTTGTGTGCTATAGCCCATGCCTTCCGCCTTGGGCCCGGATGGTTCCATTCTGGAGTCGTCTAATACTTGTCTTGGACAACAAATACGGCATAATAAAACCATTTTCACTGCCCCGCCATGACCAAATTATATCTTTTGGTATTTTACAGCCATAAAACTGGAAATCCGCGCGAGTCCCAAAATTTTGTGTGCTATAGCCCATGCCTTCCGCCTTGGGCCCCGATGGTTCCATTCTGGAGTCGTCTAATACTTGTCTTGGACAACAAATACGGCACAATAAAACCATTTCACTGCCCCGCCATGACCAAATTATATCTTTTGGCATTTTATAGCCATAAAACTAGAAATCCGCGCGAGTCCCAAATTTTTGTCTACTATAGCCCATGCCTTCCGCCTTGGGCCCGGATGGTTCCGTCCTGGAATCGTCTAATATTTGTCTTGGACATCAAATACGGCATAATAAAACCATTTTCACTGCCCCGCCATGACCAAATTATATCTTTTGGCATTTTACAGCTATAATACTAGAAATCCTCGCGAGTCCCAAATTTTTGTCTACTATAGCCCATGCCTTCCGCCTTGGGCCCGGATGGTTCCGTCCTGGAATCGTCTAATATTTGTCTTGGACATCAAATACGGCATAATAAAACCATTTTCACTGCCCCGCCATGACCAAATTATATCTTTTGGCATTTTACAGCCATAAAACTGGAAATCCGCGCGAGTCCCAAAATTTTGTGTGCTATAGCCCATGCCTTCCGCCTTGGGCCCGGATGGTTCCATTCTGGAGTCGTCTAATACTTGTCTTGGACAACAAATACGGCACAATAAAACCATTTCACTGCCCCGCCATGACCAAATTATATCTTTTGGCATTTTATAGCCATAAAACTAGAAATCCGCGCGAGTCCCAAATTTTTGTGTGCTAAAGCCCATGTCTTCCGCCTTGGGCCCGGATGGTTCCGTACTGGAATCGTCTAATATTTGTCTTGGACATCAAATACAGCATAATAATACCATTTTCACCACCCCGCCATGACCAAATTATATCTTTGGCATTTTACAGCCATAAAACTAGAAATCCTCGCGAGTCCCAAATTTTTGTGTGTTATAGCCCATGTCTTCCGCCTTGGGCCCGGATGGTTCCGTCCTGGAATCGTCTAATATTTGTCTTGGACATCAAATACGGCATAATAAAACCATTTTCACCGCCCCGCCATGACCAAATTATATCTTTTGGCATTTTACAGCCATAAAACTAGAAATCCGCGCGAGTTCCAAATTTTTGTGTGCTATAGCCCATGCCTTCTGCTTTGGGCCCGGATGGATCCGTCCTGGAATCACCTAATATTTGTCCCAGACATCAAATACAGCCTAAGAAACCATTGTCACCACACCTCCATGACCAAATTATATTTTTTGGCATTTTACAGCCATAAAACTAGAAATCCTCGCGAGTCCCAAATTTTTGTCTACTATAGCCCATGCCTTCCGCCTTGGGCCCGGATGGTTCCGTCCTGGAATCGTCTAATATTTGTCTTGGACATCAAATACGGCATAATAAAACCATTTTCACTGCCCCGCCATGACCAAATTATATCTTTTGGCATTTTACAGCCATAAAACTGGAAATCTGCGCTAGTCCCAAAATTTTGTGTGCTATAGCCCATGCCTTCCGCCTTGGGCCCGGATGGTTCCATTCTGGAGTCGTCTAATACTTGTCTTGGACAACAAATACGGCATAATAAAACCATTTTCACTGCCCCGCCATGACCAAATTATATCTTTTGGCATTTTACAGCCATAAAATTGGAAATCCGCGCGAGTCCCAAAATTTTGTGTGCTATAGCCCATGCCTTCCGCCTTGGGCCCGGATGGTTCCATTCTGGAGTCGTCTAATACTTGTCTTGGACAACAAATACGGCATAATAAAACCATTTTCTCCGCCCCTCCATGACCAAATTATATCTTTTGGCATTTTACAGCCATAAAACTAGAAATCCGCGCGAGTCCCAAATTTTTGTGTGCTATAGCCCATGCCTTCCGCCTTGGGCCCGGATGGTTCCGTTCTGGAATCGTCTATTATTTGTCTTGGACATCAAATACGGCATTATAAAACCATTTTCACTGCTCCGCCATGACCAAATTATATCTTTTGGCATTTTACAGCCATAAAACTAGAAATCCGCGCGAGTCCCAAATTTTTGTGTGCTATAGCCCATGCCTTCTGCTTTGGGCCCGGATGGATCCGTCCTGGAATTGCCTAATATTTGTCCCGGACATCAAATACGGCCTAAGAAATCATTGTCACTGCACCTCCATGACCAAATTATATTTTTTGGCATTTTACAGCCATTAAACTGGAAATCTGCGCTAGTCCCAAAATTTTGTGTGCTATAGCCCATGCCTTCCGCCTTGGGCCCGGATAGTTCCGTTCTGGAGTCGTCTAATACTTGTCTTGGACAACAAATACGGCATAATAAAACCATTTTCACTGCCCCGCCATGACCAAATTATATCTTTTGGTATTTTACAGCCATAAAACTAGAAATCCGCGCGAGTCCCAAAATTTTGTGTGCTATAGCCCATGCCTTCCGCCTTGAGCCCGGATGGTTCCATTCTGGAGTCGTCTAATACTTGTCTTGGACAACAAATACGGCACAATAAAACCATTTCACTGCCCCGCCATGACCAAATTATATCTTTTGGCATTTTATAGCCATAAAACTAGAAATCCGCGCGAGTCCCAAATTTTTGTGTGCTAAAGCCCATGTCTTCCGCCTTGGGCACGGATGGTTCCGTACTGGAATCGTCTAATATTTGTCTTGGACATCAAATATAGCATAATAATACCATTTTCACCACCCCGCCATGACCAAATTATATCTTTTGGCATTTTACAGCTATAAAACTAGAAATCCGCGCGAGTCCCAAATTTTTGTGTGCTATAGCTCATGCCTTCTGCTTTGGGCCCGGATGTATCCGTCCTGGAACTGCCTAATATTTGTCCCGGACATCAAATACGGCCTAAGAAACCATTGTCACTGCACCTCCATGACCAAATTATATTTTTGGCATTTTACAGCCATTAAACTGGAAATCTGCGCTAGTCCCAAAATTTTGTGTGCTATAGCCCATGCCTTCCGCCTTGGGCCCGGATGGTTCCGTTCTGGAATCGTATAATATTTGTCTTGGACAACAAATACGGCATAATAAAACAATTTTCACCGCCCCTCCATGACCAAATTATATCTTTTGGCATTTTACAGCCATAAAACTAGAAATCCTCGCGAGTCCCAAATTTTTGTGTGTTATAGCTCATGTCTTCCGCCTTGGGCCCGGATGGTTCCGTCTTGGAATCGTCTAATATTTGTCTTGGACATCAAATACGGCATAATAAAACCATTTTCACAAACCGCCATGACCAAATTATATCTTTTGGCATTTTACAGCCATAAAACTAGAAATCCGCGCGAGTTCCAAATTTTTGTGTGCTATAGCCCATGCCTTCTGCTTTGGGCCCGGATGGATCCGTCCTGGAATTGCCTAATATTTGTCCCGGACATCAAATACGGCCTAAGAAATCATTGTCACTGCACCTCCATGACCAAATTATATTTTTTGGCATTTTACAGCCATTAAACTGGAAATCTGCGCTAGTCCCAAAATTTTGTGTGTAATAGCCCATGCCTTCCGCCTTGGGCTCGGATGGTTCCGTTCTGGAATCGTATAATATTTGTCTTGGACAACAAATACGGCATAATAAAACCATTTTCACCGCCCCTCCATGACCAAAATATATCTTTTGGCATTTTACAGCCATAAAACTAGAAATCCTCGCGAGTCCCAAATTTTTGTGTGTTATAGCCCATGTCTTCCGCCTTGGGCCCGGATGGTTCCGTCCTGGAATCGTCTAATATTTGTCTTGGACATCAAATACGGCATAATAAAACCATTTTCACCGCCCCGCCATGACCAAATTATATCTTTTGGAATTTTACAGCCATAAAACTAGAAATCCGCGCGAGTTCCAAATTTTTGTGTGCTATAGCCCATGCCTTCTGCTTTGGGCCCGGATGGATCCGTCCTGGAATCGCCTAATATTTGTCCCAGACATCAAATACAGCCTAAGAAACCATTGTCACCACACCTCCATGACCAAATTATATTTTTTGGCATTTTACAGCCATAAAACTAGAAATCCTCGCGAGTCCCAAATTTTTGTCTACTATAGCCCATGCCTTCCGCCTTTGGCCCGGATGGTTCCGTCCTGGAATCGTCTAATATTTGTCTTGGACATCAAATACGGCATAATAAAACCATTTTCACTGCCCCGCCATGACCAAATTATATCTTTTGGCATTTTACAGCCATAAAACTGGAAATCTGCGCTAGTCCCAAAATTTTGTGTGCTATAGCCCATGCCTTCCGCCTTGGGCCCGGATGGTTCCATTCTGGAGTCGTCTAATACTTGTCTTGGACAACAAATACGGCATAATAAAACCAATTTCACTGCCCCGCCATGACCAAATTATATCTTTTGGCATTTTATAGCCATAAAACTAGAAATCCGCGCGAGTCCCAAATTTTTGTCTACTATAGCCCATGCCTTCCGCCTTGGGCCCGGATGGTTCCGTCCTGGAATCGTCTAATATTTGTCTTGGACATCAAATACGGCATAATAAAACCATTTTCACTGCCCCGCCATGACCAAATTATATCTTTTGGCATTTTACAGCCATAAAACTAGAAATCCTCGCGAGTCCCAAATTTTTGTCTACTATAGCCCATGCCTTCCGCCTTGGGCCCGGATGGTTCCGTCCTGGAATCGTCTAATATTTGTCTTGGACATCAAATACGGCATAATAAAACCATTTTCACTGCCCCGCCATGACCAAATTATATCTTTTGGCATTTTACAGCCATAAAACTGGAAATCCGCGCGAGTCCCAAAATTTTGTGTGCTATAGCCCATGCCTTCCGCCTTGGGCCCGGATGGTTCCATTCTGGAGTCGTCTAATACTTGTCTTGGACAACAAATACGGCACAATAAAACCATTTCACTGCCCCGCCATGACCAAATTATATCTTTTGGCATTTTATAGCCATAAAACTAGAAATCCGCGCGAGTCCCAAATTTTTGTGTGCTAAAGCCCATGTCTTCCGCCTTGGGCCCGGATGGTTCCGTACTGGAATCGTCTAATATTTGTCTTGGACATCAAATACAGCATAATAATACCATTTTCACCACCCCGCCATGACCAAATTATATCTTTTGGCATTTTACAGCTATAAAACTAGAAATCCGCGCGAGTCCCAAATTTTTGTGTGCTATAGCTCATGCCTTCTGCTTTGGGCCCGGATGTATCCGTCCTGGAATTGCCTAATATTTGTCCCGGACATCAAATACGGCCTAAGAAACCATTGTCACTGCACCTCCATGACCAAATTATATTTTTTGGCATTTTACAGCCATTAAACTGGAAATCTGCGCTAGTCCCAAAATTTTGTGTGCTGCCCATGCCTTCCGCCTTGGGCCCGGATGGTTCCGTCCTCGAATCGTCTAATATTTGTCTTGGACATCAAATACGGCATAATAAAACCATTTTCACCGCCCCTCCATGACCAAATTATATCTTTTGGCATTTTACAGCCATAAAACTAGAAATCCTCGCGAGTCCCAAATTTTTGTGTGTTATAGCTCATGTCTTCCGCCTTGGGCCCGAATGGTTCCGTCTTGGAATCGTCTAATATTTGTCTTGGACATCAAATACGGCATAATAAAACCATTTTCACAAACCGCCATGACCAAATTATATCTTTTGGCATTTTACAGCCATAAAACTAGAAATCCGTGCGAGTTCCAAATTTTTGTGTGCTATAGCCCATGCCTTCTGCTTTGGGCCCGGATGGATCCGTCCTGGAATTGCCTAATATTTGTCCCGGACATCAAATACGGCCTAAGAAATCATTGTCACTGCACCTCCATGACCAAATTATATTTTTTGGCATTTTACAGCAATTAAACTGGAAATCTGCGCTAGTCCCAAAATTTTGTGTGTAATAGCCCATGCCTTCCGCCTTGGGCCCGGATGGTTCCGTTCTGGAATCGTATAATATTTGTCTTGGACAACAAATACGGCATAATAAAACCATTTTCACCGCCCCTCCATGACCAAAATATATCTTTTGGCATTTTACAGCCATAAAACTAGAAATCCTCGCGAGTCCCAAATTTTTGTGTGTTATAGCCCATGTCTTCCGCCTTGGGCCCGGATGGTTCCGTCCTGGAATCGTCTCATATTTGTCTTGGACATCAAATACGGCATAATAAAACCATTTTCACCGCCCCGCCATGACCAAATTATATCTTTTGGCATTTTACAGCCATAAAACTAGAAATCCGCGCGAGTTCCAAATTTTTGTGTGCTATAGCCCATGCCTTCTGCTTTGGGCCCGGATGGATCCGTCCTGGAATCGCCTAATATTTGTCCCAGACATCAAATACAGCCTAAGAAACCATTGTCTCCACACCTCCATGACCAAATTATATTTTTTGGCATTTTACAGCCATAAAACTAGAAATCCTCGCGAGTCCCAAATTTTTGTCTACTATAGCCCATGCCTTCCGCCTTGGGCCCGGATGGTTCCGTCCTGGAATCGTCTAATATTTGTCTTGGACATCAAATACGGCATAATAAAACCATTTTCACTGCCCCGCCATGACCAAATTATATCTTTTGGCATTTTACAGCCATAAAACTGGAAATCTACGCTAGTCCCAAAATTTTGTGTGCTATAGCCCATGCCTTCCGCCTTGGGCCCGGATGGTTCCATTCTGGAGTCGTCTAATACTTGTCTTGGACAACAAATACGGCATAATAAAACCATTTTCACTGCCCCGCCATGACCAAATTATATCTTTTGGTATTTTACAGCCATAAAACTGGAAATCCGCGCGAGTCCCAAAATTTTGTGTGCTATAGCCCATGCCTTCCGCCTTGGGCCCCGATGGTTCCATTCTGGAGTCGTCTAATACTTGTCTTGGACAACAAATACGGCACAATAAAACCATTTCACTGCCCCGCCATGACCAAATTATATCTTTTGGCATTTTATAGCCATAAAACTAGAAATCCGCGCGAGTCCCAAATTTTTGTCTACTATAGCCCATGCCTTCCGCCTTGGGCCCGGATGGTTCCGTCCTGGAATCGTCTAATATTTGTCTTGGACATCAAATACGGCATAATAAAACCATTTTCACTGCCCCGCCATGACCAAATTATATCTTTTGGCATTTTACAGCTATAAAACTAGAAATCCTCGCGAGTCCCAAATTTTTGTCTACTATAGCCCATGCCTTCCGCCTTGGGCCCGGATGGTTCCGTCCTGGAATCGTCTAATATTTGTCTTGGACATCAAATACGGCATAATAAAACCATTTTCACTGCCCCGCCATGACCAAATTATATCTTTTGGCATTTTACAGCCATAAAACTGGAAATCCGCGCGAGTCCCAAAATTTTGTGTGCTATAGCCCATGCCTTCCGCCTTGGGCCCGGATGGTTCCATTCTGGAGTCGTCTAATACTTGTCTTGGACAACAAATACGGCACAATAAAACCATTTCACTGCCCCGCCATGACCAAATTATATCTTTTGGCATTTTATAGCCATAAAACTAGAAATCCGCGCGAGTCCCAAATTTTTGTGTGCTAAAGCCCATGTCTTCCGCCTTGGGCCCGGATGGTTCCGTACTGGAATCGTCTAATATTTGTCTTGGACATCAAATACAGCATAATAATACCATTTTCACCACCCCGCCATGACCAAATTATATCTTTGGCATTTTACAGCCATAAAACTAGAAATCCTCGCGAGTCCCAAATTTTTGTGTGTTATAGCCCATGTCTTCCGCCTTGGGCCCGGATGGTTCAGTCCTGGAATCGTCTAATATTTGTCTTGGACATCAAATACGGCATAATAAAACCATTTTCACCGCCCCGCCATGACCAAATTATATCTTTTGGCATTTTACAGCCATAAAACTAGAAATCCGCGCGAGTTCCAAATTTTTGTGTGCTATAGCCCATGCCTTCTGCTTTGGGCCCGGATGGATCCGTCCTGGAATCACCTAATATTTGTCCCAGACATCAAATACAGCCTAAGAAACCATTGTCACCACACCTCCATGACCAAATTATATTTTTTGGCATTTTACAGCCATAAAACTAGAAATCCTCGCGAGTCCCAAATTTTTGTCTACTATAGCCCATGCCTTCCGCCTTGGGCCCGGATGGTTCCGTCCTGGAATCGTCTAATATTTGTCTTGGACATCAAATACGGCATAATAAAACCATTTTCACTGCCCCGCCATGACCAAATTATATCTTTTGGCATTTTACAGCCATAAAACTGGAAATCTGCGCTAGTCCCAAAATTTTGTGTGCTATAGCCCATGCCTTCCGCCTTGGGCCCGGATGGTTCCATTCTGGAGTCGTCTAATACTTGTCTTGGACAACAAATACGGCATAATAAAACCATTTTCACTGCCCCGCCATGACCAAATTATATCTTTGGCATTTTACAGCCATAAAACTAGAAATCCTCGCGAGTCCCAAATTTTTGTGTGTTATAGCCCATGTCTTCCGCCTTGGGCCCGGATGGTTCAGTCCTGGAATCGTCTAATATTTGTCTTGGACATCAAATACGGCATAATAAAACCATTTTCACCGCCCCGCCATGACCAAATTATATCTTTTGGCATTTTACAGCCATAAAACTAGAAATCCGCGCGAGTTCCAAATTTTTGTGTGCTATAGCCCATGCCTTCTGCTTTGGGCCCGGATGGATCCGTCCTGGAATCGCCTAATATTTGTCCCAGACATCAAATACAGCCTAAGAAACCATTGTCTCCACACCTCCATGACCAAATTATATTTTTTGGCATTTTACAGCCATAAAACTAGAAATCCTCGCGAGTCCCAAATTTTTGTCTACTATAGCCCATGCCTTCCGCCTTGGGCCCGGATGGTTCCGTCCTGGAATCGTCTAATATTTGTCTTGGACATCAAATACGGCATAATAAAACCATTTTCACTGCCCCGCCATGACCAAATTATATCTTTTGGCATTTTACAGCCATAAAACTGGAAATCTACGCTAGTCCCAAAATTTTGTGTGCTATAGCCCATGCCTTCCGCCTTGGGCCCGGATGGTTCCATTCTGGAGTCGTCTAATACTTGTCTTGGACAACAAATACGGCATAATAAAACCATTTTCACTGCCCCGCCATGACCAAATTATATCTTTTGGTATTTTACAGCCATAAAACTGGAAATCCGCGCGAGTCCCAAAATTTTGTGTGCTATAGCCCATGCCTTCCGCCTTGGGCCCCGATGGTTCCATTCTGGAGTCGTCTAATACTTGTCTTGGACAACAAATACGGCACAATAAAACCATTTCACTGCCCCGCCATGACCAAATTATATCTTTTGGCATTTTATAGCCATAAAACTAGAAATCCGCGCGAGTCCCAAATTTTTGTCTACTATAGCCCATGCCTTCCGCCTTGGGCCCGGATGGTTCCGTCCTGGAATCGTCTAATATTTGTCTTGGACATCAAATACGGCATAATAAAACCATTTTCACTGCCCCGCCATGACCAAATTATATCTTTTGGCATTTTACAGCTATAAAACTAGAAATCCTCGCGAGTCCCAAATTTTTGTCTACTATAGCCCATGCCTTCCGCCTTGGGCCCGGATGGTTCCGTCCTGGAATCGTCTAATATTTGTCTTGGACATCAAATACGGCATAATAAAACCATTTTCACTGCCCCGCCATGACCAAATTATATCTTTTGGCATTTTACAGCCATAAAACTGGAAATCCGCGCGAGTCCCAAAATTTTGTGTGCTATAGCCCATGCCTTCCGCCTTGGGCCCGGATGGTTCCATTCTGGAGTCGTCTAATACTTGTCTTGGACAACAAATACGGCACAATAAAACCATTTCACTGCCCCGCCATGACCAAATTATATCTTTTGGCATTTTATAGCCATAAAACTAGAAATCCGCGCGAGTCCCAAATTTTTGTGTGCTAAAGCCCATGTCTTCCGCCTTGGGCCCGGATGGTTCCGTACTGGAATCGTCTAATATTTGTCTTGGACATCAAATACAGCATAATAATACCATTTTCACCACCCCGCCATGACCAAATTATATCTTTGGCATTTTACAGCCATAAAACTAGAAATCCTCGCGAGTCCCAAATTTTTGTGTGTTATAGCCCATGTCTTCCGCCTTGGGCCCGGATGGTTCAGTCCTGGAATCGTCTAATATTTGTCTTGGACATCAAATACGGCATAATAAAACCATTTTCACCGCCCCGCCATGACCAAATTATATCTTTTGGCATTTTACAGCCATAAAACTAGAAATCCGCGCGAGTTCCAAATTTTTGTGTGCTATAGCCCATGCCTTCTGCTTTGGGCCCGGATGGATCCGTCCTGGAATCACCTAATATTTGTCCCAGACATCAAATACAGCCTAAGAAACCATTGTCACCACACCTCCATGACCAAATTATATTTTTTGGCATTTTACAGCCATAAAACTAGAAATCCTCGCGAGTCCCAAATTTTTGTCTACTATAGCCCATGCCTTCCGCCTTGGGCCCGGATGGTTCCGTCCTGGAATCGTCTAATATTTGTCTTGGACATCAAATACGGCATAATAAAACCATTTTCACTGCCCCGCCATGACCAAATTATATCTTTTGGCATTTTACAGCCATAAAACTGGAAATCTGCGCTAGTCCCAAAATTTTGTGTGCTATAGCCCATGCCTTCCGCCTTGGGCCCGGATGGTTCCATTCTGGAGTCGTCTAATACTTGTCTTGGACAACAAATACGGCATAATAAAACCATTTTCACTGCCCCGCCATGACCAAATTATATCTTTTGGCATTTTACAGCCATAAAATTGGAAATCCGCGCGAGTCCCAAAATTTTGTGTGCTATAGCCCATGCCTTCCGCCTTGGGCCCGGATGGTTCCATTCTGGAGTCGTCTAATACTTGTCTTGGACAACAAATACGGCACAATAAAACCATTTCACCGCCCCGCCATGACCAAATTATATCTTTTGGCATTTTACAGCCATAAAACTAGAAATCCGCGCGAGTTCCAAATTTTTGTGTGCTATAGCCCATGCCTTCTGCTTTGGGCCCGGATGGATCCGTCCTGGAATCGCCTAATATTTGTCCCAGACATCAAATACAGCCTAAGAAACCATTGTCTCCACACCTCCATGACCAAATTATATTTTTTGGCATTTTACAGCCATAAAACTAGAAATCCTCGCGAGTCCCAAATTTTTGTCTACTATAGCCCATGCCTTCCGCCTTGGGCCCGGATGGTTCCGTCCTGGAATCGTCTAATATTTGTCTTGGACATCAAATACGGCATAATAAAACCATTTTCACTGCCCCGCCATGACCAAATTATATCTTTTGGCATTTTACAGCCATAAAACTGGAAATCTACGCTAGTCCCAAAATTTTGTGTGCTATAGCCCATGCCTTCCGCCTTGGGCCCGGATGGTTCCATTCTGGAGTCGTCTAATACTTGTCTTGGACAACAAATACGGCATAATAAAACCATTTTCACTGCCCCGCCATGACCAAATTATATCTTTTGGTATTTTACAGCCATAAAACTGGAAATCCGCGCGAGTCCCAAAATTTTGTGTGCTATAGCCCATGCCTTCCGCCTTGGGCCCCGATGGTTCCATTCTGGAGTCGTCTAATACTTGTCTTGGACAACAAATACGGCACAATAAAACCATTTCACTGCCCCGCCATGACCAAATTATATCTTTTGGCATTTTATAGCCATAAAACTAGAAATCCGCGCGAGTCCCAAATTTTTGTCTACTATAGCCCATGCCTTCCGCCTTGGGCCCGGATGGTTCCGTCCTGGAATCGTCTAATATTTGTCTTGGACATCAAATACGGCATAATAAAACCATTTTCACTGCCCCGCCATGACCAAATTATATCTTTTGGCATTTTACAGCTATAAAACTAGAAATCCTCGCGAGTCCCAAATTTTTGTCTACTATAGCCCATGCCTTCCGCCTTGGGCCCGGATGGTTCCGTCCTGGAATCGTCTAATATTTGTCTTGGACATCAAATACGGCATAATAAAACCATTTTCACTGCCCCGCCATGACCAAATTATATCTTTTGGCATTTTACAGCCATAAAACTGGAAATCCGCGCGAGTCCCAAAATTTTGTGTGCTATAGCCCATGCCTTCCGCCTTGGGCCCGGATGGTTCCATTCTGGAGTCGTCTAATACTTGTCTTGGACAACAAATACGGCACAATAAAACCATTTCACTGCCCCGCCATGACCAAATTATATCTTTTGGCATTTTATAGCCATAAAACTAGAAATCCGCGCGAGTCCCAAATTTTTGTGTGCTAAAGCCCATGTCTTCCGCCTTGGGCCCGGATGGTTCCGTACTGGAATCGTCTAATATTTGTCTTGGACATCAAATACAGCATAATAATACCATTTTCACCACCCCGCCATGACCAAATTATATCTTTGGCATTTTACAGCCATAAAACTAGAAATCCTCGCGAGTCCCAAATTTTTGTGTGTTATAGCCCATGTCTTCCGCCTTGGGCCCGGATGGTTCAGTCCTGGAATCGTCTAATATTTGTCTTGGACATCAAATACGGCATAATAAAACCATTTTCACCGCCCCGCCATGACCAAATTATATCTTTTGGCATTTTACAGCCATAAAACTAGAAATCCGCGCGAGTTCCAAATTTTTGTGTGCTATAGCCCATGCCTTCTGCTTTGGGCCCGGATGGATCCGTCCTGGAATCACCTAATATTTGTCCCAGACATCAAATACAGCCTAAGAAACCATTGTCACCACACCTCCATGACCAAATTATATTTTTTGGCATTTTACAGCCATAAAACTAGAAATCCTCGCGAGTCCCAAATTTTTGTCTACTATAGCCCATGCCTTCCGCCTTGGGCCCGGATGGTTCCGTCCTGGAATCGTCTAATATTTGTCTTGGACATCAAATACGGCATAATAAAACCATTTTCACTGCCCCGCCATGACCAAATTATATCTTTTGGCATTTTACAGCCATAAAACTGGAAATCTGCGCTAGTCCCAAAATTTTGTGTGCTATAGCCCATGCCTTCCGCCTTGGGCCCGGATGGTTCCATTCTGGAGTCGTCTAATACTTGTCTTGGACAACAAATACGGCATAATAAAACCATTTTCACTGCCCCGCCATGACCAAATTATATCTTTTGGCATTTTACAGCCATAAAATTGGAAATCCGCGCGAGTCCCAAAATTTTGTGTGCTATAGCCCATGCCTTCCGCCTTGGGCCCGGATGGTTCCATTCTGGAGTCGTCTAATACTTGTCTTGGACAACAAATACGGCACAATAAAACCATTTCACTGCCCCGCCATGACCAAATTATATCTTTTGGCATTTTATAGCCATAAAACTAGAAATCCGCGCGAGTCCCAAATTTTTGTCTACTATAGCCCATGCCTTCCGCCTTGGGCCCGGATGGTTCCGTCCTGGAATCATCTAATATTTGTCTTGGACATCAAATACGGCATAATAAAACCATTTTCACTGCCCCGCCATGACCAAATTATATCTTTTGGCATTTTACAGCCATAAAACTAGAAATCCTCGCGAGTCCCAAATTTTTGTCTACTATAGCCCATGCCTTCCGCCTTGGGCCCGGATGGTTCCGTCCTGGAATCATCTAATATTTGTCTTGGACATCAAATACGGCATAATAAAACCATTTTCACTGCCCCGCCATGACCAAATTATATCTTTTGGCATTTTACAGCCATAAAACTGGAAATCCGCGCGAGTCCCAAAATTTTGTGTGCTATAGCCCATGCCTTCCGCCTTGGGCCCGGATGGTTCCATTCTGGAGTCGTCTAATACTTGTCTTGGACAACAAATACGGCACAATAAAACCATTTCACTGCCCGCCATGACCAAAGTATATCTTTTGGCATTTTATAGCCATAAAACTAGAAATCCGCGCGAGTCCCAAATTTTTGTGTGCTAAAGCCCATGTCTTCCGCCTTGGGCCCGGATGGTTCCGTACTGGAATCGTCTAATATTTGTCTTGGACATCAAATACAGCATAATAATACCATTTTCACCACCCCGCCATGACCAAATTATATCTTTTGGCATTTTACAGCTATAAAACTAGAAATCCGCGCGAGTCCCAAATTTTTGTGTGCTATAGCTCATGCCTTCTGCTTTGGGCCCGGATGTATCCATCCTGGAATTGCCTAATATTTGTCCCGGACATCAAATACGGCCTAAGAAACCATTGTCACTGCACCTCCATGACCAAATTATATTTTTTGGCATTTTACAGCCATTAAACTGGAAATCTGCGCTAGTCCCAAAAATTCTGTGTGCTATAGCCCATGCCTTCCGCCTTGGGCCCGGATGGTTCCGTTCTGGAATCGTATAATATTTGTCTTGGACAACAAATACGGCATAATAAAACCATTTTCACCGCCCCTCCATGACCAAAATATATCTTTTGGCATTTTACAACCATAAAACTAGAAATCCTCGCGAGTCCCAAATTTTTGTGTGCTATAGCCCATGTCTTCCGCCTTGGGCCCGGATGGTTCCGTCCTGGAATCGTCTAATATTTGTCTTGGACATCAAATACGACATAATAAAACCATTTTCACAAACCGCCATGACCAAATTATATCTTTTGGCATTTTACAGCCATAAAACTAGAAATCCGCGCGAGTTCCAAATTTTTGTGTGCTATAGCCCATGCCTTCTGCTTTGGGCCCGGATGGATCCGTCCTGGAATTGCCTAATATTTGTCCCGGACATCAAATACGGCCTAAGAAATCATTGTCACTGCACCTCCATGACCAAATTATATTTTTTGGCATTTTACAGCCATTAAACTGGAAATCTGCGCTAGTCCCAAAATTTTGTGTGTAATAGCCCATGCCTTCCGCCTTGGGCCCGGATGGTTCCGTTCTGGAATCGTATAATATTTGTCTTGGACAACAAATACGGCATAATAAAACCATTTTCTCCGCCCCTCCATGACCAAATTATATCTTTTGGCATTTTACAGCCATAAAACTAGAAATCCGCGCGAGTCCCAAATTTTTGTGTGCTATAGCCCATGCCTTCCGCCTTGGGCCCGGATGGTTCCGTTCTGGAATCGTCTATTATTTGTCTTGGACATCAAATACGGCATTATAAAACCATTTTCACTGCTCCGCCATGACCAAATTATATCTTTTGGCATTTTACAGCCATAAAACTAGAAATCCGCGCGAGTCCCAAATTTTTGTGTGCTATAGCCCATGCCTTCTGCTTTGGACCCGGATGGATCCCTCCTGGAATTGCCTAATATTTGTCCCGGACATTAAATACGGCCTAAGAAACCATTGTCACTGCACCTCCATGACCAAATTATATTTTTTGGCATTTTACAGCCATTAAACTGGAAATCTGCGCTAGTCCCAAAAATTCTGTGTGCTATAGCCCATGCCTTCCGCCTTGGGCCCGGATGGTTCCGTTCTGGAATCGTATAATATTTGTCTTGGACAACAAATACGGCATAATAAAACCATTTTCACCGCCCCTCCATGACCAAAATATATCTTTTGGCATTTTACAACCATAAAACTAGAAATCCTCGCGAGTCCCAAATTTTTGTGTGCTATAGCCCATGTCTTCCGCCTTGGGCCCGGATGGTTCCGTCCTGGAATCGTCTAATATTTGTCTTGGACATCAAATACGACATAATAAAACCATTTTCACCGCCCCGCCATGACCAAATTATATCTTTTGGCATTTTACAGCCATAAAACTAGAAATCCGGGCGAGTTCCAAATTTTTGTGTGCTATAGCCCATGCCTTCTGCTTTGGGCCCGGATGGATCCGTACTGGAATCGCTTAATATTTGTCCCAGACATCAAATACAGCCTAAGCAACCATTGTCACCACACTGCCATGACCAAATTATATTTTTTGGCATTTTACAGCCATAAAACTAGAAATCCTCGCGAGTCCCAAATTTTTGTGTGCTATAGCCCATGTCTTCCGCCTTGGGCCCGGATGGTTCCGTCCTGGAATCGTCAAATATTTGTCTTGGACATCAAATACAGCATAATAAAACCATTTTCACCACCCCTCCATGACCAAATTATATCTTTTGGCATTTTACAGCCATAAAACTAGAAATCCGCGCGAGTCCCAAATTTTTGTGTGCTATAGCCCATGCCTTCCGCCTTGGGCCCGGATGGTTCCGTTCTGGAATCGTCTATTATTTGTCTTGGACATCAAATACGGCATTATAAAACCATTTTCACTGCTCCGCCATGACCAAATTATATCTTTTGGCATTTTACAGCCATAAAACTAGAAATCCGCGCGAGTCCCAAATTTTTGTGTGCTATAGCCCATTTCTTCTGCTTTGGACCCGGATGGATCCCTCCTGGAATTGCCTAATATTTGTCCCGGACATTAAATACGGCCTAAGAAACCATTGTCACTGCACCTCCATGACCAAATTATATTTTTTGGCATTTTACAGCCATTAAACTGGAAATCTGCGCTAGTCCCAAAAATTCTGTGTGCTATAGCCCATGCCTTCCGCCTTGGGCCCGGATGGTTCCGTTCTGGAATCGTATAATATTTGTCTTGGACAACAAATATGGCATAATAAAACCATTTTCACCGCCCCTCCATGACCAAAATATATCTTTTGGCATTTTACAGCCATAAAACTAGAAATCCGCGCGAGTCCCAAATTTTTGTGTGCTATAGCCCATGCCTTCCGCCTTGGGCCCGGATGGTTCCGTTCTGGAATCGTCTATTATTTGTCTTGGACATCAAATACGGCATTATAAAACCATTTTCACTGCTCCGCCATGACCAAATTATATCTTTTGGCATTTTACAGCCATAAAACTAGAAATCCGCGCGAGTCCCAAATTTTTGTGTGCTATAGCCCATGCCTTCTGCTTTGGACCCGGATGGATCCCTCCTGGAATTGCCTAATATTTGTCCCGGACATTAAATACGGCCTAAGAAACCATTGTCACTGCACCTCCATGACCAAATTATATTTTTTGGCATTTTACAGCCATTAAACTGGAAATCTGCGCTAGTCCCAAAAATTCTGTGTGCTATAGCCCATGCCTTCCGCCTTGGGCCCGGATGGTTCCGTTCTGGAATCGTATAATATTTGTCTTGGACAACAAATACGGCATAATAAAACCATTTTCACCGCCCCTCCATGACCAAAATATATCTTTTGGCATTTTACAACCATAAAACTAGAAATCCTCGCGAGTCCCAAATTTTTGTGTGCTATAGCCCATGTCTTCCGCCTTGGGCCCGGATGGTTCCGTCCTGGAATCATCTAATATTTGTCTTGGACATCAAATACGACATAATAAAACCATTTTCACCGCCCCGCCATGACCAAATTATATCTTTTGGCATTTTACAGCCATAAAACTAGAAATCCGGGCGAGTTCCAAATTTTTGTGTGCTATAGCCCATGCCTTCTGCTTTGGGCCCGGATGGATCCGTACTGGAATCGCTTAATATTTGTCCCAGACATCAAATACAGCCTAAGCAACCATTGTCACCACACTGCCATGACCAAATTATATTTTTTGGCATTTTACAGCCATAAAACTAGAAATCCTCGCGAGTCCCAAATTTTTGTGTGCTATAGCCCATGTCTTCCGCCTTGGGCCCGGATGGTTCCGTCCTGGAATCGTCAAATATTTGTCTTGGACATCAAATACAGCATAATAAAACCATTTTCACCACCCCTCCATGACCAAATTATATCTTTTGGCATTTTACAGCCATAAAACTAGAAATCCGCGCGAGTCCCAAATTTTTGTGTGCTATAGCCCATGCCTTCCGCCTTGGGCCCGGATGGTTCCGTTCTGGAATCGTCTATTATTTGTCTTGGACATCAAATACGGCATTATAAAACCATTTTCACTGCTCCGCCATGACCAAATTATATCTTTTGGCATTTTACAGCCATAAAACTAGAAATCCGCGCGAGTCCCAAATTTTTGTGTGCTATAGCCCATGCCTTCTGCTTTGGACCCGGATGGATCCCTCCTGGAATTGCCTAATATTTGTCCCGGACATTAAATACGGCCTAAGAAACCATTGTCACTGCACCTCCATGACCAAATTATATTTTTTGGCATTTTACAGCCATTAAACTGGAAATCTGCGCTAGTCCCAAAAATTCTGTGTGCTATAGCCCATGCCTTCCGCCTTGGGCCCGGATGGTTCCGTTCTGGAATCGTATAATATTTGTCTTGGACAACAAATACGGCATAATAAAACCATTTTCACCGCCCCTCCATGACCAAAATATATCTTTTGGCATTTTACAACCATAAAACTAGAAATCCTCGCGAGTCCCAAATTTTTGTGTGCTATAGCCCATGTCTTCCGCCTTGGGCCCGGATGGTTCCGTCCTGGAATCGTCTAATATTTGTCTTGGACATCAAATACGACATAATAAAACCATTTTCACCGCCCCGCCATGACCAAATTATATCTTTTGGCATTTTACAGCCATAAAACTAGAAATCCGCGCGAGTTCCAAATTTTTGTGTGCTATAGCCCATGCCTTCTGCTTTGGGCCCGGATGGATCCGTACTGGAATCGCTTAATATTTGTCCCAGACATCAAATACAGCCTAAGCAACCATTGTCACCACACTGCCATGACCAAATTATATTTTTTGGCATTTTACAGCCATAAAACTAGAAATCCTCGCGAGTCCCAAATTTTTGTGTGCTATAGCCCATGTCTTCCGCCTTGGGCCCGGATGGTTCCGTCCTGGAATCGTCAAATATTTGTCTTGGACATCAAATACAGCATAATAAAACCATTTTCACCGCCCCGCCATGACCAAATTATATCTTTTGGCATTTTACAGCCATAAAACTAGAAATCCGCGCGAGTCCCAAATTTTTGTGTGCTATAGCCCATGCCTTCTGCTTTGGGCCCGGATGGATCCTTCCTGGAATTGCCTAATATTTGTCCCGGACATCAAATACGGCCTAAGAAACCATTGTCACTGCACCTCCATGACCAAATTATATTTTTTGGCATTTTACAGCCATAAAACTAGAAATCCGCGCGAGTTCCAAAATTTTGTGTGCTATAGCCCATGCCTTCCGCCTTGGGCCCGGATGGTTCCGTTCTGGAATCGTATAATATTTGTCTTGGAAAACAAATACGGCATAATAAAACCATTTTCACCGCCCCTCCATGACCAAATTATATCTTTTGGCATTTTACAGCCATAAAACTAGAAATCCGCGCGAGTCCCAAATTTTTGTGTGCTATAGCCCATGCCTTCCGCCTTGGGCCCGGATGGTTCCGTTCTGGAATCGTATAATATTTGTCTTGGACAACAAATACGGCATAATAAAACCATTTTCACCGCCCCTCCATGACCAAATTATATCTTTTGGCATTTTACAGCCATAAAACTAGAAATCCGCGCGAGTCCCAAATTTTTGTGTGCTATAGCCCATGCCTTCCGCCTTGGGCCCGGATGGTTCCGTTCTGGAATCGTCTATTATTTGTCTTGGACATCAAATACGGCATTATAAAACCATTTTTACTGCTCCGCCATGACCAAATTATATCTTTTGGCATTTTACAGCCATAAAACTAGAAAACAGCGCGAGTCCCAAATTTTTGTGTGCTATAGCCCATGCCTTCTGCTTTGGGCCCGGATGGATCCGTCCTGGAATTGCCTAATATTTGTCCCGGACATCAAATACAGCCTAAGAAACCATTGTCACTGCACCTCCATGACCAAATTATATTTTTTGGCATTTTACAGCCATTAAACTGGAAATCTGCGCTAGTCCCAAAATTTTGTGTGCTATAGCCCATGCCTTCCGCCTTGGGCCCGGATGGTTCCGTTCTGGAATCGTATAATATTTGTCTTGGACAACAAATACGGCATAATAAAACCATTTTCACAAACCGCCATGACCAAATTATATCTTTTGGCATTTTACAGCCATAAAACTAGAAATCCGCGCGAGTCCCAAATTTTTGTGTGCTATAGCCCATGCCTTCTGCTTTGGGCCCGGATGGATCCGTACTGGAATCGCTTAATATTTGTCCCAGACATCAAATACAGCCTAAGCAACCATTGTCACCACACTGCCATGACCAAATTATATTTTTTGGCATTTTACAGCCATAAAACTAGAAATCCTCGCGAGTCCCAAATTTTTGTGTGCTATAGCCCATGTCTTCCGCCTTGGGCCCGGATGGTTCCGTCCTGGAATCGTCTAATATTTGTCTTGGACATCAAATACAGCATTATAAAACCATTTTCACTGCTCCGCCATGACCAAATTATATCTTTTGGCATTTTACAGCCATAAAACTAGAAATCCGCGCGAGTCCCAAATTTTTGTGTGCTATAGCCCATGCCTTCTGCTTTGGGCCCGGATGGATCCCTCCTGGAATTGCCTAATATTTGTCCCGGACATTAAATACGGCCTAAGAAACCATTGTCACTGCACCTCCATGACCAAATTATATTTTTTGGCATTTTACAGCCATTAAACTGGAAATCTGCGCTAGTCCCAAAAATTCTGTGTGCTATAGCCCATGCCTTCCGCCTTGGGCCCGGATGGTTCCGTTCTGGAATCGTATAATATTTGTCTTGGACAACAAATACGGCATAATAAAACCATTTTCACCGCCCCTCCATGACCAAAATATATCTTTTGGCATTTTACAACCATAAAACTAGAAATCCTCGCGAGTCCCAAATTTTTGTGTGCTATAGCCCATGTCTTCCGCCTTGGGCCCGGATGGTTCCGTCCTGGAATCGTCTAATATTTGTCTTGGACATCAAATACGACATAATAAAACCATTTTCACCGCCCCGCCATGATCAATTATATCTTTTGGCATTTTACAGCCATAAAACTAGAAATCCGCGCGAGTTCCAAATTTTTGTGTGCTATAGCCCATGCCTTCTGCTTTGGGCCCGGATGGATCCGTACTGGAATCGCTTAATATTTGTCCCAGACATCAAATACAGCCTAAGCAACCATTGTCACCACACTGCCATGACCAAATTATATTTTTTGGCATTTTACAGCCATAAAACTAGAAATCCGCGCGAGTTCCAAAATTTTGTGTGCTATAGCCCATGCCTTCCGCCTTGGGCCCGGATGGTTCCGTTCTGGAATCGTATAATATTTGTCTTGGACAACAAATACGGCATAATAAAACCATTTTCACCGCCCCTCCATGACCAAATTATATCTTTTGGCATTTTACAGCCATAAAACTAGAAATCCGCGCGAGTCCCAAATTTTTGTGTGCTATAGCCCATGCCTTCCGCCTTGGGCCCGGATGGTTCCGTTCTGGAATCGTATAATATTTGTCTTGGACAACAAATACGGCATAATAAAACCATTTTCACCGCCCCTCCATGACCAAATTATATCTTTTGGCATTTTACAGCCATAAAACTAGAAATCCGCGCGAGTCCCAAATTTTTGTGTGCTATAGCCCATGCCTTCCGCCTTGGGCCCGGATGGTTCCGTTCTGGAATCGTCTATTATTTGTCTTGGACATCAAATACGGCATTATAAAACCATTTTTACTGCTCCGCCATGACCAAATTATATCTTTTGGCATTTTACAGCCATAAAACTAGAAAACAGCGCGAGTCCCAAATTTTTGTGTGCTATAGCCCATGCCTTCTGCTTTGGGCCCGGATGGATCCGTCCTGGAATTGCCTAATATTTGTCCCGGACATCAAATACAGCCTAAGAAACCATTGTCACTGCACCTCCATGACCAAATTATATTTTTTGGCATTTTACAGCCATTAAACTGGAAATCTGCGCTAGTCCCAAAATTTTGTGTGCTATAGCCCATGCCTTCCGCCTTGGGCCCGGATGGTTCCGTTCTGGAATCGTATAATATTTGTCTTGGACAACAAATACGGCATAATAAAACCATTTTCACAAACCGCCATGACCAAATTATATCTTTTGGCATTTTACAGCCATAAAACTAGAAATCCGCGCGAGTCCCAAATTTTTGTGTGCTATAGCCCATGCCTTCTGCTTTGGGCCCGGATGGATCCGTACTGGAATCGCTTAATATTTGTCCCAGACATCAAATACAGCCTAAGCAACCATTGTCACCACACTGCCATGACCAAATTATATTTTTTGGCATTTTACAGCCATAAAACTAGAAATCCTCGCGAGTCCCAAATTTTTGTGTGCTATAGCCCATGTCTTCCGCCTTGGGCCCGGATGGTTCCGTCCTGGAATCGTCTAATATTTGTCTTGGACATCAAATACAGCATTATAAAACCATTTTCACTGCTCCGCCATGACCAAATTATATCTTTTGGCATTTTACAGCCATAAAACTAGAAATCCGCGCGAGTCCCAAATTTTTGTGTGCTATAGCCCATGCCTTCTGCTTTGGGCCCGGATGGATCCCTCCTGGAATTGCCTAATATTTGTCCCGGACATTAAATACGGCCTAAGAAACCATTGTCACTGCACCTCCATGACCAAATTATATTTTTTGGCATTTTACAGCCATTAAACTGGAAATCTGCGCTAGTCCCAAAAATTCTGTGTGCTACAGCCCATGCCTTCCGCCTTGGGCCCGGATGGTTCCGTTCTGGAATCGTATAATATTTGTCTTGGACAACAAATACGGCATAATAAAACCATTTTCACCGCCCCTCCATGACCAAAATATATCTTTTGGCATTTTACAACCATAAAACTAGAAATCCTCGCGAGTCCCAAATTTTTGTGTGCTATAGCCCATGTCTTCCGCCTTGGGCCCGGATGGTTCCGTCCTGGAATCGTCTAATATTTGTCTTGGACATCAAATACGACATAATAAAACCATTTTCACCGCCCCGCCATGATCAATTATATCTTTTGGCATTTTACAGCCATAAAACTAGAAATCCGCGCGAGTTCCAAATTTTTGTGTGCTATAGCCCATGCCTTCTGCTTTGGGCCCGGATGGATCCGTACTGGAATCGCTTAATATTTGTCCCAGACATCAAATACAGCCTAAGCAACCATTGTCACCACACTGCCATGACCAAATTATATTTTTTGGCATTTTACAGCCATAAAACTAGAAATCCGCGCGAGTTCCAAAATTTTGTGTGCTATAGCCCATGCCTTCCGCCTTGGGCCCGGATGGTTCCGTTCTGGAATCGTATAATATTTGTCTTGGACAACAAATACGGCATAATAAAACCATTTTCACCGCCCCTCCATGACCAAATTATATCTTTTGGCATTTTACAGCCATAAAACTAGAAATCCGCGCGAGTCCCAAATTTTTGTGTGCTATAGCCCATGCCTTCCGCCTTGGGCCCGGATGGTTCCGTTCTGGAATCGTCTATTATTTGTCTTGGACATCAAATACGGCATTATAAAACCATTTTTACTGCTCCGCCATGACCAAATTATATCTTTTGGCATTTTACAGCCATAAAACTAGAAATCCGCGCGAGTCCCAAATTTTTGTGTGCTATAGCCCATGCCTTCTGCTTTGGACCCGGATGGATCCCTCCTGGAATTGCCTAATATTTGTCCCGGACATTAAATACGGCCTAAGAAACCATTGTCACTGCACCTCCATGACCAAATTATATTTTTTGGCATTTTACAGCCATTAAACTGGAAATCTGCGCTAGTCCCAAAAATTCTGTGTGCTATAGCCCATGCCTTCCGCCTTGGGCCCGGATGGTTCCGTTCTGGAATCGTATAATATTTTTCTTGGACAACAAATACGGCATAATAAAACCATTTTCACCGCCCCTCCATGACCAAAATATATCTTTTGGCATTTTACAACCATAAAACTAGAAATCCTCGCGAGTCCCAAATTTTTGTGTGCTATAGCCCATGTCTTCCGCCTTGGGCCCGGATGGTTCCGTCCTGGAATCATCTAATATTTGTCTTGGACATCAAATACGACATAATAAAACCATTTTCACCGCCCCGCCATGACCAAATTATATCTTTTGGCATTTTACAGCCATAAAACTAGAAATCCGCGCGAGTTCCAAATTTTTGTGTGCTATAGCCCATGCCTTCTGCTTTGGGCCCGGATGGATCCGTACTGGAATCGCTTAATATTTGTCCCAGACATCAAATACAGCCTAAGCAACCATTGTCACCACACTGCCATGACCAAATTATATTTTTTGGCATTTTACAGCCATAAAACTAGAAATCCTCGCGAGTCCCAAATTTTTGTGTGCTATAGCCCATGTCTTCCGCCTTGGGCCCGGATGGTTCCGTCCTGGAATCGTCTAATATTTGTCTTGGACATCAAATACAGCATAATAAAACCATTTTCACCACCCCGCCATGACCAAATTATATCTTTTGGCATTTTACAGCCATAAAACTAGAAATCCGCGCGAGTCCCAAATTTTTGTGTGCTATAGCCCATGCCTTCTGCTTTGGGCCCGGATGGATCCGTCCTGGAATTGCCTAATATTTGTCCCGGACATCAAATACGGCCTAAGAAACCATTGTCACTGCACCTCCATGACCAAATTATATTTTTTGGCATTTTACAGCCATAAAACTAGAAATCCGCGCGAGTTCCAAAATTTTGTGTGCTATAGCCCATGCCTTCCGTCTTGGGCCCGGATGGTTCCGTTCTGGAATCGTATAATATTTGTCTTGGACAACAAATACGGCATAATAAAACCATTTTCACCGCCCCTCCATGACCAAATTATATCTTTTGGCATTTTACAGCCATAAAACTAGAAATCCGCGCGAGTCCCAAATTTTTGTGTGCTATAGCCCATGCCTTCCGCCTTGGGCCCGGATGGTTCCGTTCTGGAATCGTCTATTATTTGTCTTGGACATCAAATACGGCATTATAAAACCATTTTTACTGCTCCGCCATGACCAAATTATATCTTTTGGCATTTTACAGCCATAAAACTAGAAAACAGCGCGAGTCCCAAATTTTTGTGTGCTATAGCCCATGCCTTCTGCTTTGGGCCCGGATGGATCCGTCCTGGAATTGCCTAATATTTGTCCCGGACATCAAATACAGCCTAAGAAACCATTGTCACTGCACCTCCATGACCAAATTATATTTTTTGGCATTTTACAGCCATTAAACTGGAAATCTGCGCTAGTCCCAAAATTTTGTGTGCTATAGCCCATGCCTTCCGCCTTGGGCCCGGATGGTTCCGTTCTGGAATCGTATAATATTTGTCTTGGACAACAAATACGGCATAATAAAACCATTTTCACCGCCCCTCCATGACCAAATTATATCTTTTGGCATTTTACAGCCATAAAACTAGAAATCCGCGCGAGTCCCAAATTTTTGTGTGCTATAGCCCATGCCTTCTGCTTTGGACCCGGATGGATCCCTCCTGGAATTGCCTAATATTTGTCCCGGACATTAAATACGGCCTAAGAAACCATTGTCACTGCACCTCCATGACCAAATTATATTTTTTGGCATTTTACAGCCATTAAACTGGAAATCTGCGCTAGTCCCAACAATTCTGTGTGCTATAGCCCATGCCTTCCGCCTTGGGCCCGGATGGTTCCGTTCTGGAATCGTATAATATTTTTCTTGGACAACAAATACGGCATAATAAAACCATTTTCACCGCCCCTCCATGACCAAAATATATCTTTTGGCATTTTACAACCATAAAACTAGAAATCCTCGCGAGTCCCAAATTTTTGTGTGCTATAGCCCATGTCTTCCGCCTTGGGCCCGGATGGTTCCGTCCTGGAATCATCTAATATTTGTCTTGGACATCAAATACGACATAATAAAACCATTTTCACCGCCCCGCCATGACCAAATTATATCTTTTGGCATTTTACAGCCATAAAACTAGAAATCCGCGCGAGTTCCAAATTTTTGTGTGCTATAGCCCATGCCTTCTGCTTTGGGCCCGGATGGATCCGTACTGGAATCGCTTAATATTTGTCCCAGACATCAAATACAGCCTAAGCAACCATTGTCACCACACTGCCATGACCAAATTATATTTTTTGGCATTTTACAGCCATAAAACTAGAAATCCTCGCGAGTCCCAAATTTTTGTGTGCTATAGCCCATGTCTTCCGCCTTGGGCCCGGATGGTTCCGTCCTGGAATCGTCTAATATTTGTCTTGGACATCAAATACAGCATAATAAAACCATTTTCACCACCCCGCCATGACCAAATTATATCTTTTGGCATTTTACAGCCATAAAACTAGAAATCCGCGCGAGTCCCAAATTTTTGTGTGCTATAGCCCATGCCTTCTGCTTTGGGCCCGGATGGATCCGTCCTGGAATTGCCTAATATTTGTCCCGGACATCAAATACGGCCTAAGAAACCATTGTCACTGCACCTCCATGACCAAATTATATTTTTTGGCATTTTACAGCCATAAAACTAGAAATCCGCGCGAGTTCCAAAATTTTGTGTGCTATAGCCCATGCCTTCCGTCTTGGGCCCGGATGGTTCCGTTCTGGAATCGTATAATATTTGTCTTGGACAACAAATACGGCATAATAAAACCATTTTCACCGCCCCTCCATGACCAAATTATATCTTTTGGCATTTTACAGCCATAAAACTAGAAATCCGCGCGAGTCCCAAATTTTTGTGTGCTATAGCCCATGCCTTCCGCCTTGGGCCCGGATGGTTCCGTTCTGGAATCGTCTATTATTTGTCTTGGACATCAAATACGGCATTATAAAACCATTTTTACTGCTCCGCCATGACCAAATTATATCTTTTGGCATTTTACAGCCATAAAACTAGAAAACAGCGCGAGTCCCAAATTTTTGTGTGCTATAGCCCATGCCTTCTGCTTTGGGCCCGGATGGATCCGTCCTGGAATTGCCTAATATTTGTCCCGGACATCAAATACAGCCTAAGAAACCATTGTCACTGCACCTCCATGACCAAATTATATTTTTTGGCATTTTACAGCCATTAAACTGGAAATCTGCGCTAGTCCCAAAATTTTGTGTGCTATAGCCCATGCCTTCCGCCTTGGGCCCGGATGGTTCCGTTCTGGAATCGTATAATATTTGTCTTGGACAACAAATACGGCATAATAAAACCATTTTCACCGCCCCTCCATGACCAAATTATATCTTTTGGCATTTTACAGCCATAAAACTAGAAATCCGCGCGAGTCCCAAATTTTTGTGTGCTATAGCCCATGCCTTCCGCCTTGGGCCCGGATGGTTCCGTTCTGGAATCGTCTATTATTTGTCTTGGACATCAAATACGGCATTATAAAACCATTTTTACTGCTCCGCCATGACCAAATTATATCTTTTGGCATTTTACAGCCATAAAACTAGAAAACAGCGCGAGTCCCAAATTTTTGTGTGCTATAGCCCATGCCTTCTGCTTTGGGCCCGGATGGATCCGTCCTGGAATTGCCTAATATTTGTCCCGGACATCAAATACAGCCTAAGAAACCATTGTCACTGCACCTCCATGACCAAATTATATTTTTTGGCATTTTACAGCCATTAAACTGGAAATCTGCGCTAGTCCCAAAATTTTGTGTGCTATAGCCCATGCCTTCCGCCTTGGGCCCGGATGGTTCCGTTCTGGAATCGTATAATATTTGTCTTGGACAACAAATACGGCATAATAAAACCATTTTCACAAACCGCCATGACCAAATTATATCTTTTGGCATTTTACAGCCATAAAACTAGAAATCCGCGCGAGTCCCAAATTTTTGTGTGCTATAGCCCATGCCTTCTGCTTTGGGCCCGGATGGATCCGTACTGGAATCGCTTAATATTTGTCCCAGACATCAAATACAGCCTAAGCAACCATTGTCACCACACTGCCATGACCAAATTATATTTTTTGGCATTTTACAGCCATAAAACTAGAAATCCTCGCGAGTCCCAAATTTTTGTGTGCTATAGCCCATGTCTTCCGCCTTGGGCCCGGATGGTTCCGTCCTGGAATCGTCTAATATTTGTCTTGGACATCAAATACAGCATTATAAAACCATTTTCACTGCTCCGCCATGACCAAATTATATCTTTTGGCATTTTACAGCCATAAAACTAGAAATCCGCGCGAGTCCCAAATTTTTGTGTGCTATAGCCCATGCCTTCTGCTTTGGGCCCGGATGGATCCCTCCTGGAATTGCCTAATATTTGTCCCGGACATTAAATACGGCCTAAGAAACCATTGTCACTGCACCTCCATGACCAAATTATATTTTTTGGCATTTTACAGCCATTAAACTGGAAATCTGCGCTAGTCCCAAAAATTCTGTGTGCTACAGCCCATGCCTTCCGCCTTGGGCCCGGATGGTTCCGTTCTGGAATCGTATAATATTTGTCTTGGACAACAAATACGGCATAATAAAACCATTTTCACCGCCCCTCCATGACCAAAATATATCTTTTGGCATTTTACAACCATAAAACTAGAAATCCTCGCGAGTCCCAAATTTTTGTGTGCTATAGCCCATGTCTTCCGCCTTGGGCCCGGATGGTTCCGGTCCTGGAATCGTCTAATATTTGTCTTGGACATCAAATACGACATAATAAAACCATTTTCACCGCCCCGCCATGATCAATTATATCTTTTGGCATTTTACAGCCATAAAACTAGAAATCCGCGCGAGTTCCAAATTTTTGTGTGCTATAGCCCATGCCTTCTGCTTTGGGCCCGGATGGATCCGTACTGGAATCGCTTAATATTTGTCCCAGACATCAAATACAGCCTAAGCAACCATTGTCACCACACTGCCATGACCAAATTATATTTTTTGGCATTTTACAGCCATAAAACTAGAAATCCGCGCGAGTTCCAAAATTTTGTGTGCTATAGCCCATGCCTTCCGCCTTGGGCCCGGATGGTTCCGTTCTGGAATCGTATAATATTTGTCTTGGACAACAAATACGGCATAATAAAACCATTTTCACCGCCCCTCCATGACCAAATTATATCTTTTGGCATTTTACAGCCATAAAACTAGAAATCCGCGCGAGTCCCAAATTTTTGTGTGCTATAGCCCATGCCTTCCGCCTTGGGCCCGGATGGTTCCGTTCTGGAATCGTCTATTATTTGTCTTGGACATCAAATACGGCATTATAAAACCATTTTTACTGCTCCGCCATGACCAAATTATATCTTTTGGCATTTTACAGCCATAAAACTAGAAATCCGCGCGAGTCCCAAATTTTTGTGTGCTATAGCCCATGCCTTCTGCTTTGGACCCGGATGGATCCCTCCTGGAATTGCCTAATATTTGTCCCGGACATTAAATACGGCCTAAGAAACCATTGTCACTGCACCTCCATGACCAAATTATATTTTTTGGCATTTTACAGCCATTAAACTGGAAATCTGCGCTAGTCCCAAAAATTCTGTGTGCTATAGCCCATGCCTTCCGCCTTGGGCCCGGATGGTTCCGTTCTGGAATCGTATAATATTTTTCTTGGACAACAAATACGGCATAATAAAACCATTTTCACCGCCCCTCCATGACCAAAATATATCTTTTGGCATTTTACAACCATAAAACTAGAAATCCTCGCGAGTCCCAAATTTTTGTGTGCTATAGCCCATGTCTTCCGCCTTGGGCCCGGATGGTTCCGTCCTGGAATCATCTAATATTTGTCTTGGACATCAAATACGACATAATAAAACCATTTTCACCGCCCCGCCATGACCAAATTATATCTTTTGGCATTTTACAGCCATAAAACTAGAAATCCGCGCGAGTTCCAAATTTTTGTGTGCTATAGCCCATGCCTTCTGCTTTGGGCCCGGATGGATCCGTACTGGAATCGCTTAATATTTGTCCCAGACATCAAATACAGCCTAAGCAACCATTGTCACCACACTGCCATGACCAAATTATATTTTTTGGCATTTTACAGCCATAAAACTAGAAATCCTCGCGAGTCCCAAATTTTTGTGTGCTATAGCCCATGTCTTCCGCCTTGGGCCCGGATGGTTCCGTCCTGGAATCGTCTAATATTTGTCTTGGACATCAAATACAGCATAATAAAACCATTTTCACCACCCCGCCATGACCAAATTATATCTTTTGGCATTTTACAGCCATAAAACTAGAAATCCGCGCGAGTCCCAAATTTTTGTGTGCTATAGCCCATGCCTTCTGCTTTGGGCCCGGATGGATCCGTCCTGGAATTGCCTAATATTTGTCCCGGACATCAAATACGGCCTAAGAAACCATTGTCACTGCACCTCCATGACCAAATTATATTTTTTGGCATTTTACAGCCATAAAACTAGAAATCCGCGCGAGTTCCAAAATTTTGTGTGCTATAGCCCATGCCTTCCGTCTTGGGCCCGGATGGTTCCGTTCTGGAATCGTATAATATTTGTCTTGGACAACAAATACGGCATAATAAAACCATTTTCACCGCCCCTCCATGACCAAATTATATCTTTTGGCATTTTACAGCCATAAAACTAGAAATCCGCGCGAGTCCCAAATTTTTGTGTGCTATAGCCCATGCCTTCCGCCTTGGGCCCGGATGGTTCCGTTCTGGAATCGTCTATTATTTGTCTTGGACATCAAATACGGCATTATAAAACCATTTTTACTGCTCCGCCATGACCAAATTATATCTTTTGGCATTTTACAGCCATAAAACTAGAAAACAGCGCGAGTCCCAAATTTTTGTGTGCTATAGCCCATGCCTTCTGCTTTGGGCCCGGATGGATCCGTCCTGGAATTGCCTAATATTTGTCCCGGACATCAAATACAGCCTAAGAAACCATTGTCACTGCACCTCCATGACCAAATTATATTTTTTGGCATTTTACAGCCATTAAACTGGAAATCTGCGCTAGTCCCAAAATTTTGTGTGCTATAGCCCATGCCTTCCGCCTTGGGCCCGGATGGTTCCGTTCTGGAATCGTATAATATTTGTCTTGGACAACAAATACGGCATAATAAAACCATTTTCACCGCCCCTCCATGACCAAATTATATCTTTTGGCATTTTACAGCCATAAAACTAGAAATCCGCGCGAGTCCCAAATTTTTGTGTGCTATAGCCCATGCCTTCTGCTTTGGACCCGGATGGATCCCTCCTGGAATTGCCTAATATTTGTCCCGGACATTAAATACGGCCTAAGAAACCATTGTCACTGCACCTCCATGACCAAATTATATTTTTTGGCATTTTACAGCCATTAAACTGGAAATCTGCGCTAGTCCCAACAATTCTGTGTGCTATAGCCCATGCCTTCCGCCTTGGGCCCGGATGGTTCCGTTCTGGAATCGTATAATATTTTTCTTGGACAACAAATACGGCATAATAAAACCATTTTCACCGCCCCTCCATGACCAAAATATATCTTTTGGCATTTTACAACCATAAAACTAGAAATCCTCGCGAGTCCCAAATTTTTGTGTGCTATAGCCCATGTCTTCCGCCTTGGGCCCGGATGGTTCCGTCCTGGAATCATCTAATATTTGTCTTGGACATCAAATACGACATAATAAAACCATTTTCACCGCCCCGCCATGACCAAATTATATCTTTTGGCATTTTACAGCCATAAAACTAGAAATCCGCGCGAGTTCCAAATTTTTGTGTGCTATAGCCCATGCCTTCTGCTTTGGGCCCGGATGGATCCGTACTGGAATCGCTTAATATTTGTCCCAGACATCAAATACAGCCTAAGCAACCATTGTCACCACACTGCCATGACCAAATTATATTTTTTGGCATTTTACAGCCATAAAACTAGAAATCCTCGCGAGTCCCAAATTTTTGTGTGCTATAGCCCATGTCTTCCGCCTTGGGCCCGGATGGTTCCGTCCTGGAATCGTCTAATATTTGTCTTGGACATCAAATACAGCATAATAAAACCATTTTCACCACCCCGCCATGACCAAATTATATCTTTTGGCATTTTACAGCCATAAAACTAGAAATCCGCGCGAGTCCCAAATTTTTGTGTGCTATAGCCCATGCCTTCTGCTTTGGGCCCGGATGGATCCGTCCTGGAATTGCCTAATATTTGTCCCGGACATCAAATACGGCCTAAGAAACCATTGTCACTGCACCTCCATGACCAAATTATATTTTTTGGCATTTTACAGCCATAAAACTAGAAATCCGCGCGAGTTCCAAAATTTTGTGTGCTATAGCCCATGCCTTCCGTCTTGGGCCCGGATGGTTCCGTTCTGGAATCGTATAATATTTGTCTTGGACAACAAATACGGCATAATAAAACCATTTTCACCGCCCCTCCATGACCAAATTATATCTTTTGGCATTTTACAGCCATAAAACTAGAAATCCGCGCGAGTCCCAAATTTTTGTGTGCTATAGCCCATGCCTTCCGCCTTGGGCCCGGATGGTTCCGTTCTGGAATCGTCTATTATTTGTCTTGGACATCAAATACGGCATTATAAAACCATTTTTACTGCTCCGCCATGACCAAATTATATCTTTTGGCATTTTACAGCCATAAAACTAGAAAACAGCGCGAGTCCCAAATTTTTGTGTGCTATAGCCCATGCCTTCTGCTTTGGGCCCGGATGGATCCGTCCTGGAATTGCCTAATATTTGTCCCGGACATCAAATACAGCCTAAGAAACCATTGTCACTGCACCTCCATGACCAAATTATATTTTTTGGCATTTTACAGCCATTAAACTGGAAATCTGCGCTAGTCCCAAAATTTTGTGTGCTATAGCCCATGCCTTCCGCCTTGGGCCCGGATGGTTCCGTTCTGGAATCGTATAATATTTGTCTTGGACAACAAATACGGCATAATAAAACCATTTTCACCGCCCCTCCATGACCAAATTATATCTTTTGGCATTTTACAGCCATAAAACTAGAAATCCGCGCGAGTCCCAAATTTTTGTGTGCTATAGCCCATGCCTTCTGCTTTGGACCCGGATGGATCCCTCCTGGAATTGCCTAATATTTGTCCCGGACATTAAATACGGCCTAAGAAACCATTGTCACTGCACCTCCATGACCAAATTATATTTTTTGGCATTTTACAGCCATTAAACTGGAAATCTGCGCTAGTCCCAACAATTCTGTGTGCTATAGCCCATGCCTTCCGCCTTGGGCCCGGATGGTTCCGTTCTGGAATCGTATAATATTTTTCTTGGACAACAAATACGGCATAATAAAACCATTTTCACCGCCCCTCCATGACCAAAATATATCTTTTGGCATTTTACAACCATAAAACTAGAAATCCTCGCGAGTCCCAAATTTTTGTGTGCTATAGCCCATGTCTTCCGCCTTGGGCCCGGATGGTTCCGTCCTGGAATCATCTAATATTTGTCTTGGACATCAAATACGACATAATAAAACCATTTTCACCGCCCCGCCATGACCAAATTATATCTTTTGGCATTTTACAGCCATAAAACTAGAAATCCGCGCGAGTTCCAAATTTTTGTGTGCTATAGCCCATGCCTTCTGCTTTGGGCCCGGATGGATCCGTACTGGAATCGCTTAATATTTGTCCCAGACATCAAATACAGCCTAAGCAACCATTGTCACCACACTGCCATGACCAAATTATATTTTTTGGCATTTTACAGCCATAAAACTAGAAATCCTCGCGAGTCCCAAATTTTTGTGTGCTATAGCCCATGTCTTCCGCCTTGGGCCCGGATGGTTCCGTCCTGGAATCGTCTAATATTTGTCTTGGACATCAAATACAGCATAATAAAACCATTTTCACCACCCCGCCATGACCAAATTATATCTTTTGGCATTTTACAGCCATAAAACTAGAAATCCGCGCGAGTCCCAAATTTTTGTGTGCTATAGCCCATGCCTTCTGCTTTGGGCCCGGATGGATCCGTCCTGGAATTGCCTAATATTTGTCCCGGACATCAAATACGGCCTAAGAAACCATTGTCACTGCACCTCCATGACCAAATTATATTTTTTGGCATTTTACAGCCATAAAACTAGAAATCCGCGCGAGTTCCAAAATTTTGTGTGCTATAGCCCATGCCTTCCGTCTTGGGCCCGGATGGTTCCGTTCTGGAATCGTATAATATTTGTCTTGGACAACAAATACGGCATAATAAAACCATTTTCACCGCCCCTCCATGACCAAATTATATCTTTTGGCATTTTACAGCCATAAAACTAGAAATCCGCGCGAGTCCCAAATTTTTGTGTGCTATAGCCCATGCCTTCCGCCTTGGGCCCGGATGGTTCCGTTCTGGAATCGTCTATTATTTGTCTTGGACATCAAATACGGCATTATAAAACCATTTTTACTGCTCCGCCATGACCAAATTATATCTTTTGGCATTTTACAGCCATAAAACTAGAAAACAGCGCGAGTCCCAAATTTTTGTGTGCTATAGCCCATGCCTTCTGCTTTGGGCCCGGATGGATCCGTCCTGGAATTGCCTAATATTTGTCCCGGACATCAAATACAGCCTAAGAAACCATTGTCACTGCACCTCCATGACCAAATTATATTTTTTGGCATTTTACAGCCATTAAACTGGAAATCTGCGCTAGTCCCAAAATTTTGTGTGCTATAGCCCATGCCTTCCGCCTTGGGCCCGGATGGTTCCGTTCTGGAATCGTATAATATTTGTCTTGGACAACAAATACGGCATAATAAAACCATTTTCACCGCCCCTCCATGACCAAATTATATCTTTTGGCATTTTACAGCCATAAAACTAGAAATCCGCGCGAGTCCCAAATTTTTGTGTGCTATAGCCCATGCCTTCTGCTTTGGGCCCGGATGGATCCGTACTGGAATCACTTAATATTTGTCCCAGACATCAAATACAGCCTAAGCAACCATTGTCACCACACTGCCATGACCAAATTATATTTTTTGGCATTTTACAGCCATAAAACTAGAAATCCTCGCGAGTCCCAAATTTTTGTGTGCTATAGCCCATGTCTTCCGCCTTGGGCCCGGATGGTTCCGTCCTGGAATCGTCTAATATTTGTCTTGGACATCAAATACAGCATAATAAAACCATTTTCACCACCCCGCCATGACCAAATTATATCTTTTGGCATTTTACAGCCATAAAACTAGAAATCCGCGCGAGTCCCAAATTTTTGTGTGCTATAGCCCATGCCTTCTGCTTTGGGCCCGGATGGATCCGTCCTGGAATTGCCTAATATTTGTCCCGGACATCAAATACGGCCTAAGAAACCATTGTCGCTGCACCTCCATGACCAAATTATATTTTTTGGCATTTTACAGCCATAAAACTAGAAATCCGCGCGAGTTCCAAAATTTTGTGTGCTATAGCCCATGCCTTCCGCCTTGGGCCCGGATGGTTCCGTTCTGGAATCATATAATATTTGTCTTGGACAACAAATACGGCATAATAAAACCATTTTCACCGCCCCTCCATGACCAAATATATCTTTTGGCATTTTACAGCCATAAAACTAGAAATCCGCGCGAGTCCCAAATTTTTGTGTGCTATAGCCCATGCCTTCCGCCTTGGGCCCGGATGGTTCCGTTCTGGAATCGTCTATTATTTGTCTTGGACATCAAATACGGCATTATAAAACCATTTTCACTGCTCCGCCATGACCAAATTATATCTTTTGGCATATTACAGCCATAAAACTAGAAATCCGCGCGAGTCCCAAATTTTTGTGTGCTATAGCCCATGCCTTCTGCTTTGGGCCCGGATGGATCCGTCCTGGAATTGCCTAATATTTGTCCCGGACATCAAATACAGCCTAAGAAACCATTGTCACTGCACCTCCATGACCAAATTATATTTTTTGGCATTTTACAGCCATTAAACTGGAAATCTGCGCTAGTCCCAAAATTTTGTGTGCTATAGCCCATGCCTTCCGCCTTGGGCCCGGATGGTTCCGTTCTGGAATCGTATAATATTTGTCTTGGACAACAAATACGGCATAATAAAACCATTTTCACCGCCCCTCCATGACCAAAATATATCTTTTGGCATTTTACAGCCATAAAACTAGAAATCCTCGCGAGTCCCAAATTTTTGTGTGCTATAGCCCATGTCTTCCGCCTTGGGCCCGGATGGTTCCGTCCTGGAATCGTCTAATATTTGTCTTGGACATCAAATACGGCATAATAAAACCATTTTCACCGCCCCGCCATGACCAAATTATATCTTTTGGCATTTTACAGCCATAAAACTAGAAATCCGCGCGAGTTCCAAATTTTTGTGTGCTATAGCCCATGCCTTCTGCTTTGGGCCCGGATGGATCCGTCCTGGAATTGCCTAATATTTGTCCCGGACATCAAATACGGCCTAAGAAACCATTGTCACTGCACCTCCATGACCAAATTATATTTTTTGGCATTTTACAGCCATTAAACTGGAAATCTGCGCTAGTCCCAAAATTTTGTGTGCTATAGCCCATGCCTTCCGCCTTGGGCCCGGATGGTTCCGTTCTGGAATCGTATAATATTTGTCTTGGACAACAAATACGGCATAATAAAACCATTTTCACCGCCCCTCCATGACCAAATTATATCTTTTGGCATTTTACAGCCATAAAACTAGAAATCCGCGCGAGTCCCAAATTTTTGTGTGCTATAGCCCATGCCTTCTGCTTTGGACCCGGATGGATCCCTCCTGGAATTGCCTAATATTTGTCCCGGACATTAAATACGGCCTAAGAAACCATTGTCACTGCACCTCCATGACCAAATTATATTTTTTGGCATTTTACAGCCATTAAACTGGAAATCTGCGCTAGTCCCAACAATTCTGTGTGCTATAGCCCATGCCTTCCGCCTTGGGCCCGGATGGTTCCGTTCTGGAATCGTATAATATTTTTCTTGGACAACAAATACGGCATAATAAAACCATTTTCACCGCCCCTCCATGACCAAAATATATCTTTTGGCATTTTACAACCATAAAACTAGAAATCCTCGCGAGTCCCAAATTTTTGTGTGCTATAGCCCATGTCTTCCGCCTTGGGCCCGGATGGTTCCGTCCTGGAATCATCTAATATTTGTCTTGGACATCAAATACGACATAATAAAACCATTTTCACCGCCCCGCCATGACCAAATTATATCTTTTGGCATTTTACAGCCATAAAACTAGAAATCCGCGCGAGTTCCAAATTTTTGTGTGCTATAGCCCATGCCTTCTGCTTTGGGCCCGGATGGATCCGTACTGGAATCGCTTAATATTTGTCCCAGACATCAAATACAGCCTAAGCAACCATTGTCACCACACTGCCATGACCAAATTATATTTTTTGGCATTTTACAGCCATAAAACTAGAAATCCTCGCGAGTCCCAAATTTTTGTGTGCTATAGCCCATGTCTTCCGCCTTGGGCCCGGATGGTTCCGTCCTGGAATCGTCTAATATTTGTCTTGGACATCAAATACAGCATAATAAAACCATTTTCACCACCCCGCCATGACCAAATTATATCTTTTGGCATTTTACAGCCATAAAACTAGAAATCCGCGCGAGTCCCAAATTTTTGTGTGCTATAGCCCATGCCTTCTGCTTTGGGCCCGGATGGATCCGTCCTGGAATTGCCTAATATTTGTCCCGGACATCAAATACGGCCTAAGAAACCATTGTCACTGCACCTCCATGACCAAATTATATTTTTTGGCATTTTACAGCCATAAAACTAGAAATCCGCGCGAGTTCCAAAATTTTGTGTGCTATAGCCCATGCCTTCCGTCTTGGGCCCGGATGGTTCCGTTCTGGAATCGTATAATATTTGTCTTGGACAACAAATACGGCATAATAAAACCATTTTCACCGCCCCTCCATGACCAAATTATATCTTTTGGCATTTTACAGCCATAAAACTAGAAATCCGCGCGAGTCCCAAATTTTTGTGTGCTATAGCCCATGCCTTCCGCCTTGGGCCCGGATGGTTCCGTTCTGGAATCGTCTATTATTTGTCTTGGACATCAAATACGGCATTATAAAACCATTTTTACTGCTCCGCCATGACCAAATTATATCTTTTGGCATTTTACAGCCATAAAACTAGAAAACAGCGCGAGTCCCAAATTTTTGTGTGCTATAGCCCATGCCTTCTGCTTTGGGCCCGGATGGATCCGTCCTGGAATTGCCTAATATTTGTCCCGGACATCAAATACAGCCTAAGAAACCATTGTCACTGCACCTCCATGACCAAATTATATTTTTTGGCATTTTACAGCCATTAAACTGGAAATCTGCGCTAGTCCCAAAATTTTGTGTGCTATAGCCCATGCCTTCCGCCTTGGGCCCGGATGGTTCCGTTCTGGAATCGTATAATATTTGTCTTGGACAACAAATACGGCATAATAAAACCATTTTCACCGCCCCTCCATGACCAAATTATATCTTTTGGCATTTTACAGCCATAAAACTAGAAATCCGCGCGAGTCCCAAATTTTTGTGTGCTATAGCCCATGCCTTCTGCTTTGGGCCCGGATGGATCCGTACTGGAATCACTTAATATTTGTCCCAGACATCAAATACAGCCTAAGCAACCATTGTCACCACACTGCCATGACCAAATTATATTTTTTGGCATTTTACAGCCATAAAACTAGAAATCCTCGCGAGTCCCAAATTTTTGTGTGCTATAGCCCATGTCTTCCGCCTTGGGCCCGGATGGTTCCGTCCTGGAATCGTCTAATATTTGTCTTGGACATCAAATACAGCATAATAAAACCATTTTCACCACCCCGCCATGACCAAATTATATCTTTTGGCATTTTACAGCCATAAAACTAGAAATCCGCGCGAGTCCCAAATTTTTGTGTGCTATAGCCCATGCCTTCTGCTTTGGGCCCGGATGGATCCGTCCTGGAATTGCCTAATATTTGTCCCGGACATCAAATACGGCCTAAGAAACCATTGTCGCTGCACCTCCATGACCAAATTATATTTTTTGGCATTTTACAGCCATAAAACTAGAAATCCGCGCGAGTTCCAAAATTTTGTGTGCTATAGCCCATGCCTTCCGCCTTGGGCCCGGATGGTTCCGTTCTGGAATCATATAATATTTGTCTTGGACAACAAATACGGCATAATAAAACCATTTTCACCGCCCCTCCATGACCAAATATATCTTTTGGCATTTTACAGCCATAAAACTAGAAATCCGCGCGAGTCCCAAATTTTTGTGTGCTATAGCCCATGCCTTCCGCCTTGGGCCCGGATGGTTCCGTTCTGGAATCGTCTATTATTTGTCTTGGACATCAAATACGGCATTATAAAACCATTTTCACTGCTCCGCCATGACCAAATTATATCTTTTGGCATATTACAGCCATAAAACTAGAAATCCGCGCGAGTCCCAAATTTTTGTGTGCTATAGCCCATGCCTTCTGCTTTGGGCCCGGATGGATCCGTCCTGGAATTGCCTAATATTTGTCCCGGACATCAAATACAGCCTAAGAAACCATTGTCACTGCACCTCCATGACCAAATTATATTTTTTGGCATTTTACAGCCATTAAACTGGAAATCTGCGCTAGTCCCAAAATTTTGTGTGCTATAGCCCATGCCTTCCGCCTTGGGCCCGGATGGTTCCGTTCTGGAATCGTATAATATTTGTCTTGGACAACAAATACGGCATAATAAAACCATTTTCACCGCCCCTCCATGACCAAAATATATCTTTTGGCATTTTACAGCCATAAAACTAGAAATCCTCGCGAGTCCCAAATTTTTGTGTGCTATAGCCCATGTCTTCCGCCTTGGGCCCGGATGGTTCCGTCCTGGAATCGTCTAATATTTGTCTTGGACATCAAATACGGCATAATAAAACCATTTTCACCGCCCCGCCATGACCAAATTATATCTTTTGGCATTTTACAGCCATAAAACTAGAAATCCGCGCGAGTTCCAAATTTTTGTGTGCTATAGCCCATGCCTTCTGCTTTGGGCCCGGATGGATCCGTCCTGGAATTGCCTAATATTTGTCCCGGACATCAAATACGGCCTAAGAAACCATTGTCACTGCACCTCCATGACCAAATTATATTTTTTGGCATTTTACAGCCATAAAACTAGAAATCCGCGCGAGTTCCAAAATTTTATGTGCTATAGCCCATGCCTTCCGCCTTGGGCCCGGATGGTTCCGTTCTGGAATCGTATAATATTTGTCTTGGACAACAAATACGGCATAATAAAACCATTTTCACCGCCCCTCCATGACCAAATTATATCTTTTGGCATTTTACAGCCATAAAACTAGAAATCCGCGCGAGTCCCAAATTTTTGTGTGCTATAGCCCATGCCTTCCGCCTTGGGCCCGGATGGTTCCGTTCTGGAATCGTATAATATTTGTCTTGGACAACAAATACGGCATAATAAAACCATTTTCACCGCCCCTCCATGACCAAAATATATCTTTTGGCATTTTACAGCCATAAAACTAGAAATCCTCGCGAGTCCCAAATTTTTGTGTGCTATAGCCCATGTCTTCCGCCTTCGGCCCGGATGGTTCCGTCCTGGAATCGTCTAATATTTGTCTTGGACATCAAATACGGCATAATAAAACCATTTTCACCGCCCCGCCATGACCAAATTATATCTTTTGGCATTTTACAGCCATAAAACTAGAAATCCGCGCGAGTTCCAAATTTTTGTGTGCTATAGCCCATGCCTTCTGCTTTGGGCCCGGATGGATCCGTCCTGGAATTGCCTAATATTTGTCCCGGACATCAAATACGGCCTAAGAAACCATTGTCACTGCACCTCCATGACCAAATTATATTTTTTGGCATTTTACAGCCATAAAACTAGAAATCCGCGCGAGTTCCAAAATTTTATGTGCTATAGCCCATGCCTTCCGCCTTGGGCCCGGATGGTTCCGTACTGGAATCGTATAATATTTGTCTTGGACAACAAATACGGCATAATAAAACAATTTTCACCGCCCCTCCATGACCATATTATATCTTTTGGCATTTTACAGCCATAAAACTAGAAATCCGCGCGAGTCCCAAATTTTTGTGTGCTATAGCCCATGCCTTCCGCCTTGGGCCCGGATGGTTCCGTTCTGGAATCGTATAATATTTGTCTTGGACAACAAATACGGCATAATAAAACCATTTTCACCGCCCCTCCATGACCAAATATATCTTTTGGCATTTTACAGCCATAAAACTAGAAATCCGCGCGAGTCCCAAATTTTTGTGTGCTATAGCCCATGCCTTCCGCCTTGGGCCCGGATGGTTCCGTTCTGGAATCGTCTATTATTTGTCTTGGACATCAAATACGGCATTATAAAACCATTTTCACTGCTCCGCCATGACCAAATTATATCTTTTGGCATATTACAGCCATAAAACTAGAAATCCGCGCGAGTCCCAAATTTTTGTGTGCTATAGCCCATGCCTTCTGCTTTGGGCCCGGATGGATCCGTCCTGGAATTGCCTAATATTTGTCCCGGACATCAAATACGGCCTAAGAAACCATTGTCACTGCACCTCCATGACCAAATTATATTTTTGGCATTTTACAGCCATTAAACTGGAAATCTGCGCTAGTCCCAAAATTTTGTGTGCTATAGCCCATGCCTTCCGCCTTGGGCCCGGATGGTTCCGTTCTGGAATCGTATAATATTTGTCTTGGACAACAAATACGGCATAATAAAACCATTTTCACCGCCCCTCCATGACCAAATTATATCTTTTGGCATTTTACAGCCATAAAACTAGAAATCCGCGCGAGTTCCAAATTTTTGTGTGCTATAGCCCATGCCTTCTGCTTTGGGCCCGGATGGATCCGTCCTGGAATTGCCTAATATTTGTCCCGGACATCAAATACGGCCTAAGAAACCATTGTCACTGCACCTCCATGACCAAATTATATTTTTTGGCATTTTACAGCCATAAAACTAGAAATCCGCGCGAGTTCCAAAATTTTATGTGCTATAGCCCATGCCTTCCGCCTTGGGCCCGGATGGTTCCGTTCTGGAATCGTATAATATTTGTCTTGGACAACAAATACGGCATAATAAAACCATTTTCACCGCCCCTCCATGACCATATTATATCTTTTGGCATTTTACAGCCATAAAACTAGAAATCCGCGCGAGTCCCAAATTTTTGTGTGCTATAGCCCATGCCTTCCGCCTTGGGCCCGGATGGTTCCGTTCTAGAATCGTCTATTATTTGTCTTGGACATCAAATACGGCATTATAAAACCATTTTCACTGCTCCGCCATGACCAAATTATATCTTTTGGCATTTTACAGCCATAAAACTAGAAATCCGCGCGAGTCCCAAATTTTTGTGTGCTATAGCCCATGCCTTCTGCTTTGGGCCCGGATGGATCCCTCCTGGAATTGCCTAATATTTGTGCCGGACATCAAATACGGCCTAAGAAACCATTGTCACTGCACCTCCATGACCAAATTATATTTTTTGGCATTTTACAGCCATTAAACTGGAAATCTGCGCTAGTCCCAAAATTTTGTGTGTTGTAGCCCATGCCTTCCGCCTTGGGCCCGGATGGTTCCGTTCTGGAATCGTATAATATTTGTCTTGGACAACAAATACGGCATAATAAAACCATTTTCACCGCCCCTCCATGACCAAATTATATCTTTTGGCATTTTACAGCCATAAAACTAGAAATCCGCGCGAGTTCCAAATTTTTGTGTGCTATAGCCCATGCCTTCTGCTTTGGGCCCGAATGGATCCGTCCTGGAATTGCCTAATATTTGTCCCGGACATCAAATACGGCCTAAGAAACCATTGTCACTGCACCTCCATGACCAAATTATATTTTTTGGCATTTTACAGCCATAAAACTAGAAATCCGCGCGAGTTCCAAAATTTTATGTGCTATAGCCCATGCCTTCCGCCTTGGGCCCGGATGGTTCCGTTCTGGAATCGTATAATATTTGTCTTGGACAACAAATACGGCATAATAAAACCATTTTCACCGCCCCTCCATGACCATATTATATCTTTTGGCATTTTACAGCCATAAAACTAGAAATCCGCGCGAGTCCCAAATTTTTGTGTGCTATAGCCCATGCCTTCCGCCATGGGCCCGGATGGTTCCGTTCTGAAATCGTCTATTATTTGTCTTGGACAACAAATACGGCATAATAAAACCATTTTCACCGCCCCTCCATGACCAAATTATATCTTTTGGCATTTTACAGCCATAAAACTAGAAATCCGCGCGAGTCCCAAATTTTTGTGTGCTATAGCCCATGCCTTCTGCTTTGGGCCCGGATGGATCCGTACTGGAATCGCTTAATATTTGTCCCAGACATCAAATACAGCCTAAGCAACCATTGTCACCACACTGCCATGACCAAATTATATTTTTTGGCATTTTACAGCCATAAAACTAGAAATCCTCGCGAGTCCCAAATTTTTGTGTGCTATAGCCCATGTCTTCCGCCTTGGGCCCGGATGGTTCCGTCCTGGAATCGTCTAATATTTGTCTTGGACATCAAATACAGCATAATAAAACCATTTTCACCACCCCGCCATGACCAAATTATATCTTTTGGCATTTTACAGCCATAAAACTAGAAATCCGCGCGAGTCCCAAATTTTTGTGTGCTATAGCCCATGCCTTCTGCTTTGGGCCCGGATGGATCCGTCCTGGAATTGCCTAATATTTGTACCGGACATCAAATACGGCCTAAGAAACCATTGTCGCTGCACCTCCATGACCAAATTATATTTTTTGGCATTTTACAGCCATAAAACTAGAAATCCGCGCGAGTTCCAAAATTTTGTGTGCTATAGCCCATGCCTTCCGCCTTGGGCCCGGATGGTTCCGTTCTGGAATCGTATAATATTTGTCTTGGACAACAAATACGGCATAATAAAACCATTTTCACCGCCCCTCCATGACCAAATATATCTTTTGGCATTTTACAGCCATAAAACTAGAAATCCGCGCGAGTCCCAAATTTTTGTGTGCTATAGCCCATGCCTTCCGCCTTGGGCCCGGATGGTTCCGTTCTGGAATCGTCTATTATTTGTCTTGGACATCAAATACGGCATTATAAAACCATTTTCACTGCTCCGCCATGACCAAATTATATCTTTTGGCATATTACAGCCATAAAACTAGAAATCCGCGCGAGTCCCAAATTTTTGTGTGCTATAGCCCATGCCTTCTGCTTTGGGCCCGGATGGATCCGTCTTGGAATTGCCTAATATTTGTCCCGGACATCAAATACAGCCTAAGAAACCATTGTCACTGCACCTCCATGACCAAATTATATTTTTTGGCATTTTACAGCCATTAAACTGGAAATCTGCGCTAGTCCCAAAATTTTGTGTGCTATAGCCCATGCCTTCCGCCTTGGGCCCGGATGGTTCCGTTCTGGAATCGTATAATATTTGTCTTGGACAACAAATACGGCATAATAAAACCATTTTCACCGCCCCTCCATGACCAAAATATATCTTTTGTCATTTTACAGCCATAAAACTGGAAATCTGCGCTAGTCCCAAATTTTTGTGTGCTATAGCCCATGCCTTCCGCCTTGGGCCCGGATGGTTCCGTTCTAGAATCGTCTATTATTTGTCTTGGACATCAAATATGGCATTATAAAACCATTTTCTCTGCTCCGCCATGACCAAATTATATCTTTTGGCATTTTACAGCCATAAAACTAGAAATCCTCGCGAGTCCCAAATTTTTGTGTGCTATAGCCCATGTCTTCCGCCTTGGGCCCGGATGGTTCCGTCCTGGAATCGTCTAATATTTGTCTTGGACATCAAATACGGCATAATAAAACCATTTTCACCGCCCCTCCATGACCATATTATATCTTTTGGCATTTTACAGCCATAAAACTAGAAATCCGCGCGAGTCCCAAATTTTTGTGTGCTATAGCCCATGCCTTCCGCCATGGGCCCGGATGGTTCCGTTCTGAAATCGTCTATTATTTGTCTTGGACAACAAATACGGCATAATAAAACCATTTTCACCGCCCCTCCATGACCAAATTATATCTTTTGGCATTTTACAGCCATAAAACTAGAAATCCGCGCGAGTCCCAAATTTTTGTGTGCTATAGCCCATGCCTTCTGCTTTGGGCCCGGATGGATCCGTACTGGAATCGCTTAATATTTGTCCCAGACATCAAATACAGCCTAAGCAACCATTGTCACCACACTGCCATGACCAAATTATATTTTTTGGCATTTTACAGCCATAAAACTAGAAATCCTCGCGAGTCCCAAATTTTTGTGTGCTATAGCCCATGCCTTCCGCCTTGGGCCCGGATGGTTCCGTTCTGGAATCGTATAATATTTGTCTTGGACAACAAATACGGCATAATAAAACCATTTTCACCGCCCCTCCATGACCATATTATATCTTTTGGCATTTTACAGCCATAAAACTAGAAATCCGCGCGAGTCCCAAATTTTTGTGTGCTATAGCCCATGCCTTCCGCCATGGGCCCGGATGGTTCCGTTCTGAAATCGTCTATTATTTGTCTTGGACAACAAATACGGCATAATAAAACCATTTTCACCGCCCCTCCATGACCAAATTATATCTTTTGGCATTTTACAGCCATAAAACTAGAAATCCGCGCGAGTCCCAAATTTTTGTGTGCTATAGCCCATGCCTTCTGCTTTGGGCCCGGATGGATCCGTACTGGAATCGCTTAATATTTGTCCCAGACATCAAATACAGCCTAAGCAACCATTGTCACCACACTGCCATGACCAAATTATATCTTTTGGCATTTTACAGCCATAAAACTAGAAATCCGCGCGAGTCCCAAATTTTTGTGTGCTATAGCCCATGCCTTCTGCTTTGGGCCCGGATGGATCCCTCCTGGAATTGCCTAATATTTGTCCCGGACATTAAATACGGCCTAAGAAACCATTGTCACTGCACCTCCATGACCAAATTATATTTTTTGGCATTTTACAGCCATTAAACTGGAAATCTGCGCTAGTCCCAACAATTCTGTGTGCTATAGCCCATGCCTTCCGCCTTGGGCCCGGATGGTTCCGTTCTGGAATCGTATAATATTTTTCTTGGACAACAAATACGGCATAATAAAACCATTTTCACCGCCCCTCCATGACCAAAATATATCTTTTGGCATTTTACAACCATAAAACTAGAAATCCTCGCGAGTCCCAAATTTTTGTGTGCTATAGCCCATGTCTTCCGCCTTGGGCCCGGATGGTTCCGTCCTGGAATCATCTAATATTTGTCTTGGACATCAAATACGACATAATAAAACCATTTTCACCGCCCCGCCATGACCAAATTATATCTTTTGGCATTTTACAGCCATAAAACTAGAAATCCGCGCGAGTTCCAAATTTTTGTGTGCTATAGCCCATGCCTTCTGCTTTGGGCCCGGATGGATCCGTACTGGAATCGCTTAATATTTGTCCCAGACATCAAATACAGCCTAAGCAACCATTGTCACCACACTGCCATGACCAAATTATATTTTTTGGCATTTTACAGCCATAAAACTAGAAATCCTCGCGAGTCCCAAATTTTTGTGTGCTATAGCCCATGTCTTCCGCCTTGGGCCCGGATGGTTCCGTCCTGGAATCGTCTAATATTTGTCTTGGACATCAAATACAGCATAATAAAACCATTTTCACCACCCCGCCATGACCAAATTATATCTTTTGGCATTTTACAGCCATAAAACTAGAAATCCGCGCGAGTCCCAAATTTTTGTGTGCTATAGCCCATGCCTTCTGCTTTGGGCCCGGATGGATCCGTCCTGGAATTGCCTAATATTTGTCCCGGACATCAAATACGGCCTAAGAAACCATTGTCACTGCACCTCCATGACCAAATTATATTTTTTGGCATTTTACAGCCATAAAACTAGAAATCCGCGCGAGTTCCAAAATTTTGTGTGCTATAGCCCATGCCTTCCGTCTTGGGCCCGGATGGTTCCGTTCTGGAATCGTATAATATTTGTCTTGGACAACAAATACGGCATAATAAAACCATTTTCACCGCCCCTCCATGACCAAATTATATCTTTTGGCATTTTACAGCCATAAAACTAGAAATCCGCGCGAGTCCCAAATTTTTGTGTGCTATAGCCCATGCCTTCCGCCTTGGGCCCGGATGGTTCCGTTCTGGAATCGTCTATTATTTGTCTTGGACATCAAATACGGCATTATAAAACCATTTTTACTGCTCCGCCATGACCAAATTATATCTTTTGGCATTTTACAGCCATAAAACTAGAAAACAGCGCGAGTCCCAAATTTTTGTGTGCTATAGCCCATGCCTTCTGCTTTGGGCCCGGATGGATCCGTCCTGGAATTGCCTAATATTTGTCCCGGACATCAAATACAGCCTAAGAAACCATTGTCACTGCACCTCCATGACCAAATTATATTTTTTGGCATTTTACAGCCATTAAACTGGAAATCTGCGCTAGTCCCAAAATTTTGTGTGCTATAGCCCATGCCTTCCGCCTTGGGCCCGGATGGTTCCGTTCTGGAATCGTATAATATTTGTCTTGGACAACAAATACGGCATAATAAAACCATTTTCACCGCCCCTCCATGACCAAATTATATCTTTTGGCATTTTACAGCCATAAAACTAGAAATCCGCGCGAGTCCCAAATTTTTGTGTGCTATAGCCCATGCCTTCTGCTTTGGGCCCGGATGGATCCGTACTGGAATCACTTAATATTTGTCCCAGACATCAAATACAGCCTAAGCAACCATTGTCACCACACTGCCATGACCAAATTATATTTTTTGGCATTTTACAGCCATAAAACTAGAAATCCTCGCGAGTCCCAAATTTTTGTGTGCTATAGCCCATGTCTTCCGCCTTGGGCCCGGATGGTTCCGTCCTGGAATCGTCTAATATTTGTCTTGGACATCAAATACAGCATAATAAAACCATTTTCACCACCCCGCCATGACCAAATTATATCTTTTGGCATTTTACAGCCATAAAACTAGAAATCCGCGCGAGTCCCAAATTTTTGTGTGCTATAGCCCATGCCTTCTGCTTTGGGCCCGGATGGATCCGTCCTGGAATTGCCTAATATTTGTCCCGGACATCAAATACGGCCTAAGAAACCATTGTCGCTGCACCTCCATGACCAAATTATATTTTTTGGCATTTTACAGCCATAAAACTAGAAATCCGCGCGAGTTCCAAAATTTTGTGTGCTATAGCCCATGCCTTCCGCCTTGGGCCCGGATGGTTCCGTTCTGGAATCATATAATATTTGTCTTGGACAACAAATACGGCATAATAAAACCATTTTCACCGCCCCTCCATGACCAAATATATCTTTTGGCATTTTACAGCCATAAAACTAGAAATCCGCGCGAGTCCCAAATTTTTGTGTGCTATAGCCCATGCCTTCCGCCTTGGGCCCGGATGGTTCCGTTCTGGAATCGTCTATTATTTGTCTTGGACATCAAATACGGCATTATAAAACCATTTTCACTGCTCCGCCATGACCAAATTATATCTTTTGGCATATTACAGCCATAAAACTAGAAATCCGCGCGAGTCCCAAATTTTTGTGTGCTATAGCCCATGCCTTCTGCTTTGGGCCCGGATGGATCCGTCCTGGAATTGCCTAATATTTGTCCCGGACATCAAATACAGCCTAAGAAACCATTGTCACTGCACCTCCATGACCAAATTATATTTTTTGGCATTTTACAGCCATTAAACTGGAAATCTGCGCTAGTCCCAAAATTTTGTGTGCTATAGCCCATGCCTTCCGCCTTGGGCCCGGATGGTTCCGTTCTGGAATCGTATAATATTTGTCTTGGACAACAAATACGGCATAATAAAACCATTTTCACCGCCCCTCCATGACCAAAATATATCTTTTGGCATTTTACAGCCATAAAACTAGAAATCCTCGCGAGTCCCAAATTTTTGTGTGCTATAGCCCATGTCTTCCGCCTTGGGCCCGGATGGTTCCGTCCTGGAATCGTCTAATATTTGTCTTGGACATCAAATACGGCATAATAAAACCATTTTCACCGCCCCGCCATGACCAAATTATATCTTTTGGCATTTTACAGCCATAAAACTAGAAATCCGCGCGAGTTCCAAATTTTTGTGTGCTATAGCCCATGCCTTCTGCTTTGGGCCCGGATGGATCCGTCCTGGAATTGCCTAATATTTGTCCCGGACATCAAATACGGCCTAAGAAACCATTGTCACTGCACCTCCATGACCAAATTATATTTTTTGGCATTTTACAGCCATAAAACTAGAAATCCGCGCGAGTTCCAAAATTTTATGTGCTATAGCCCATGCCTTCCGCCTTGGGCCCGGATGGTTCCGTTCTGGAATCGTATAATATTTGTCTTGGACAACAAATACGGCATAATAAAACCATTTTCACCGCCCCTCCATGACCAAATTATATCTTTTGGCATTTTACAGCCATAAAACTAGAAATCCGCGCGAGTCCCAAATTTTTGTGTGCTATAGCCCATGCCTTCCGCCTTGGGCCCGGATGGTTCCGTTCTGGAATCGTATAATATTTGTCTTGGACAACAAATACGGCATAATAAAACCATTTTCACCGCCCCTCCATGACCAAAATATATCTTTTGGCATTTTACAGCCATAAAACTAGAAATCCTCGCGAGTCCCAAATTTTTGTGTGCTATAGCCCATGTCTTCCGCCTTCGGCCCGGATGGTTCCGTCCTGGAATCGTCTAATATTTGTCTTGGACATCAAATACGGCATAATAAAACCATTTTCACCGCCCCGCCATGACCAAATTATATCTTTTGGCATTTTACAGCCATAAAACTAGAAATCCGCGCGAGTTCCAAATTTTTGTGTGCTATAGCCCATGCCTTCTGCTTTGGGCCCGGATGGATCCGTCCTGGAATTGCCTAATATTTGTCCCGGACATCAAATACGGCCTAAGAAACCATTGTCACTGCACCTCCATGACCAAATTATATTTTTTGGCATTTTACAGCCATAAAACTAGAAATCCGCGCGAGTTCCAAAATTTTATGTGCTATAGCCCATGCCTTCCGCCTTGGGCCCGGATGGTTCCGTACTGGAATCGTATAATATTTGTCTTGGACAACAAATACGGCATAATAAAACAATTTTCACCGCCCCTCCATGACCATATTATATCTTTTGGCATTTTACAGCCATAAAACTAGAAATCCGCGCGAGTCCCAAATTTTTGTGTGCTATAGCCCATGCCTTCCGCCTTGGGCCCGGATGGTTCCGTTCTGGAATCGTATAATATTTGTCTTGGACAACAAATACGGCATAATAAAACCATTTTCACCGCCCCTCCATGACCAAATATATCTTTTGGCATTTTACAGCCATAAAACTAGAAATCCGCGCGAGTCCCAAATTTTTGTGTGCTATAGCCCATGCCTTCCGCCTTGGGCCCGGATGGTTCCGTTCTGGAATCGTCTATTATTTGTCTTGGACATCAAATACGGCATTATAAAACCATTTTCACTGCTCCGCCATGACCAAATTATATCTTTTGGCATATTACAGCCATAAAACTAGAAATCCGCGCGAGTCCCAAATTTTTGTGTGCTATAGCCCATGCCTTCTGCTTTGGGCCCGGATGGATCCGTCCTGGAATTGCCTAATATTTGTCCCGGACATCAAATACGGCCTAAGAAACCATTGTCACTGCACCTCCATGACCAAATTATATTTTTGGCATTTTACAGCCATTAAACTGGAAATCTGCGCTAGTCCCAAAATTTTGTGTGCTATAGCCCATGCCTTCCGCCTTGGGCCCGGATGGTTCCGTTCTGGAATCGTATAATATTTGTCTTGGACAACAAATACGGCATAATAAAACCATTTTCACCGCCCCTCCATGACCAAATTATATCTTTTGGCATTTTACAGCCATAAAACTAGAAATCCGCGCGAGTTCCAAATTTTTGTGTGCTATAGCCCATGCCTTCTGCTTTGGGCCCGGATGGATCCGTCCTGGAATTGCCTAATATTTGTCCCGGACATCAAATACGGCCTAAGAAACCATTGTCACTGCACCTCCATGACCAAATTATATTTTTTGGCATTTTACAGCCATAAAACTAGAAATCCGCGCGAGTTCCAAAATTTTATGTGCTATAGCCCATGCCTTCCGCCTTGGGCCCGGATGGTTCCGTTCTGGAATCGTATAATATTTGTCTTGGACAACAAATACGGCATAATAAAACCATTTTCACCGCCCCTCCATGACCATATTATATCTTTTGGCATTTTACAGCCATAAAACTAGAAATCCGCGCGAGTCCCAAATTTTTGTGTGCTATAGCCCATGCCTTCCGCCTTGGGCCCGGATGGTTCCGTTCTAGAATCGTCTATTATTTGTCTTGGACATCAAATACGGCATTATAAAACCATTTTCACTGCTCCGCCATGACCAAATTATATCTTTTGGCATTTTACAGCCATAAAACTAGAAATCCGCGCGAGTCCCAAATTTTTGTGTGCTATAGCCCATGCCTTCTGCTTTGGGCCCGGATGGATCCCTCCTGGAATTGCCTAATATTTGTGCCGGACATCAAATACGGCCTAAGAAACCATTGTCACTGCACCTCCATGACCAAATTATATTTTTTGGCATTTTACAGCCATTAAACTGGAAATCTGCGCTAGTCCCAAAATTTTGTGTGTTGTAGCCCATGCCTTCCGCCTTGGGCCCGGATGGTTCCGTTCTGGAATCGTATAATATTTGTCTTGGACAACAAATACGGCATAATAAAACCATTTTCACCGCCCCTCCATGACCAAATTATATCTTTTGGCATTTTACAGCCATAAAACTAGAAATCCGCGCGAGTTCCAAATTTTTGTGTGCTATAGCCCATGCCTTCTGCTTTGGGCCCGAATGGATCCGTCCTGGAATTGCCTAATATTTGTCCCGGACATCAAATACGGCCTAAGAAACCATTGTCACTGCACCTCCATGACCAAATTATATTTTTTGGCATTTTACAGCCATAAAACTAGAAATCCGCGCGAGTTCCAAAATTTTATGTGCTATAGCCCATGCCTTCCGCCTTGGGCCCGGATGGTTCCGTTCTGGAATCGTATAATATTTGTCTTGGACAACAAATACGGCATAATAAAACCATTTTCACCGCCCCTCCATGACCATATTATATCTTTTGGCATTTTACAGCCATAAAACTAGAAATCCGCGCGAGTCCCAAATTTTTGTGTGCTATAGCCCATGCCTTCCGCCATGGGCCCGGATGGTTCCGTTCTGAAATCGTCTATTATTTGTCTTGGACAACAAATACGGCATAATAAAACCATTTTCACCGCCCCTCCATGACCAAATTATATCTTTTGGCATTTTACAGCCATAAAACTAGAAATCCGCGCGAGTCCCAAATTTTTGTGTGCTATAGCCCATGCCTTCTGCTTTGGGCCCGGATGGATCCGTACTGGAATCGCTTAATATTTGTCCCAGACATCAAATACAGCCTAAGCAACCATTGTCACCACACTGCCATGACCAAATTATATTTTTTGGCATTTTACAGCCATAAAACTAGAAATCCTCGCGAGTCCCAAATTTTTGTGTGCTATAGCCCATGTCTTCCGCCTTGGGCCCGGATGGTTCCGTCCTGGAATCGTCTAATATTTGTCTTGGACATCAAATACAGCATAATAAAACCATTTTCACCACCCCGCCATGACCAAATTATATCTTTTGGCATTTTACAGCCATAAAACTAGAAATCCGCGCGAGTCCCAAATTTTTGTGTGCTATAGCCCATGCCTTCTGCTTTGGGCCCGGATGGATCCGTCCTGGAATTGCCTAATATTTGTACCGGACATCAAATACGGCCTAAGAAACCATTGTCGCTGCACCTCCATGACCAAATTATATTTTTTGGCATTTTACAGCCATAAAACTAGAAATCCGCGCGAGTTCCAAAATTTTGTGTGCTATAGCCCATGCCTTCCGCCTTGGGCCCGGATGGTTCCGTTCTGGAATCGTATAATATTTGTCTTGGACAACAAATACGGCATAATAAAACCATTTTCACCGCCCCTCCATGACCAAATATATCTTTTGGCATTTTACAGCCATAAAACTAGAAATCCGCGCGAGTCCCAAATTTTTGTGTGCTATAGCCCATGCCTTCCGCCTTGGGCCCGGATGGTTCCGTTCTGGAATCGTCTATTATTTGTCTTGGACATCAAATACGGCATTATAAAACCATTTTCACTGCTCCGCCATGACCAAATTATATCTTTTGGCATATTACAGCCATAAAACTAGAAATCCGCGCGAGTCCCAAATTTTTGTGTGCTATAGCCCATGCCTTCTGCTTTGGGCCCGGATGGATCCGTCTTGGAATTGCCTAATATTTGTCCCGGACATCAAATACAGCCTAAGAAACCATTGTCACTGCACCTCCATGACCAAATTATATTTTTTGGCATTTTACAGCCATTAAACTGGAAATCTGCGCTAGTCCCAAAATTTTGTGTGCTATAGCCCATGCCTTCCGCCTTGGGCCCGGATGGTTCCGTTCTGGAATCGTATAATATTTGTCTTGGACAACAAATACGGCATAATAAAACCATTTTCACCGCCCCTCCATGACCAAAATATATCTTTTGTCATTTTACAGCCATAAAACTGGAAATCTGCGCTAGTCCCAAATTTTTGTGTGCTATAGCCCATGCCTTCCGCCTTGGGCCCGGATGGTTCCGTTCTAGAATCGTCTATTATTTGTCTTGGACATCAAATATGGCATTATAAAACCATTTTCTCTGCTCCGCCATGACCAAATTATATCTTTTGGCATTTTACAGCCATAAAACTAGAAATCCTCGCGAGTCCCAAATTTTTGTGTGCTATAGCCCATGTCTTCCGCCTTGGGCCCGGATGGTTCCGTCCTGGAATCGTCTAATATTTGTCTTGGACATCAAATACGGCATAATAAAACCATTTTCACCGCCCCTCCATGACCATATTATATCTTTTGGCATTTTACAGCCATAAAACTAGAAATCCGCGCGAGTCCCAAATTTTTGTGTGCTATAGCCCATGCCTTCCGCCATGGGCCCGGATGGTTCCGTTCTGAAATCGTCTATTATTTGTCTTGGACAACAAATACGGCATAATAAAACCATTTTCACCGCCCCTCCATGACCAAATTATATCTTTTGGCATTTTACAGCCATAAAACTAGAAATCCGCGCGAGTCCCAAATTTTTGTGTGCTATAGCCCATGCCTTCTGCTTTGGGCCCGGATGGATCCGTACTGGAATCGCTTAATATTTGTCCCAGACATCAAATACAGCCTAAGCAACCATTGTCACCACACTGCCATGACCAAATTATATTTTTTGGCATTTTACAGCCATAAAACTAGAAATCCTCGCGAGTCCCAAATTTTTGTGTGCTATAGCCCATGCCTTCCGCCTTGGGCCCGGATGGTTCCGTTCTGGAATCGTATAATATTTGTCTTGGACAACAAATACGGCATAATAAAACCATTTTCACCGCCCCTCCATGACCATATTATATCTTTTGGCATTTTACAGCCATAAAACTAGAAATCCGCGCGAGTCCCAAATTTTTGTGTGCTATAGCCCATGCCTTCCGCCATGGGCCCGGATGGTTCCGTTCTGAAATCGTCTATTATTTGTCTTGGACAACAAATACGGCATAATAAAACCATTTTCACCGCCCCTCCATGACCAAATTATATCTTTTGGCATTTTACAGCCATAAAACTAGAAATCCGCGCGAGTCCCAAATTTTTGTGTGCTATAGCCCATGCCTTCTGCTTTGGGCCCGGATGGATCCGTACTGGAATCGCTTAATATTTGTCCCAGACATCAAATACAGCCTAAGCAACCATTGTCACCACACTGCCATGACCAAATTATATCTTTTGGCATTTTACAGCCATAAAACTAGAAATCCGCGCGAGTCCCAAATTTTTGTGTGCTATAGCCCATGCCTTCTGCTTTGGGCCCGGATGGATCCCTCCTGGAATTGCCTAATATTTGTCCCGGACATCAAATACGGCCTAAGAAACCATTGTCACTGCACCTCCATGACCAAATTATATTTTTTGGCATTTTACAGCCATTAAACTGGAAATCTGCGCTAGTCCCAAAATTTTGTGTGCTATAGCCCATGCCTTCCGCCTTGGGCCCGGATGGTTCCGTTCTGGAATCGTATAATATTTGTCTTGGACAACAAATACGGCATAATAAAACCATTTTCACCGCCCCTCCATGACCAAAATATATCTTTTGGCATTTTACAGCCATAAAACTAGAAATCCTCGCGAGTCCCAAATTTTTGTGTGCTATAGCCCATGTCTTCCGCCTTGGGCCCGGATGGTTCCGTCCTGGAATCGTCTAATATTTGTCTTGGACATCAAATACGGCATAATAAAACCATTTTCACCGCCCCGCCATGACCAAATTATATTTTTTGGCATTTTACAGCCATAAAACTAGAAATCCGCGCGAGTTCCAAATTTTTGTGTGCTATAGCCCATGCCTTCTGCTTTGGGCCACGATGGATCCGTACTGGAATCGCCTAATATTTGTCCCAGACATCAAATACAGCCTAAGCAACCATTGTCACCACACCGCCATGACCAAATTATATTTTTTGGCATTTTACAGCCATAAAACTAGAAATCCTCACGAGTCCCAAATTTTTGTGTGCTATAGCCCATGTCTTCCGCCTTGGGCCCGGATGGATCCGTCCTGGAATTGCCTAATATTTGTCCCGGACATCAAATACGGCCTAAGAAACCATTGTCACTGCACCTCCATGACCAAATTATATTTTTTGGCATTTTACAGCCATAAAACTAGAAATCCGCGCGAGTTCTAAAATTTTATGTGCTATAGCCCATGCCTTCCGCCTTGGGCCCGGATGGTTCCGTTCTGGAATCGTATAATATTTGTCTTGGACAACAAATACGGCATAATAAAACCATTTTCACCGCCCCTCCATGACCATATTATATCTTTTGGCATTTTACAGCCATAAAACTAGAAATCCGCGCGAGTCCCAAATTTTTGTGTGCTATAGCCCATGCCTTCCGCCTTGGGCCCGGATGGTTCCGTTCTGGAATCGTCTATTATTTGTCTTGGACATCAAATACGGCATTATAAAACCATTTTCACTGCTCCGCCATGACCAAATTATATCTTTTGGCATTTTACAGCCATAAAACTAGAAATCCGCGCGAGTCCCAAATTTTTGTGTGCTATAGCCCATGCCTTCTGCTTTGGGCCCGGATGGATCCCTCCTGGAATTGCCTAATATTTGTCCCGGACATCAAATACGGCCTAAGAAACCATTGTCACTGCACCTCCATGACCAAATTATATTTTTTGGCATTTTACAGCCATTAAACTGGAAATCTGCGCGAGTCCCAAATTTTTGTGTGCTATAGCCCATGCCTTCCGCCTTGTGCCCGGATGGTTCCGTTCTGGAATCGTCTATTATTTGTCTTGGACATCAAATACGGCATTATAAAACCATTTTCACTGCTCCGCCATGACCAAATTATATCTTTTGGCATTTTACAGCCATAAAACTAGAAATCCGCGCGAGTCCCAAATTTTTGTGTGCTATAGCCCATGCCTTCTGCTTTGGGCCCGGATGGATCCCTCCTGGAATTGCCTAATATTTGTCCCGGACATCAAATACGGCCTAAGAAACCATTGTCACTGCACCTCCATGACCAAATTATATTTTTTGGCATTTTACAGCCATTAAACTGGAAATCTGCGCTAGTCCCAAAATTTTGTGTGCTATAGCCCATGCCTTCCGCCTTGGGCCCGGATGGTTCCGTCCTGGAATCGTCTAATATTTGTCTTGGACATCAAATACGGCATAATAAAACCATTTTCACCGCGCCATGACCAAATTATATCTTTTGGCATTTTACAGCCATAAAACTAGAAATCCGCGCGAGTCCCAAATTTTTGTGTGCTATAGCCCATGCCTTCTGCTTTGGGCCCGGATGGATCCCTCCTGGAATTGCCTAATATTTGTCCCGGACATCAAATACGGCCTAAGAAACCATTGTCACTGCACCTCCATGACCAAATTATATTTTTTGGCATTTTACAGCCATTAAACTGGAAATCTGCGCTAGTCCCAAAATTTTGTGTGCTATAGCCCATGCCTTCCGCCTTGGGCCCGGATGGTTCCGTCCTGGAATCGTCTAATATTTGTCTTGGACATCAAATACGGCATAATAAAACCATTTTCACCGCCTCTCCATGACCATATTATATCTTTTGGCATTTTACAGCCATAAAACTAGAAATCCGCGCGAGTCCTAAATTTTTGTGTGCTATAGCCCATGCCTTCCGCCTTGGGCCCGGATGGTTCCGTTCTGGAATCGTCTATTATTTGTCTTGGACAACAAATACGGCATAATAAAACCATTTTCACCGCCCCTCCATGACCAAATTATATCTTTTGGCATTTTACAGCCATAAAACTAGAAATCCGCGCGAGTCCCAAATTTTTGTGTGCTATAGCCCATGCCTTCTGCTTTGGGCCCGGATGGATCCCTCCTGGAATTGCCTAATATTTGTCCCGGACATCAAATACGGCCTAAGAAACCATTGTCACTGCACCTCCATGACCAAATTATATTTTTTGGCATTTTACAGCCATTAAACTGGAAATCTGCGCTAGTCCCAAAATTTTGTGTGCTATAGCCCATGCCTTCCGCCTTGGGCCCGGATGGTTCCGTTCTGGAATCGTATAATATTTGTCTTGGACAACAAATACGGCATAATAAAACCATTTTCACCGCCCCTCCATGACCAAAATATATCTTTTGGCATTTTACAGCCATAAAACTAGAAATCCTCGCGAGTCCCAAATTTTTGTGTGCTATAGCCCATGTCTTCCGCCTTGGGCCCGGATGGTTCCGTCCTGGAATCGTCTAATATTTGTCTTGGACATCAAATAAGGCATAATAAAACCATTTTCACCGCCCCGCCATGACCAAATTATATCTTTTGGCATTTTACAGCCATAAAACTAGAAATCCGCGCGAGTTCCAAATTTTTGTGTGCTATAGCCCATGCCTTCTGCTTTGGGCCACGATGGATCCGTACTGGAATCGCCTAATATTTGTCCCAGACATCAAATACAGCCTAAGCAACCATTGTCACCACACCGCCATGACCAAATTATATTTTTTGGCATTTTACAGCCATAAAACTAGAAATCCTCACGAGTCCCAAATTTTTGTGTGCTATAGCCCATGTCTTCCGCCTTGGGCCCGGATGGATCCGTCCTGGAATTGCCTAATATTTGTCCCGGACATCAAATACGGCCTAAGAAACCATTGTCACTGCACCTCCATGACCAAATTATATTTTTTGGCATTTTACAGCCATAAAACTAGAAATCCGCGCGAGTTCCAAAATTTTATGTGCTATAGCCCATGCCTTCCGCCTTGGGCCCGGATGGTTCCGTTCTGGAATCGTATAATATTTGTCTTGGACAACAAATACGGCATAATAAAACCATTTTCACCGCCCCTCCATGACCATATTATATCTTTTGGCATTTTACAGCCATAAAACTAGAAATCCGCGCGAGTCCCAAATTTTTGTGTGCTATAGCCCATGCCTTCCGCCTTGGGCCCGGATGGTTCCGTTCTGGAATCGTATAATATTTGTCTTGGACAACAAATACGGCATAATAAAACCATTTTCACCGCCCCTCCATGACCAAATATATCTTTTGGCATTTTACAGCCATAAAACTAGAAATCCGCGCGAGTTCCAAATTTTTGTGTGCTATAGCCCATGCCTTCTGCTTTGGGCCACGATGGATCCGTACTGGAATCGCCTAATATTTGTCCCAGACATCAAATACAGCCTAAGCAACCATTGTCACCACACCGCCATGACCAAATTATATTTTTTGGCATTTTACAGCTATAAAACTAGAAATCCTCACGAGTCCCAAATTTTTGTGTGCTATAGCCCATGTCTTCCGCCTTGGGCCCGGATGGATCCGTCCTGGAATTGCCTAATATTTGTCCCGGACATCAAATACGGCCTAAGAAACCATTGTCACTGCACCTCCATGACCAAATTATATTTTTTGGCATTTTACAGCCATAAAACTAGAAATCCGCGCGAGTTCCAAAATTTTATGTGCTATAGCCCATGCCTTCCGCCTTGGGCCCGGATGGTTCCGTTCTGGAATCGTATAATATTTGTCTTGGACAACAAATACGGCATAATAAAACCATTTTCACCGCCCCTCCATGACCATATTATATCTTTTGGCATTTTACAGCCATAAAACTAGAAATCCGCGCGAGTCCCAAATTTTTGTGTGCTATAGCCCATGCCTTCCGCCTTGGGCCCGGATGGTTCCGTTCTGGAATCGTATAATATTTGTCTTGGACAACAAATACGGCATAATAAAACCATTTTCACCGCCCCTCCATGACCAAATATATCTTTTGGCATTTTACAGCCATAAAACTAGAAATCCGCGCGAGTCCCAAATTTTTGTGTGCTATAGCCCATGCCTTCCGCCTTGGGCCCGGATGGTTCCGTTCTGGAATCGTCTATTATTTGTCTTGGACATCAAATACGGCATTATAAAACCATTTTCACTGCTCCGCCATGACCAAATTATATCTTTTGGCATATTACAGCCATAAAACTAGAAATCCGCGCGAGTCCCAAATTTTTGTGTGCTATAGCCCATGCCTTCTGCTTTGGGCCCGGATGGATCCGTCCTGGAATTTCCTAATATTTGTCCCGGACATCAAATACAGCCTAAGAAACCATTGTCACTGCACCTCCATGACCAAATTATATTTTTTGGCATTTTACAGCCATTAAACTGGAAATCTGCGCTAGTCCCAAATTTTTGTGTGCTATAGCCCATGCCTTCTGCTTTGGGCCACGATGGATCCGTACTGGAATCGCCTAATATTTGTCCCAGACATCAAATATAGCCTAAGCAACCATTGTCACCACACCGCCATGACCAAATTATATTTTTTGGCATTTTACAGCCCTAAAACTAGAAATCCTCACGAGTCCCGAATTTTTGTGTGCTATAGCCCATGTCTTCCGCCTTGGGCCCGGATGGTTCCGTCCTGGAATCGTCTAATATTTGTCTTGGACATCAAATACGGCCTAAGAAACCATTGTCACTGCACCTCCATGACCAAATTATATTTTTTGGCAATTTACAGCCATTAAACTGGAAATCTGCGCTAGTCCCAAAATTTTGTGTGTTATAGCCCATGCCTTCCGCCTTGGGCCCGGATGGTTCCATTCTGGAATCGTATAATACTTGTCTTGGACAACAAATACAGCCTAAGCAACCATTGTCACCACACCGCCATGACCAAATTATATTTTTTGGCATTTTACAGCCATAAAACTAGAAATCCTCGCGAGTCCCAAATTTTTGTGTGCTATAGCCCATGCCTTCTGCTTTGGGCCCAGATGGATACGTCCTGGAGTCGTCTAATATTTGTCCCGGACATCAATTACGGCCTAAGAAACCATTGTCACTGCACCTCCATGACCAAATTATATTTTTTTGCAATTTACAGCCATTAAACTGGAAATCTGCGCTAGTCCCAAAATTTTGTGTGTTATAGCCCATGCCTTCTGCTTTGGGCCCAGATGGATACGTCCTGGAGTCGTCTAATATTTGTCCCGGACATCAATTACGGCCTAAGAAACCATTGTCACTGCACCTCCATGACCAAATTATATTTTTTTGCAATTTACAGCCATTAAACTGGAAATCTGCGCTAGTCCCAAAATTTTGTGTGTTATAGCCCATGCCTTCCGCCTTGGGCCCGGATGGTTCCATTCTGGAATCGTATAATATTTGTCTTGGACAACAAATACAGCCTAAGCAACCATTGTCACCACACCGCCATGACCAAATTATATTTTTTGGCATTTTACAGCCATAAAACTAGAAATCCTCGCGAGTCCCAAATTTTTGTGTGCTATAGCCCATGTCTTCCGCCTTGGGCCCGGATGGTTCCGTCCTGGAATCGTCTAATATTTGTCTTGGACATCAAATACAGCATAATAAAACCATTTTCACCACCCCTCCATGACCAAATTATATCTTTTGGCATTTTACAGCCATAAAACTAGAAATCCGCGCGAGTCCCAAATTTTTGTGTGCTATAGCCCATGCCTTCTGCTTTGGGCCCGGATGGATCCGTCCTGGAATTGCCTAATATTTGTCCCGGACATCAAATACGGCCTAAAAAACCATTTTCACTGCACCTCCATGACCAAATTATATTTTTTGGCATTTTACAGCCATTAAACTGGAAATCTGCGCTAGTCCCAAAATTTTGTGTGCTATAGCCCATGCCTTCCGCCTTGGGCCCGGATGGTTCCGTTCTGGAATCGTATAATATTTGTCTTGGACAACAAATACGGCATAATAAAACCATTTTCACCGCCCCTCCATGACCAAATTATATCTTTTGGCATTTTACAGCCATAAAACTAGAAATCCGCGCGAGTCCCAAATTTTTGTGTGCTATAGCCCATGTCTTCCGCCTTGGGCCCGGATGGTTCCGTTCTGGAATCGTCTATTATTTGTCTTGGACATCAAATACGGCATTATAAAACCATTTTCACCGCCCCTCCATGACCAAATTATATCTTTTGGCATTTTACAGCCATAAAACTAGAAATCCGCGCGAGTCCCAAATTTTTGTGTGCTATAGCCCATGTCTTCCGCCTTGGGCCCGGATGGTTCCGTTCTGGAATCGTCTATTATTTGTCTTGGACATCAAATACGGCATTATAAAACCATTTTCACCGCCCCTCCATGACCAAATTATATCTTTTGGCATTTTACAGCCATAAAACTAGAAATCCGCGCGAGTCCCAAATTTTTGTGTGCTATAGCCCATGTCTTCCGCCTTGGGCCCGGATGGTTCCGTTCTGGAATCGTCTATTATTTGTCTTGGACATCAAATACGGCATTATAAAACCATTTTCACTGCTCCGCCATGACCAAATTATATCTTTTGGCATTTTACAGCCATAAAACTAGAAATCCGCGCGAGTCCCAAATTTTTGTGTGCTATAGCCCATGCCTTCTGCTTTGGGCCCGGATGGATCCCTCCTGGAATTGCCTAATATTTGTCCCGGACATCAAATACGGCCTAAGAAACCATTGTCACTGCACCTCCATGACCAAATTATATTTTTTGGCATTTTACAGCCATAAAACTAGAAATCCGCGCGAGTTCCAAAATTTTATGTGCTATAGCCCATGCCTTCCGCCTTGGGCCCGGATGGTTCCGTTCTGGAATCGTATAATATTTGTCTTGGACAACAAATACGGCATAATAAAACCATTTTCACCGCCCCTCCATGACCATATTATATCTTTTGGCATTTTACAGCCATAAAACTAGAAATCCGCGCGAGTCCCAAATTTTTGTGTGCTATAGCCCATGTCTTCCGCCTTGGGCCCGGATGGTTCCGTCCTGGAATCGTCTAATATTTGTCTTGGACATCAAATACGGCATAATAAAACCATTTTCACCGCCCCGCCATGACCAAATTATATTTTTTGGCATTTTACAGCCATAAAACTAGAAATCCTCACGAGTCCCAAATTTTTGTGTGCTATAGCCCATGTCTTCCGCCTTGGGCCCGGATGGTTCCGTCCTGGAATCGTCTAATATTTGTCTTGGACATCAAATACAGCATAATAAAACCATTTTCACCACCCCGCCATGACCAAATTATATCTTTTGGCATTTTACAGCCATAAAACTAGAAATCCGCGCGAGTCCCAAATTTTTGTGTGCTATAGCCCATGCCTTCTGCTTTGGGCCCGGATGGATCCGTCCTGGAATCGCCTAATATTTGTCCCAGACATCAAATACAGCCTAAGCAACCATTGTCACCACACCGCCATGACCAAATTATATTTTTTGGCATTTTACAGCCATAAAACTAGAAATCCTCGCGAGTCCCAAATTTTTGTCTGCTATAGCCCATGTCTTCCGCCTTGGGCCCGGATGGTTCCGTCCTGGAATCGTCTAATATTTGTCTTGGACATCAAATACAGCATAATAAAACCATTTTCACCACCCCGCCATGACCAAATTATATCTTTTGGCATTTTACAGCCATAAAACTAGAAATCCGCGCGAGTCCCAAATTTTTGTGTGCTATAGCCCATGCCTTCTGCTTTGGGCCCGGATGGATCCGTCCTGGAATTGCCTAATATTTGTCCCGAACATCAAATACAGCCTAAGAAACCATTGTCACTGCACCTCCATGACCAAATTATATTTTTTGGCATTTTACAGCCATTAAACTGGAAATCTGCGCTAGTCCCAAAATTTTGTGTGTTATAGCCCATGCCTTCCGCCTTGGGCCCGGATGGTTCCGTTCTGGAATCGTATAATATTTTTCTTGGACAACAAATACGGCATAATAAAACCATTTTCACCGCCCCTCCATGACCAAATTATATCTTTTGGCATTTTACAGCCATAAAACTAGAAATCCGCGCGAGTCCCAAATTTTTGTGTGCTATAGCCCATGCCTTCTGCTTTGGGCCCGGATGGATCCGTCCTGGAATTGCCTAATATTTGTCCCGAACATCAAATACGGCCTAAGAAACCATTGTCACTGCACCTCCATGAACAAATTATATTTTTTGGCATTTTACAGCCATTAAACTGGAAATCTGCGCTAGTCCCAAAATTTTGTGTGCTATAGCCCATGCCTTCCGCCTTGGGCCCGGATGGTTCCGTTCTGGAATCGTATAATATTTTTCTTGGACAACAAATACGGCATAATAAAACCATTTTCACCGCCCCTCCATGACCAAAATATATCTTTTGGCATTTTACAACCATAAAACTAGAAATCCTCGCGAGTCCCAAATTTTTGTGTGCTATAGCCCATGCCTTCTGCTTTGGGCCCGGATGGATCCGTCCTGGAATTGCCTAATATTTGTCCCGGACATCAAATACGGCCTAAGAAACCATTGTCACTGCACCTCCATGACCAAATTATATTTTTTGGCATTTTACAGCCATTAAACTGGAAATCTGCGCTAGTCCCAAAATTTTGTGTGCTATAGCCCATGCCTTCCGCCTTGGGCCCGGATGGTTCCGTTCTGGAATCGTATAATATTTGTCTTGGACAACAAATACAGCATAATAATACCATTTTCACCACCCCGCCATAACCAAATTATATCTTTTGGCATTTTACAGCTATAAAACTAGAAATCCGCGCGAGTCCCAAATTTTTGTGTGCTATAGCTCATGCCTTCTGCTTTGGGCCCGGATGTATCCGTCCTGGAATTGCCTAATATTTGTCCCGGACATCAAATACGGCCTAAGAAACCATTGTCACTGCACCTCCATGACCAAATTATATTTTTTGGCATTTTACAGCCATTAAACTGGAAATCTGCGCTAGTCCCAAAATTTTGTGTGCTATAGCCCATGCCTTCCGCCTTGGGCCCGGATGGTTCCGTTCTGGAATCGTCTAATATTTGTCTTGGACAACAAATACGGCATAATAAAACCATTTTCACCGCCCCTCCATGACCAAATTATATCTTTTGGCATTTTACAGCCATAAAACTAGAAATCCGCGCGAGTCCCAAATTTTTGTGTGTAGCCCATGCCTTCCGCCTTGGGCCCGGATGGTTCCGTTCTGGAATCGTCTATTATTTGTCTTGAACATCAAATACGGCATTATAAAACCATTTTCACTGCTCCGCCATGACCAAATTATATCTTTTGGCATTTTACAGCCATAAAACTAGAAATCCGCGCGAGTCCCAAATTTTTGTGTGCTATAGCCCATGCCTTCTGCTTTGGGCCCGGATGGATCCCTCCTGGAATTGCCTAATATTTGTCCCGGACATCAAATACGGCCTAAGAAACCATTGTCACTGCACCTCCATGACCAAATTATATTTTTTGGCATTTTACAGCCATTAAACTGGAAATCTGCGCTAGTCCCAAAATTTTGTGTGCTATAGCCCATGCCTTCCGCCTTGGGCCCGGATGGTTCCGTCCTGGAATCGTCTAATATTTGTCTTGGACATCAAATACGGCATAATAAAACCATTTTCACCGCGCCATGACCAAATTATATCTTTTGGCATTTTACAGCCATAAAACTAGAAATCCGCGCGAGTCCCAAATTTTTGTGTGCTATAGCCCATGCCTTCTGCTTTGGGCCCGGATGGATCCGTCCTGGAATTTCCTAATATTTGTCCCGGACATCAAATACGGCCTAAGAAACCATTTTCACTGCACCTCCATGACCAAATTATATTTTTTGGCATTTTACAGCCATTAAACTGGAAATCTGCGCTAGTCCCAAAATTTTGTGTGCTATAGCCCATGCCTTCCGCCTTGGGCCCGGATGGTTCCGTTCTGGAATCGTATAATATTTGTCTTGGACAACAAATACGGCATAATAAAACTATTTTCACCGCCCCTCCATGACCAAATTATATCTTTTGGCATTTTACAGCCATAAAACTAGAAATCCGCGCGAGTCCCAAATTTTTGTGTGTAGCCCATGCCTTCCGCCTTGGGCCCGGATGGTTCCGTTCTGGAATCGTCTATTATTTGTCTTGGACATCAAATACGGCATTATAAAACCATTTTCACTGCTCCGCCATGACCAAATTATATCTTTTGGCATTTTACAGCCATAAAACTAGAAATCCGCGCGAGTCCCAAATTTTTGTGTGCTATAGCCCATGCCTTCTGCTTTGGGCCCGGATGGATCCCTCCTGGAATTGCCTAATATTTGTCCCGGACATCAAATACGGCCTAAGAAACCATTGTCACTACACCTCCATGACCAAATTATATTTTTTGGCATTTTACAGCCATTAAACTGGAAATCTGCGCTAGTCCCAAAATTTTGTGTGCTATAGCCCATGCCTTCCGCCTTGGGCCCGGATGGTTCCTTTCTAGAATCGTATAATATTTGTCTTGGACAACAAATACGGCATAATAAAACCATTTTCACCGCCCCTCCATGACCAAATTATATCTTTTGGCATTTTACAGCCATAAAACTAGAAATCCGCGCGAGTCCCAAATTTTTGTGTGCTATAGCCCATGCCTTCTATTTTGGGCCCGGATGGATCCGTCCTGGAATTGCCTAATATTTGTCCCGGACATCAAATACGGCCTAAGAAACCATTGTCACTGCACCTCCATGACCAAATTATATATATTGGCATTTTACAGCCATTAAACTGGAAATCTGCGCTAGACCCAAAATTTTGTGTGCTATAGCCCATGCCTTCCGCCTTGGGCCCGGATGGTTCCGTTCTGGAATCGTATAATATTTGTCTTGGACAACAAATACGGCATAATAAAACCATTTTCACCGCCCCTCCATGACCAAATTATATCTTTTGGCATTTTACAGCCATAAAACTAGAAATCCGCGCGAGTCCCAAATTTTTGTGTGCTATAGCCCATGCCTTCCGCCTTGGGCCCGGATGGTTCCGTTCTGGAATCGTCTATTATTTGTCTTGGACATCAAATACGGCATTATAAAACTATTTTCACTGCTCCGCCATGACCAAATTATATCTTTTGGCATTTTACAGCCATAAAACTAGAAATCCGCGCGAGTCCCAAATTTTTGTGCGCTATAGCCCATGCCTTCTGCTTTGGGCCCGGATGGATCCCTCCTGGAATTGCCTAATATTTGTCCCGGACATCAAATACGGCCTAAGAAACCATTGTCACTGCACCTCCATGACCAAATTATATTTTTTGGCATTTTACAGCCATTAAACTGGAAATCTGCGCTAGTCCCAAAATTTTGTGTGCTATAGCCCATGCCTTCCGCCTTGGGCCCGGATGGTTCCGTCCTGGAATCGTCTAATATTTGTCTTGGACATCAAATACGGCATAATAAAACCATTTTCACCGCCCCGCCATGACCAAATTATATCTTTTGGCATTTTACAGCCATAAAACTAGAAATCCGCGCGAGTCCCAAATTTTTGTGTGCTATAGCCCATGCCTTCTGCTTTGGGACCGGATGGATCCGTCCTGGAATTTCCTAATATTTGTCCCGGACATCAAATACGGCCTAAGAAACCATTGTCACTGCACCTCCATGACCAAATTATATTTTTTGGCATTTTACAGCCATTAAACTGGAAATCTGCGCTAGTCCCAAAATTTTGTGTGCTATAGCCCATGCCTTCCGCCTTGGGCCCGGATGGTTCCGTTCTGGAATCGTATAATATTTGTCTTGGACAACAAATACGGCATAATAAAACTATTTTCACCGCCCCTCCATGACCAAATTATATCTTTTGGCATTTTACAGCCATAAAACTAGAAATCCGCGCGAGTCCCAAATTTTTGTGTGTAGCCCATGCCTTCTGCTTTGGGCCCGGATGGATCCGTCCTGGAATTGCCTAATATTTGTCCCGGACATCAAATACGGCCTAAGAAACCATTGTCACTGCACCTCCATGACCAAATTATATTTTTTGGCATTTTACAGCCATTAAACTGGAAATCTGCGCTAGTCCCAAAATTTTGTGTGCTATAGCCCATGCCTTCCGCCTTGGGCCCGGATGGTTCCGTTCTGGAATCGTATAATATTTGTCTTGGACAACAAATACAGCATAATAATACCATTTTCACCACCCCGCCATAACCAAATTATATCTTTTGGCATTTTACAGCTATAAAACTAGAAATCCGCGCGAGTCCCAAATTTTTGTGTGCTATAGCTCATGCCTTCTGCTTTGGGCCCGGATGTATCCGTCCTGGAATTGCCTAATATTTGTCCCGGACATCAAATACGGCCTAAGAAACCATTGTCACTGCACCTCCATGACCAAATTATATTTTTTGGCATTTTACAGCCATTAAACTGGAAATCTGCGCTAGTCCCAAAATTTTGTGTGCTATAGCCCATGCCTTCCGCCTTGGGCCCGGATGGTTCCGTTCTGGAATCGTCTAATATTTGTCTTGGACAACAAATACGGCATAATAAAACCATTTTCACCGCCCCTCCATGACCAAATTATATCTTTTGGCATTTTACAGCCATAAAACTAGAAATCCGCGCGAGTCCCAAATTTTTGTGTGTAGCCCATGCCTTCCGCCTTGGGCCCGGATGGTTCCGTTCTGGAATCGTCTATTATTTGTCTTGAACATCAAATACGGCATTATAAAACCATTTTCACTGCTCCGCCATGACCAAATTATATCTTTTGGCATTTTACAGCCATAAAACTAGAAATCCGCGCGAGTCCCAAATTTTTGTGTGCTATAGCCCATGCCTTCTGCTTTGGGCCCGGATGGATCCCTCCTGGAATTGCCTAATATTTGTCCCGGACATCAAATACGGCCTAAGAAACCATTGTCACTGCACCTCCATGACCAAATTATATTTTTTGGCATTTTACAGCCATTAAACTGGAAATCTGCGCTAGTCCCAAAATTTTGTGTGCTATAGCCCATGCCTTCCGCCTTGGGCCCGGATGGTTCCGTCCTGGAATCGTCTAATATTTGTCTTGGACATCAAATACGGCATAATAAAACCATTTTCACCGCGCCATGACCAAATTATATCTTTTGGCATTTTACAGCCATAAAACTAGAAATCCGCGCGAGTCCCAAATTTTTGTGTGCTATAGCCCATGCCTTCTACTTTGGGCCCGGATGGATCCGTCCTGGAATTTCCTAATATTTGTCCCGGACATCAAATACGGCCTAAGAAACCATTTTCACTGCACCTCCATGACCAAATTATATTTTTTGGCATTTTACAGCCATTAAACTGGAAATCTGCGCTAGTCCCAAAATTTTGTGTGCTATAGCCCATGCCTTCCGCCTTGGGCCCGGATGGTTCCGTTCTGGAATCGTATAATATTTGTCTTGGACAACAAATACGGCATAATAAAACTATTTTCACCGCCCCTCCATGACCAAATTATATCTTTTGGCATTTTACAGCCATAAAACTAGAAATCCGCGCGAGTCCCAAATTTTTGTGTGTAGCCCATGCCTTCCGCCTTGGGCCCGGATGGTTCCGTTCTGGAATCGTCTATTATTTGTCTTGGACATCAAATACGGCATTATAAAACCATTTTCACTGCTCCGCCATGACCAAATTATATCTTTTGGCATTTTACAGCCATAAAACTAGAAATCCGCGCGAGTCCCAAATTTTTGTGTGCTATAGCCCATGCCTTCTGCTTTGGGCCCGGATGGATCCCTCCTGGAATTGCCTAATATTTGTCCCGGACATCAAATACGGCCTAAGAAACCATTGTCACTACACCTCCATGACCAAATTATATTTTTTGGCATTTTACAGCCATTAAACTGGAAATCTGCGCTAGTCCCAAAATTTTGTGTGCTATAGCCCATGCCTTCCGCCTTGGGCCCGGATGGTTCTTTTCTAGAATCGTATAATATTTGTCTTGGACAACAAATACGGCATAATAAAACCATTTTCACCGCCCCTCCATGACCAAATTATATCTTTTGGCATTTTACAGCCATAAAACTAGAAATCCGCGCGAGTCCCAAATTTTTGTGTGCTATAGCCCATGCCTTCTATTTTGGGCCCGGATGGATCCGTCCTGGAATTGCCTAATATTTGTCCCGGACATCAAATACGGCCTAAGAAACCATTGTCACTGCACCTCCATGACCAAATTATATATATTGGCATTTTACAGCCATTAAACTGGAAATCTGCGCTAGACCCAAAATTTTGTGTGCTATAGCCCATGCCTTCCGCCTTGGGCCCGGATGGTTCCGTTCTGGAATCGTATAATATTTGTCTTGGACAACAAATACGGCATAATAAAACCATTTTCACCGCCCCTCCATGACCAAATTATATCTTTTGGCATTTTACAGCCATAAAACTAGAAATCCGCGCGAGTCCCAAATTTTTGTGTGCTATAGCCCATGCCTTCCGCCTTGGGCCCGGATGGTTCCGTTCTGGAATCGTCTATTATTTGTCTTGGACATCAAATACGGCATTATAAAACTATTTTCACTGCTCCGCCATGACCAAATTATATCTTTTGGCATTTTACAGCCATAAAACTAGAAATCCGCGCGAGTCCCAAATTTTTGTGCGCTATAGCCCATGCCTTCTGCTTTGGGCCCGGATGGATCCCTCCTGGAATTGCCTAATATTTGTCCCGGACATCAAATACGGCCTAAGAAACCATTGTCACTGCACCTCCATGACCAAATTATATTTTTTGGCATTTTACAGCCATTAAACTGGAAATCTGCGCTAGTCCCAAAATTTTGTGTGCTATAGCCCATGCCTTCCGCCTTGGGCCCGGATGGTTCCGTCCTGGAATCGTATAATATTTGTCTTGGACATCAAATACGGCATAATAAAACCATTTTCACCGCCCCGCCATGACCAAATTATATCTTTTGGCATTTTACAGCCATAAAACTAGAAATCCGCGCGAGTCCCAAATTTTTGTGTGCTATAGCCCATGCCTTCTACTTTGGGCCCGGATGGATCCGTCCTGGAATTTCCTAATATTTGTCCCGGACATCAAATACGGCCTAAGAAACCATTTTCACTGCACCTCCATGACCAAATTATATTTTTTGGCATTTTACAGCCATTAAACTGGAAATCTGCGCTAGTCCCAAAATTTTGTGTGCTATAGCCCATGCCTTCCGCCTTGGGCCCGGATGGTTCCGTTCTGGAATCGTATAATATTTGTCTTGGACAACAAATACGGCATAATAAAACTATTTTCACCGCCCCTCCATGACCAAATTATATCTTTTGGCATTTTACAGCCATAAAACTAGAAATCCGCGCGAGTCCCAAATTTTTGTGTGTAGCCCATGCCTTCCGCCTTGGGCCCGGATGGTTCCGTTCTGGAATCGTCTATTATTTGTCTTGGACATCAAATACGGCATTATAAAACCATTTTCACTGCTCCGCCATGACCAAATTATATCTTTTGGCATTTTACAGCCATAAAACTAGAAATCCGCGCGAGTCCCAAATTTTTGTGTGCTATAGCCCATGCCTTCTGCTTTGGGCCCGGATGGATCCCTCCTGGAATTGCCTAATATTTGTCCCGGACATCAAATACGGCCTAAGAAACCATTGTCACTACACCTCCATGACCAAATTATATTTTTTGGCATTTTACAGCCATTAAACTGGAAATCTGCGCTAGTCCCAAAATTTTGTGTGCTATAGCCCATGCCTTCCGCCTTGGGCCCGGATGGTTCTTTTCTAGAATCGTATAATATTTGTCTTGGACAACAAATACGGCATAATAAAACCATTTTCACCGCCCCTCCATGACCAAATTATATCTTTTGGCATTTTACAGCCATAAAACTAGAAATCCGCGCGAGTCCCAAATTTTTGTGTGCTATAGCCCATGCCTTCTATTTTGGGCCCGGATGGATCCGTCCTGGAATTGCCTAATATTTGTCCCGGACATCAAATACGGCCTAAGAAACCATTGTCACTGCACCTCCATGACCAAATTATATATATTGGCATTTTACAGCCATTAAACTGGAAATCTGCGCTAGACCCAAAATTTTGTGTGCTATAGCCCATGCCTTCCGCCTTGGGCCCGGATGGTTCCGTTCTGGAATCGTATAATATTTGTCTTGGACAACAAATACGGCATAATAAAACCATTTTCACCGCCCCTCCATGACCAAATTATATCTTTTGGCATTTTACAGCCATAAAACTAGAAATCCGCGCGAGTCCCAAATTTTTGTGTGCTATAGCCCATGCCTTCCGCCTTGGGCCCGGATGGTTCCGTTCTGGAATCGTCTATTATTTGTCTTGGACATCAAATACGGCATTATAAAACTATTTTCACTGCTCCGCCATGACCAAATTATATCTTTTGGCATTTTACAGCCATAAAACTAGAAATCCGCGCGAGTCCCAAATTTTTGTGCGCTATAGCCCATGCCTTCTGCTTTGGGCCCGGATGGATCCCTCCTGGAATTGCCTAATATTTGTCCCGGACATCAAATACGGCCTAAGAAACCATTGTCACTGCACCTCCATGACCAAATTATATTTTTTGGCATTTTACAGCCATTAAACTGGAAATCTGCGCTAGTCCCAAAATTTTGTGTGCTATAGCCCATGCCTTCCGCCTTGGGCCCGGATGGTTCCGTCCTGGAATCGTCTAATATTTGTCTTGGACATCAAATACGGCATAATAAAACCATTTTCACCGCCCCGCCATGACCAAATTATATCTTTTGGCATTTTACAGCCATAAAACTAGAAATCCGCGCGAGTCCCAAATTTTTGTGTGCTATAGCCCATGCCTTCTGCTTTGGGACCGGATGGATCCGTCCTGGAATTTCCTAATATTTGTCCCGGACATCAAATACGGCCTAAGAAACCATTGTCACTGCACCTCCATGACCAAATTATATTTTTTGGCATTTTACAGCCATTAAACTGGAAATCTGCGCTAGTCCCAAAATTTTGTGTGCTATAGCCCATGCCTTCCGCCTTGGGCCCGGATGGTTCCGTTCTGGAATCGTATAATATTTGTCTTGGACAACAAATACGGCATAATAAAACTATTTTCACCGCCCCTCCATGACCAAATTATATCTTTTGGCATTTTACAGCCATAAAACTAGAAATCCGCGCGAGTCCCAAATTTTTGTGTGTAGCCCATGCCTTCCGCCTTGGGCCCGGATGGTTCCGTTCTGGAATCGTCTATTATTTGTCTTGGACATCAAATACGGCATTATAAAACCATTTTCACTGCTCCGCCATGACCAAATTATATCTTTTGGCATTTTACAGCCATAAAACTAGAAATCCGCGCGAGTCCCAAATTTTTGTGTGCTATAGCCCATGCCTTCTGCTTTGGGCCCGGATGGATCCCTCCTGGAATTGCCTAATATTTGTCCCGGACATCAAATACGGCCTAAGAAACCATTGTCACTACACCTCCATGACCAAATTATATTTTTTGGCATTTTACAGCCATTAAACTGGAAATCTGCGCTAGTCCCAAAATTTTGTGTGCTATAGCCCATGCCTTCCGCCTTGGGCCCGGATGGTTCCTTTCTAGAATCGTATAATATTTGTCTTGGACAACAAATACGGCATAATAAAACCATTTTCACCGCCCCTCCATGACCAAATTATATCTTTTGGCATTTTACAGCCATAAAACTAGAAATCCGCGCGAGTCCCAAATTTTTGTGTGCTATAGCCCATGCCTTCTATTTTGGGCCCGGATGGATCCGTCCTGGAATTGCCTAATATTTGTCCCGGACATCAAATACGGCCTAAGAAACCATTGTCACTGCACCTCCATGACCAAATTATATATATTGGCATTTTACAGCCATTAAACTGGAAATCTGCGCTAGTCCCAAAATTTTGTGTGCTATAGCCCATGCCTTCCGCCTTGGGCCCGGATGGTTCCGTTCTGGAATCGTATAATATTTGTCTTGGACAACAAATACGGCATAATAAAACCATTTTCACCGCCCCTCCATGACCAAATTATATCTTTTGGCATTTTACAGCCATAAAACTAGAAATCCGCGCGAGTCCCAAATTTTTGTGTGTAGCCCATGCCTTCCGCCTTGGGCCCGGATGGTTCCGTTCTGGAATCGTCTATTATTTGTCTTGGACATCAAATACGGCATTATAAAACCATTTTCACCGCCCCGCCATGACCAAATTATATCTTTTGGCATTTTACAGCCATAAAACTAGAAATCCGCGCGAGTCCCAAATTTTTGTGTGCTATAGCCCATGCCTTCTGCTTTGGGCCCGGATGGATCCGTCCTGGAATTTCCTAATATTTGTCCCGGACATCAAATACGGCCTAAGAAACCATTGTCACTGCACCTCCATGACCAAATTATATTTTTTGGCATTTTACAGCCATTAAACTGGAAATCTGCGCTAGTCCCAAAATTTTGTGTGCTATAGCCCATGCCTTCCGCCTTGGGCCCGGATGGTTCCGTTCTGGAATCGTATAATATTTGTCTTGGACAACAAATACGGCATAATAAAACCATTTTCACCGCCCCTCCATGACCAAATTATATCTTTTGGCATTTTACAGCCATAAAACTAGAAATCCGCGCGAGTCCCAAATTTTTGTGTGTAGCCCATGCCTTCCGCCTTGGGCCCGGATGGTTCCGTTCTGGAATCGTCTATTATTTGTCTTGGACATCAAATACGGCATTATAAAACCATTTTCACTGCTCCGCCATGACCAAATTATATCTTTTGGCATTTTACAGCCATAAAACTAGAAATCCGCGCGAGTCCCAAATTTTTGTGTGCTATAGCCCATGCCTTCTGCTTTGGGCCCGGATGGATCCCTCCTGGAATTGCCTAATATTTGTCCCGGACATCAAATACGGCCTAAGAAACCATTGTCACTGCACCTCCATGACCAAATTATATTTTTTGGCATTTTACAGCCATTAAACTGGAAATCTGCGCTAGTCCCAAAATTTTGTGTGCTATAGCCCATGCCTTCCGCCTTGGGCCCGGATGGTTCCGTTCTAGAATCGTATAATATTTGTCTTGGACAACAAATACGGCATAATAAAACCATTTTCACCGCCCCTCCATGACCAAATTATATCTTTTGGCATTTTACAGCCATAAAACTAGAAATCCGCGCGAGTCCCAAATTTTTGTGTGCTATAGCCCATGCCTTCTATTTTGGGCCCGGATGGATCCGTCCTGGAATTGCCTAATATTTGTCCCGGACATCAAATACGGCCTAAGAAACCATTGTCACTGCACCTCCATGACCAAATTATATATTTTGGCATTTTACAGCCATTAAACTGGAAATCTGCGCTAGTCCCAAAATTTTGTGTGCTATAGCCCATGCCTTCCGCCTTGGGCCCGGATGGTTCCGTTCTGGAATCGTATAATATTTGTCTTGGACAACAAATACGGCATAATAAAACCATTTTCACCGCCCCTCCATGACCAAATTATATCTTTTGGCATTTTACAGCCTTAAAACTAGAAATCCGCGCGAGTCCCAAATTTTTGTGTGTAGCCCATGCCTTCCGCCTTGGGCCCGGATGGTTCCGTTCTGGAATCGTCTATTATTTGTCTTGGACATCAAATACGGCATTATAAAACCATTTTCACTGCTCCGCCATGACCAAATTATATCTTTTGGCATTTTACAGCCATAAAACTAGAAATCCGCGCGAGTCCCAAATTTTTGTGTGCTATAGCCCATGCCTTCTGCTTTGGGCCCGGATGGATCCCTCCTGGAATTGCCTAATATTTGTCCCGGACATCAAATACGGCCTAAGAAACCATTGTCACTGCACCTCCATGACCAAATTATATTTTTTGGCATTTTACAGCCATTAAACTGGAAATCTGCGCTAGTCCCAAAATTTTGTGTGCTATAGCCCATGCCTTCCGCCTTGGGCCCGGATGGTTCCGTCCTGGAATCGTCTAATATTTGTCTTGGACATCAAATACGGCATAATAAAACCATTTTCACCGCCCCGCCATGACCAAATTATATCTTTTGGCATTTTACAGCCATAAAACTAGAAATCCGCGCGAGTCCCAAATTTTTGTGTGCTATAGCCCATGCCTTCTGCTTTGGGCCCGGATGGATCCGTCCTGGAATTTCCTAATATTTGTCCCGGACATCAAATACGGCCTAAGAAACCATTGTCACTGCACCTCCATGACCAAATTATATTTTTTGGCATTTTACAGCCATTAAACTGGAAATCTGCGCTAGTCCCAAAATTTTGTGTGCTATAGCCCATGCCTTCCGCCTTGGGCCCGGATGGTTCCGTTCTGGAATCGTATAATATTTGTCTTGGACAACAAATACGGCATAATAAAACCATTTTCACCGCCCCTCTATGACCAAATTATATCTTTTGGCATTTTACAGCCATAAAACTAGAAATCCGCGCGAGTCCCAAATTTTTGTGTGTAGCCCATGCCTTCCGCCTTGGGCCCGGATGGTTCCGTTCTGGAATCGTTTATTATTTGTCTTGGACATCAAATACGGCATTATAAAACCATTTTCACTGCTCCGCCATGACCAAATTATATCTTTTGGCATTTTACAGCCATAAAACTAGAAATCCGCGCGAGTCCCAAATTTTTGTGTGCTATAGCCCATGCCTTCTGCTTTGGGCCCGGATGGATCCCTCCTGGAATTGCCTAATATTTGTCCCGGACATCAAATACGGCCTAAGAAACCATTGTCACTGCACCTCCATGACCAAATTATATTTTTTGGCATTTTACAGCCATTAAACTGGAAATCTGCGCTAGTCCCAAAATTTTGTGTGCTATAGCCCATGCCTTCCGCCTTGGGCCCGGATGGTTCCGTCCTGGAATCGTCTAATATTTGTCTTGGACATCAAATACGGCATAATAAAACCATTTTCACCGCCCCGCCATGACCAAATTATATCTTTTGGCATTTTACAGCCATAAAACTAGAAATCCGCGCGAGTCCCAAATTTTTGTGTGCTATAGCCCATGCCTTCTGCTTTGGGCCCGGATGGATCCGTCCTGGAATTTCCTAATATTTGTCCCGGACATCAAATACGGCCTAAGAAACCATTGTCACTGCACCTCCATGACCAAATTATATTTTTTGGCATTTTACAGCCATTAAACTGGAAATCTGCGCTAGTCCCAAAATTTTGTGTGCTATAGCCCATGCCTTCCGCCTTGGGCCCGGATGGTTCCGTTCTGGAATCGTATAATATTTGTCTTGGACAACAAATACGGCATAATAAAACCATTTTCACCGCCCCTCCATGACCAAATTATATCTTTTGGCATTTTACAGCCATAAAACTAGAAATCCGCGCGAGTCCCAAATTTTTGTGTGTAGCCCATGCCTTCCGCCTTGGGCCCGGATGGTTCCGTTCTGGAATCGTCTATTATTTGTCTTGGACATCAAATACGGCATTATAAAACCATTTTCACTGCTCCGCCATGACCAAATTATATCTTTTGGCATTTTACAGCCATAAAACTAGAAATCCGCGCGAGTCCCAAATTTTTGTGTGCTATAGCCCATGCCTTCTGCTTTGGGCCCGGATGGATCCCTCCTGGAATTGCCTAATATTTGTCCCGGACATCAAATACGGCCTAAGAAACCATTGTCACTGCACCTCCATGACCAAATTATATTTTTTGGCATTTTACAGCCATTAAACTGGAAATCTGCGCTAGTCCCAAAATTTTGTGTGCTATAGCCCATGCCTTCCGCCTTGGGCCCGGATGGTTCCGTCCTGGAATCGTCTAATATTTGTCTTGGACATCAAATACGGCATAATAAAACCATTTTCACCGCGCCATGACCAAATTATATCTTTTGGCATTTTACAGCCATAAAACTAGAAATCCGCGCGAGTCCCAAATTTTTGTGTGCTATAGCCCATGCCTTCTGCTTTGGGCCCGGATGGATCCGTCCTGGAATTGCCTAATATTTGTCCCGGACATCAAATACGGCCTAAGAAACCATTGTCACTGCACCTCCATGACCAAATTATATTTTTTGGCATTTTACAGCCATTAAACTGGAAATCTGTGCTAGTCCCAAAATTTTGTGTGCTATATCCCATGCCTTCCGCCTTGGGCCCGGATGGTTCCGTTCTGGAATCGTATAATATTTGTCTTGGACAACAAATACGGCATAATAAAACCATTTTCACCGCCCCTCCATGACCAAATTAAATCTTTTGGCATTTTACAGCCTAAAAACTAGAAATCCGCGCGAGTTCCAAATTTTTGTGTGCTATAGCCCATGCCTTCTGCTTTGGGCCCGGATGGATCCGTCCTGGAATCGCCTAATATTTGTCCCAGACATCAAATACAGCCTAAGCAACCATTGTCACCACACCGCCATGACCAAATTATGTTTTTTGGCATTTTACAGCCATAAAACTAGAAATCCTCGCGAGTCCCGAATTTTTGTCTGCTATAGCCCATGTCTTCCGCCTTGGGCCCGGATGGTTCCGTCCTGGAATCATCTAATATTTGTCTTGGACATCAAATACAGCATAATAAAACCATTTTCACCACCCCGCCATGACCAAATTATATATTTTGGCATTTTACAGCCATAAAACTAGAAATCCGCGCGAGTCCCAAATTTTTGTGTGCTATAGCCCATGCCTTCTATTTTGGGCCCGGATGGATCCGTCCTGGAATTGCCTAATATTTGTCCTGGACATCAAATACGGCCTAAGAAACCATTGTCACTGCACCTCCATGACCAAATTATATTTTTTGGCATTTTACAGCCATTAAACTGGAAATCTGCGCTAGTCCCAAAATTATGTGTGCTATAGCCCATGCCTTCCGCCTTGGGCCCGGATGGTTCCGTTCTGGAATCGTATAATATTTGTCTTGGACAACAAATACGACATAATAAAACCATTTTCACCGCCCCTCCATGACCAAATTATATCTTTTGGCATTTTACAGCCATAAAACTAGAAATCCGCGCGAGTCCCAAATTTTTGTGTGCTATAGCCCACGCCTTCCGCCTTGGGCCCGGATGGTTCCGTTCTGGAATCGTCTATTATTTGTCTTGGACATCAAATACGGCATTATAAAACCATTTTCACTGCTCCGCCATGACCAAATTATATCTTTTGGCATTTTACAGCCATAAAACTAGAAATCCTCGCGAGTCCCAAATTTTTGTGTGCTATAGCCCATGTCTTCCGCCTTGGGCCCGGATGGTTCCGTCCTGGAATCGTCTAATATTTGTCTTGGACATCAAATACGGCATAATAAAACCATTTTCACCGCCCCGCCATAACCAAATTATATCTTTTGGCATTTTACAGCCATAAAACTAGAAATCCGCGCGAGTTCCAAATTTTTGTGTGCTATAGCCCATGCCTTCTGCTTTGGGCCCGGATGGATCCGTACTGGAATCGTCTAATATTTGTCCCAGACATCAAATACATCCTAAGCAACCATTGTCACCACACCGCCATGACCAAATTATATTTTTTGGCATTTTACAGCCATAAAACTAGAAAATCCTCGCGAGTCCCAAATTTTTGTGTGCTATAGCCCATGTCTTCCGCCTTGGGCCCGGATGGTTCCATCCTGGAATCGTCTAATATTTGTCTTGGACATCAAATACAGCATAATAAAACCATTTTCACCACCCCGCCATGACCAAATTATATCTTTTGGCATTTTACAGCCATAAAACTAGAAATCCGCGCGAGTTCCAAATTTTTGTGTGCTATAGCCCATGCCTTCTGCTTTGGGCCCGGATGGATCCGTCCTGGAATCGCCTAATATTTGTCCCAGACATCAAATACAGCCTAAGCAACCATTGTCACCACACCGCCATGACCAAATTATGTTTTTTGGCATTTTACAGCCATAAAACTAGAAATCCTCGCGAGTCCCGAATTTTTGTCTGCTATAGCCCATGTCTTCCGCCTTGGGCCCGGATGGTTCCGTCCTGGAATCATCTAATATTTGTCTTGGACATCAAATACAGCATAATAAAACCATTTTCACCACCCCGCCATGGCCAAATTATATATTTTGGCATTTTACAGCCATAAAACTAGAAATCCGCGCGAGTCCCAAATTTTTGTGTGCTATAGCCCATGCCTTCTATTTTGGGCCCGGATGGATCCGTCCTGGAATTGCCTAATATTTGTCCTGGACATCAAATACGGCCTAAGAAACCATTGTCACTGCACCTCCATGACCAAATTATATTTTTTGGCATTTTACAGCCATTAAACTGGAAATCTGCGCTAGTCCCAAAATTATGTGTGCTATAGCCCATGCCTTCCGCCTTGGGCCCGGATGGTTCCGTTCTGGAATCGTATAATATTTGTCTTGGACAACAAATACGACATAATAAAACCATTTTCACCGCCCCTCCATGACCAAATTATATCTTTTGGCATTTTACAGCCATAAAACTAGAAATCCGCGCGAGTCCCAAATTTTTGTGTGCTATAGCCCACGCCTTCCGCCTTGGGCCCGGATGGTTCCGTTCTGGAATCGTCTATTATTTGTCTTGGACATCAAATACGGCATTATAAAACCATTTTCACTGCTCCGCCATGACCAAATTATATCTTTTGGCATTTTACAGCCATAAAACTAGAAATCCTCGCGAGTCCCAAATTTTTGTGTGCTATAGCCCATGTCTTCCGCCTTGGGCCCGGATGGTTCCGTCCTGGAATCGTCTAATATTTGTCTTGGACATCAAATACGGCATAATAAAACCATTTTCACCGCCCCGCCATAACCAAATTATATCTTTTGGCATTTTACAGCCATAAAACTAGAAATCCGCGCGAGTTCCAAATTTTTGTGTGCTATAGCCCATGCCTTCTGCTTTGGGCCCGGATGGATCCGTACTGGAATCGTCTAATATTTGTCCCAGACATCAAATACATCCTAAGCAACCATTGTCACCACACCGCCATGACCAAATTATATTTTTTGGCATTTTACAGCCATAAAACTAGAAAATCCTCGCGAGTCCCAAATTTTTGTGTGCTATAGCCCATGTCTTCCGCCTTGGGCCCGGATGGTTCCATCCTGGAATCGTCTAATATTTGTCTTGGACATCAAATACAGCATAATAAAACCATTTTCACCACCCCGCCATGACCAAATTATATCTTTTGGCATTTTACAGCCATAAAACTAGAAATCCGCGCGAGTCCCAAATTTTTGTGTGTTATAGCCCATGCCTTCTGCTTTGGGCCCGGATGGATCCGTCCTGGAATTGCCTAATATTTGTCCCGGACATCAATTACGGCCTAAGAAACCATTGTCACTGCACCTCCATGACCAAATTATATTTTTTGGCAATTTACAGCCATTAAACTGGAAATCTGCGCTAGTCCCAAAATTTTGTGTGTTATAGCCCATGCCTTCCGCCTTGGGCCCGGATGGTTCCGTTCTGGAATCGTATAATATTTGTCTTGGACAACAAATATGGCATAATAAACCCATTTTCACCGCCCCTCCATGACCAAATTATATCTTTTGGCATTTTACAGCCATAAAACTAGAAATCCTCGCAAGTCCCAAATTTTTATGTGCTATAGCCCATGTCTTCCGCCTTGGGCCCGGATGGTTCCGTCCTGGAATCGTCTAATATTTGTCTTGGACATCAAATACGGCATAATAAAACCATTTTCACCGCCCCTCCATGACCAAATTATATTTTTTGGCATTTTACAGCCATAAAACTAGAAATCCTCACGAGTCCCAAATTTTTGTGTGCTATAGCCCATGTCTTCCGCCTTGGGCCCGGATGGTTCCGTCCTGGAATCGTCTAATATTTGTCTTGGACATCAAATACAGCATAATAAAACCATTTTCACCACCCCGCCATGACCAAATTATATCTTTTGGCATTTTACAGCCATAAAACTAGAAATCCGCGCGAGTCCCAAATTTTTGTGTGCTATAGCCCATGCCTTCTGCTTTGGGCCCGGATGGATCCGTCCTGGAATTGCCTAATATTTGTCCCGGACAACAAATACGGCCTAAGAAACCATTGTCACTGCACCTCCATGACCAAATTATATTTTTTGGCATTTTACAGCCATTAAACTGGAAATCTGCGCTAGTCCCAAAATTTTGTGTGCTATAGCCCATGCCTTCCGCCTTGGGCCCGGATGGTTCCGTCCTGGAATCGTCTAATATTTGTCTTGGACATCAAATACGGCATAATAAAACCATTTTCACCGCCCCGCCATGACCAAATTATATCTTTTGGCATTTTACAGCCATAAAACTAGAAATCCGCGCGAGTTCCAAATTTTTGTGTGCTATAACCCATGCCTTCTGCTTTGGGCCCGGATGGATCCGTCCTGGAATTGCCTAATATTTGTCCCGGACATCAAATACGGCCTAAGAAACCATTGTCACTGCACCTCCATGACCAAATTATATTTTTTGGCATTTTACAGCCATTAAACTGGAAATCTGTGCTAGTCCCAAAATTTTGTGTGCTATATCCCATGCCTTCCGCCTTGGGCCCGGATGGTTCCGTTCTGGAATCGTATAATATTTGTCTTGGACAACAAATACGGCATATTAAAACCATTTTCACCGCCCCTCCATGACCAAATTAAATCTTTTCTCATTTTACAACCATAAAACTAGAAATCCGCGCGAGTTCCAAATTTTTGTGTGCTATAGCCCATGCCTTCTGCTTTGGGCCCGGATGGATCCGTCCTGGAATCGCCTAATATTTGTCCCAGACATCAAATACAGCCTAAGCAACCATTGTCACCACACCGCCATGACCAAATTATATTTTTTGGCATTTTACAGCCATAAAACTAGAAATCCTCGCGAGTCCCAAATTTTTGTCTGCTATAGCCCATGTCTTCCGCCTTGGGCCCGGATGGTTCCGTCCTGGAATCGTCTAATATTTGTCTTGGACATCAAATACGGCATAATAAAACCATTTTCACCGCCCCGCCATGACCAAATTATATATTTTGGCATTTTACAGCCATAAAACTAGAAATCCGCGCGAGTCCCAAATTTTTGTGTGCTATAGCCCATGCCTTCTGCTTTGGGCCCGGATGGATCCGTACTGGAATCGTCTAATATTTGTCCCAGACATCAAATACATCCTAAGCAACCATTGTCACCACACCGCCATGACCAAATTATATTTTTTGGCATTTTACAGCCATAAAACTAGAAAATCCTCGCGAGTCCCAAATTTTTGTGTGCTATAGCCCATGTCTTCCGCCTTGGGCCCGGATGGTTCCATCCTGGAATCGTCTAATATTTGTCTTGGACATCAAATACAGCATAATAAAACCATTTTCACCACCCCGCCATGACCAAATTATATCTTTTGGCATTTTACAGCCATAAAACTAGAAATCCGCGCGAGTCCCAAATTTTTGTGTGTTATAGCCCATGCCTTCTGCTTTGGGCCCGGATGGATCCGTCCTGGAATTGCCTAATATTTGTCCCGGACATCAATTACGGCCTAAGAAACCATTGTCACTGCACCTCCATGACCAAATTATATTTTTTGGCAATTTACAGCCATTAAACTGGAAATCTGCGCTAGTCCCAAAATTTTGTGTGTTATAGCCCATGCCTTCCGCCTTGGGCCCGGATGGTTCCGTTCTGGAATCGTATAATATTTGTCTTGGACAACAAATATGGCATAATAAACCCATTTTCACCGCCCCTCCATGACCAAATTATATCTTTTGGCATTTTACAGCCATAAAACTAGAAATCCTCGCAAGTCCCAAATTTTTATGTGCTATAGCCCATGTCTTCCGCCTTGGGCCCGGATGGTTCCGTCCTGGAATCGTCTAATATTTGTCTTGGACATCAAATACGGCATAATAAAACCATTTTCACCGCCCCTCCATGACCAAATTATATTTTTTGGCATTTTACAGCCATAAAACTAGAAATCCTCACGAGTCCCAAATTTTTGTGTGCTATAGCCCATGTCTTCCGCCTTGGGCCCGGATGGTTCCGTCCTGGAATCGTCTAATATTTGTCTTGGACATCAAATACAGCATAATAAAACCATTTTCACCACCCCGCCATGACCAAATTATATCTTTTGGCATTTTACAGCCATAAAACTAGAAATCCGCGCGAGTCCCAAATTTTTGTGTGCTATAGCCCATGCCTTCTGCTTTGGGCCCGGATGGATCCGTCCTGGAATTGCCTAATATTTGTCCCGGACAACAAATACGGCCTAAGAAACCATTGTCACTGCACCTCCATGACCAAATTATATTTTTTGGCATTTTACAGCCATTAAACTGGAAATCTGCGCTAGTCCCAAAATTTTGTGTGCTATAGCCCATGCCTTCCGCCTTGGGCCCGGATGGTTCCGTCCTGGAATCGTCTAATATTTGTCTTGGACATCAAATACGGCATAATAAAACCATTTTCACCGCCCCGCCATGACCAAATTATATCTTTTGGCATTTTACAGCCATAAAACTAGAAATCCGCGCGAGTTCCAAATTTTTGTGTGCTATAACCCATGCCTTCTGCTTTGGGCCCGGATGGATCCGTCCTGGAATTGCCTAATATTTGTCCCGGACATCAAATACGGCCTAAGAAACCATTGTCACTGCACCTCCATGACCAAATTATATTTTTTGGCATTTTACAGCCATTAAACTGGAAATCTGTGCTAGTCCCAAAATTTTGTGTGCTATATCCCATGCCTTCCGCCTTGGGCCCGGATGGTTCCGTTCTGGAATCGTATAATATTTGTCTTGGACAACAAATACGGCATATTAAAACCATTTTCACCGCCCCTCCATGACCAAATTAAATCTTTTCTCATTTTACAACCATAAAACTAGAAATCCGCGCGAGTTCCAAATTTTTGTGTGCTATAGCCCATGCCTTCTGCTTTGGGCCCGGATGGATCCGTCCTGGAATCGCCTAATATTTGTCCCAGACATCAAATACAGCCTAAGCAACCATTGTCACCACACCGCCATGACCAAATTATATTTTTTGGCATTTTACAGCCATAAAACTAGAAATCCTCGCGAGTCCCAAATTTTTGTCTGCTATAGCCCATGTCTTCCGCCTTGGGCCCGGATGGTTCCGTCCTGGAATCGTCTAATATTTGTCTTGGACATCAAATACGGCATAATAAAACCATTTTCACCGCCCCGCCATGACCAAATTATATATTTTGGCATTTTACAGCCATAAAACTAGAAATCCGCGCGAGTTCCAAATTTTTGTGTGCTATAGCCCATGCCTTCTGCTTTGGGCCCGGATGGATCCGTCCTGGAATTGCCTAATATTTGTCCCGGACATCAAATACGGCCTAAGAAACCATTGTCACTGCACCTCCATGACCAAATTATATTTTTTGGCATTTTACAGCCATTAAACTGGAAATCTGTGCTAGTCCCAAAATTTTGTGTGCTATATCCCATGCCTTCCGCCTTGGGCCCGGATGGTTCCGTTCTGGAATCGTATAATATTTGTCTTGGACAACAAATACGGCATAATAAAACCATTTTCACCGCCCCTCCATGACCAAATTAAATCTTTTGGCATTTTACAGCCTTAAAACTAGAAATCCGCGCGAGTTCCAAATTTTTGTGTGCTATAGCCCATGCCTTCTGCTTTGGGCCCGGATGGATCCGTCCTGGAATCGCCTAATATTTGTCCCAGACATCAAATACAGCCTAAGCAACCATTGTCACCACACCGCCATGACCAAATTATGTTTTTTGGCATTTTACAGCCATAAAACTAGAAATCCTCGCGAGTCCCGAATTTTTGTCTGCTATAGCCCATGTCTTCCGCCTTGGGCCCGGATGGTTCCGTCCTGGAATCGTCTAATATTTGTCTTGGACATCAAATACAGCATAATAAAACCATTTTCACCACCCCGCCATGACCAAATTATATATTTTGGCATTTTACAGCCATAAAACTAGAAATCCGCGCGAGTCCCAAATTTTTGTGTGCTATAGCCCATGCCTTCTATTTTGGGCCCGGATGGATCCGTCCTGGAATTGCCTAATATTTGTCCTGGACATCAAATACGGCCTAAGAAACCATTGTCACTGCACCTCCATGACCAAATTATATTTTTTGGCATTTTACAGCCATTAAACTGGAAATCTGCGCTAGTCCCAAAATTATGTGTGCTATAGCCCATGCCTTCCGCCTTGGGCCCGGATGGTTCCGTTCTGGAATCGTATAATATTTGTCTTGGACAACAAATACGACATAATAAAACCATTTTCACCGCCCCTCCATGACCAAATTATATCTTTTGGCATTTTACAGCCATAAAACTAGAAATCCGCGCGAGTCCCAAATTTTTGTGTGCTATAGCCCACGCCTTCCGCCTTGGGCCCGGATGGTTCCGTTCTGGAATCGTCTATTATTTGTCTTGGACATCAAATACGGCATTATAAAACCATTTTCACTGCTCCGCCATGACCAAATTATATCTTTTGGCATTTTACAGCCATAAAACTAGAAATCCTCGCGAGTCCCAAATTTTTGTGTGCTATAGCCCATGTCTTCCGCCTTGGGCCCGGATGGTTCCGTCCTGGAATCGTCTAATATTTGTCTTGGACATCAAATACGGCATAATAAAACCATTTTCACCGCCCCGCCATAACCAAATTATATCTTTTGGCATTTTACAGCCATAAAACTAGAAATCCGCGCGAGTTCCAAATTTTTGTGTGCTATAGCCCATGCCTTCTGCTTTGGGCCCGGATGGATCCGTACTGGAATCGTCTAATATTTGTCCCAGACATCAAATACATCCTAAGCAACCATTGTCACCACACCGCCATGACCAAATTATATTTTTTGGCATTTTACAGCCATAAAACTAGAAAATCCTCGCGAGTCCCAAATTTTTGTGTGCTATAGCCCATGTCTTCCGCCTTGGGCCCGGATGGTTCCATCCTGGAATCGTCTAATATTTGTCTTGGACATCAAATACAGCATAATAAAACCATTTTCACCACCCCGCCATGACCAAATTATATCTTTTGGCATTTTACAGCCATAAAACTAGAAATCCGCGCGAGTCCCAAATTTTTATGTGCTATAGCCCATGTCTTCCGCCTTGGGCCCGGATGGTTCCGTCCTGGAATCGTCTAATATTTGTCTTGGACATCAAATACGGCATAATAAAACCATTTTCACCGCCCCTCCATGACCAAATTATATTTTTTGGCATTTTACAGCCATAAAACTAGAAATCCTCACGAGTCCCAAATTTTTGTGTGCTATAGCCCATGTCTTCCGCCTTGGGCCCGGATGGTTCCGTCCTGGAATCGTCTAATATTTGTCTTGGACATCAAATACAGCATAATAAAACCATTTTCACCACCCCGCCATGACCAAATTATATCTTTTGGCATTTTACAGCCATAAAACTAGAAATCCGCGCGAGTCCCAAATTTTTGTGTGCTATAGCCCATGCCTTCTGCTTTGGGCCCGGATGGATCCGTCCTGGAATTGCCTAATATTTGTCCCGGACAACAAATACGGCCTAAGAAACCATTGTCACTGCACCTCCATGACCAAATTATATTTTTTGGCATTTAACAGCCATTAAACTGGAAATCTGCGCTAGTCCCAAAATTTTGTGTGCTATAGCCCATGCCTTCCGCCTTGGGCCCGGATGGTTCCGTCCTGGAATCGTCTAATATTTGTCTTGGACATCAAATACGGCATAATAAAACCATTTTCACCGCCCCGCCATAACCAAATTATATCTTTTGGCATTTTACAGCCATAAAACTAGAAATCCGCGCGAGTTCCAAATTTTTGTGTGCTATAGCCCATGCCTTCTGCTTTGGGCCCGGATGGATCCGTACTGGAATCGTCTAATATTTGTCCCAGACATCAAATACATCCTAAGCAACCATTGTCACCACACCGCCATGACCAAATTATATTTTTTGGCATTTTACAGCCATAAAACTAGAAAATCCTCGCGAGTCCCAAATTTTTGTGTGCTATAGCCCATGTCTTCCGCCTTGGGCCCGGATGGTTCCATCCTGGAATCGTCTAATATTTGTCTTGGACATCAAATACAGCATAATAAAACCATTTTCACCACCCCGCCTTGACCAAATTATATCTTTTGGCATTTTACAGCCATAAAACTAGAAATCCGCGCGAGTCCCAAATTTTTGTGTGTTATAGCCCATGCCTTCTGCTTTGGGCCCGGATGGATCCGTCCTGGAATTGCCTAATATTTGTCCCGGACATCAAATACGGTCTAAGAAACCATTGTCACTGCACCTCCATGACCAAATTATATTTTTTGGCAATTTACAGCCATTAAACTGGAAATCTGCGCTAGTCCCAAAATTTTGTGTGTTATAGCCCATGCCTTCCGCCTTGGGCCCGGATGGTTCCGTTCTGGAATCGTATAATATTTGTCTTGGACAACAAATATGGCATAATAAACCCATTTTCACCGCCCCTCCATGACCAAATTATATCTTTTGGCATTTTACAGCCATAAAACTAGAAATCCTCGCAAGTCCCAAATTTTTATGTGCTATAGCCCATGTCTTCCGCCTTGGGCCCGGATGGTTCCGTCCTGGAATCGTCTAATATTTGTCTTGGACATCAAATACGGCATAATAAAACCATTTTCACCGCCCCTCCATGACCAAATTATATTTTTTGGCATTTTACAGCCATAAAACTAGAAATCCTCACGAGTCCCAAATTTTTGTGTGCTATAGCCCATGTCTTCCGCCTTGGGCCCGGATGGTTCCGTCCTGGAATCGTCTAATATTTGTCTTGGACATCAAATACAGCATAATAAAACCATTTTCACCACCCCGCCATGACCAAATTATATCTTTTGGCATTTTACAGCCATAAAACTAGAAATCCGCGCGAGTCCCAAATTTTTGTGTGCTATAGCCCATGCCTTCTGCTTTGGGCCCGGATGGATCCGTCCTGGAATTGCCTAATATTTGTCCCGGACAACAAATACGGCCTAAGAAACCATTGTCACTGCACCTCCATGACCAAATTATATTTTTTGGCATTTAACAGCCATTAAACTGGAAATCTGCGCTAGTCCCAAAATTTTGTGTGCTATAGCCCATGCCTTCCGCCTTGGGCCCGGATGGTTCCGTCCTGGAATCGTCTAATATTTGTCTTGGACATCAAATACGGCATAATAAAACCATTTTCACCGCCCCGCCATGACCAAATTATATCTTTTGGCATTTTACAGCCATAAAACTAGAAATCCGCGCGAGTTCCAAATTTTTGTGTGCTATAGCCCATGCCTTCTGCTTTGGGCCCGGATGGATCCGTCCTGGAATTGCCTAATATTTGTCCCGGACATCAAATACGGCCTAAGAAACCATTGTCACTGCACCTCCATGACCAAATTATATTTTTTGGCATTTTACAGCCATTAAACTGGAAATCTGTGCTAGTCCCAAAATTTTGTGTGCTATATCCCATGCCTTCCGCCTTGGGCCCGGATGGTTCCGTTCTGGAATCGTATAATATTTGTCTTGGACAACAAATACGGCATAATAAAACCATTTTCACCGCCCCTCCATGACCAAATTAAATCTTTTGTCATTTTACAACCATAAAACTAGAAATCCGCGCGAGTTCCAAATTTTTGTGTGCTATAGCCCATGCCTTCTGCTTTGGGCCCGGATGGATCCGTCCTGGAATCGCCTAATATTTGTCCCAGACATCAAATACAGCCTAAGCAACCATTGTCACCACACCGCCATGACCAAATTATATTTTTTGGCATTTTACAGCCATAAAACTAGAAATCCTCGCGAGTCCCAAATTTTTGTCTGCTATAGCCCATTTCTTCCGCCTTGGGCCCGGATGGTTCCGTCCTGGATTCGTCTAATATTTGTCTTGGACATCAAATACAGCATAATAAAACCATTTTCACCACCCCGCCATGACCAAATTATATATTTTGGCATTTTACAGCCATAAAACTAGAAATCCGCGCGAGTCCCAAATTTTTGTGTGCTATAGCCCATGCCTTCTGCTTTGGGCCCGGATGGATCCGTCCTGGAATTGCCTAATATTTGTCCCGGACATCAAATACGGCCTAAGAAACCATTGTCACTGCACCTCCATGACCAAATTATATTTTTTGGCATTTTACAGCCATTAAACTGGAAATCTACGCTAGTCCCAAAATTTTGTGTGCTATAGCCCATGCCTTCCGCCTTGGGCCCGGATGGTTCCGTTCTGGAATCGTATAATATTTGTCTTGGACAACAAATACGGCATAATAAAACCATTTTCACCGCCCCTCCATGACCAAATTATATCTTTTGGCATTTTACAGCCATAAAACTAGAAATCCGCGCGAGTCCCAAATTTTTGTGTGCTATAGCCCACGCCTTCCGCCTTGGGCCCGGATGGTTCCGTTCTGGAATCATCTATTATTTGTCTTGGACATCAAATACGGCATTATAAAACCATTTTCACTGCTCCGCCATGACCAAATTATATCTTTTGGCATTTTACAGCCATAAAACTAGAAATCCTCGCGAGTCCCAAATTTTTGTGTGCTATAGCCCATGTCTTCCGCCTTGGGCCCGGATGGTTCCGTCCTGGAATCGTCTAATATTTGTCTTGGACATCAAATACGGCATAATAAAACCATTTTCACCGCCCCGCCATGACCAAATTATATCTTTTGGCATTTTACAGCCATAAAACTAGAAATCCGCGCGAGTTCCAAATTTTTGTGTGCTATAGCCCATGCCTTCTGCTTTGGGCCCGGATGGATCCGTCCTGGAATCGTCTAATATTTGTCTTGGACATCAAATACGGCATAATAAAACCATTTTCACCGCCCCGCCATGACCAAATTATATCTTTTGGCATTTTACAGCCATAAAACTAGAAATCCGCGCGAGTTCCAAATTTTTGTGTGCTATAGCCCATGCCTTCTGCTTTGGGCCCGGATGGTTCCGTTCTGGAATCGTCTATTATTTGTCTTGGACATCAAATACAGCATAATAAAACCATTTTCACCACCCCGCCATGACCAAATTATATCTTTTGGCATTTTACAGCCATAAAACTAGAAATCCGCGCGAGTCCCAAATTTTTGTGTGCTATAGCCCATGCCTTCTGCTTTGGGCCCGGATGGATCCGTCCTGGAATTGCCTAATATTTGTCCCGGACAACAAATACGGCCTAAGAAACCATTGTCACTGCACCTCCATGACCAAATTATATTTTTTGGCATTTTACAGCCATTAAACTGGAAATCTGCGCTAGTCCCAAAATTTTGTGTGCTATAGCCCATGCCTTCCGCCTTGGGCCCGGATGGTTCCGTCCTGGAATCGTCTAATATTTGTCTTGGACATCAAATACGGCATAATAAAACCATTTTCACCGCCCCGCCATGACCAAATTATATCTTTTGGCATTTTACAGCCATAAAACTAGAAATCTGCGCGAGTTCCAAATTTTTGTGTGCTATAGCCCATGCCTTCTGCTTTGGGCCCGGATGGATCCGTCCTGGAATTGCCTAATATTTGTCCCGGACATCAAATACGGCCTAAGAAACCATTGTCACTGCACCTCCATGACCAAATTATATTTTTTGGCATTTTACAGCCATTAAACTGGAAATCTGTGCTAGTCCCAAAATTTTGTGTGCTATATCCCATGCCTTCCGCCTTGGGCCCGGATGGTTCCGTTCTGGAATCGTATAATATTTGTCTTGGACAACAAATACGGCATAATAAAACCATTTTCACCGCCCCTCCATGACCAAATTATATCTTTTGGCATTTTACAGCCATAAAACTAGAAATCCGCGCGAGTCCCAAATTTTTGTGTGTAGCCCATGCCTTCCGCCTTGGGCCCGGATGGTTCCGTTCTGGAATCGTCTATTATTTGTCTTGGACATCAAATACGGCATTATAAAACCATTTTCACTGCTCCGCCATGACCAAATTATATCTTTTGGCATTTTACAGCCATAAAACTAGAAATCCGCGCGAGTCCCAAATTTTTGTGTGCTATAGCCCATGCCTTCTGCTTTGGGCCCGGATGGATCCCTCCTGGAATTGCCTAATATTTGTCCCGGACATCAAATACGGCCTAAGAAACCATTGTCACTGCACCTCCATGACCAAATTATATTTTTTGGCATTTTACAGCCATTAAACTGGAAATCTGCGCTAGTCCCAAAATTTTGTGTGCTATAGCCCATGCCTTCCGCCTTGGGCCCGGATGGTTCCGTCCTGGAATCGTCTAATATTTGTCTTGGACATCAAATACGGCATAATAAAACCATTTTCACCGCCCCGCCATGACCAAATTATATCTTTTGGCATTTTACAGCCATAAAACTAGAAATCCGCGCGAGTCCCAAAATTTTGTGTGCTATAGCCCACGCCTTCCGCCTTGGGCCCGGATGGTTCCGTTCTGGAATCGTCTATTATTTGTCTTGGACATCAAATACAGCATAATAAAACCATTTTCACCGCCCCGCCATGACCAAATTATATCTTTTGGCATTTTACAGCCATAAAACTAGAAATCCGCGCGAGTCCCAAATTTTTGTGTGCTATAGCCCACGCCTTCCGCCTTGGGCCCGGATGGTTCCGTTCTGGAATCGTCTATTATTTGTCTTGGACATCAAATACGACATTATAAAACCATTTTCACTGCTCCGCCATGACCAAATTATATCTTTTGGCATTTTACAGCCATAAAACTAGAAATCCGCGCGAGTCCCAAATTTTTGTGTGCTATAGCCCATGCCTTCTGCTTTGGGCCCGGATGGATCCCTCCTGGAATTGCCTAATATTTGTCCCGGACATCAAATACGGCCTAAGAAACCATTGTCACTGCACCTCCATGAACAAATTATATTTTTTGGCATTTTACAGCCATTAAACTGGAAATCTGCGCTAGTCCCAAAATTTTGTGTGCTATAGCCCATGCCTTCCGCCTTGGGCCCGGATGGTTCCGTTCTAGAATCGTATAATATTTGTCTTGGACATCAAATACGGCATAATAAAACCATTTTCACCGCCCCGCCATGACCAAATTATATCTTTTGGCATTTTACAGCCATAAAACTAGAAATCCGCGCGAGTTCCAAATTTTTGTGTGCTATAGCCCATGCCTTCTGCTTTGGGCCCGGATGGATCCGCACTGGAATCGTCTAATATTTGTCCCAGACATCAAATACAGCATAATAAAACCATTTTCACCACCCCGCCATGACCAAATTATATCTTTTGGCATTTTACAGCCATAAAACTAGAAATCCGCGCGAGTCCCAAATTTTTGTGTGCTATAGCCCACGCCTTCCGCCTTGGGCCCGGATGGTTCCGTTCTGGAATCGTCTATTATTTGTCTTGGACATCAAATACAGCATAATAAAACCATTTTCACCACCCCGCCATGACCAAATTATATCTTTTGGCATTTTACAGCCATAAAACTAGAAATCCGCGCGAGTCCCAAATTTTTGTGTGCTATAGCCCATGCCTTCTGCTTTGGGCCCGGATGGATCCCTCCTGGAATTGCCTAATATTTGTCCCGGACATCAAATACGGCCTAAGAAACCATTGTCACTGCACCTCCATGACCAAATTATATTTTTTGGCATTTTACAGCCATTAAACTGGAAATCTGCGCTAGTCCCAAAATTTTGTGTGCTATAGCCCATGCCTTCCGCCTTGGGCCCGGATGGTTCCGTTCTAGAATCGTATAATATTTGTCTTGGACAACAAATACGGCATAATAAAACCATTTTCACCGCCCCTCCATGACCAAATTATATCTTTTGGCATTTTACAGCCATAAAACTAGAAATCCGCGCGAGTCCCAAATTTTTGTGTGCTATAGCCCATGCCTTCTATTTTGGGCCCGGATGGATCCGTCCTGGAATTGCCTAATATTTGTCCCGGACATCAAATACGGCCTAAGAAACCATTGTCACTGCACCTCCATGACCAAATTATATTTTTTGGCATTTTACAGCCATTAAACTGGAAATCTGCGCTAGTCCCAAAATTTTGTGTGCTATAGCCCATGCCTTCCGCCTTGGGCCCGGATGGTTCCGTTCTGGAATCGTATAATATTTGTCTTGGACAACAAATACGGCATAATAAAACCATTTTCACCGCCCCTCCATGACCAAATTATATCTTTTGGCATTTTACAGCCATAAAACTAGAAATCCGCGCGAGTCCCAAATTTTTGTGTGTAGCCCATGCCTTCCGCCTTGGGCCCGGATGGTTCCGTTCTGGAATCGTCTATTATTTGTCTTGGACATCAAATACGGCATTATAAAACCATTTTCACTGCTCCGCCATGACCAAATTATATCTTTTGGCATTTTACAGCCATAAAACTAGAAATCCGCGCGAGTCCCAAATTTTTGTGTGCTATAGCCCATGCCTTCTGCTTTGGGCCCGGATGGATCCCTCCTGGAATTGCCTAATATTTGTCCCGGACATCAAATACGGCCTAAGAAACCATTGTCACTGCACCTCCATGACCAAATTATATTTTTTGGCATTTTACAGCCATTAAACTGGAAATCTGCGCTAGTCCCAAAATTTTGTGTGCTATAGCCCATGCCTTCCGCCTTGGGCCCGGATGGTTCCGTCCTGGAATCGTCTAATATTTGTCTTGGACATCAAATACGGCATAATAAAACCATTTTCACCGCCCCGCCATGACCAAATTATATCTTTTGGCATTTTACAGCCATAAAACTAGAAATCCGCGCGAGTCCCAAAATTTTGTGTGCTATAGCCCACGCCTTCCGCCTTGGGCCCGGATGGTTCCGTTCTGGAATCGTCTATTATTTGTCTTGGACATCAAATACAGCATAATAAAACCATTTTCACCGCCCCGCCATGACCAAATTATATCTTTTGGCATTTTACAGCCATAAAACTAGAAATCCGCGCGAGTCCCAAATTTTTGTGTGCTATAGCCCACGCCTTCCGCCTTGGGCCCGGATGGTTCCGTTCTGGAATCGTCTATTATTTGTCTTGGACATCAAATACGACATTATAAAACCATTTTCACTGCTCCGCCATGACCAAATTATATCTTTTGGCATTTTACAGCCATAAAACTAGAAATCCGCGCGAGTCCCAAATTTTTGTGTGCTATAGCCCATGCCTTCTGCTTTGGGCCCGGATGGATCCCTCCTGGAATTGCCTAATATTTGTCCCGGACATCAAATACGGCCTAAGAAACCATTGTCACTGCACCTCCATGAACAAATTATATTTTTTGGCATTTTACAGCCATTAAACTGGAAATCTGCGCTAGTCCCAAAATTTTGTGTGCTATAGCCCATGCCTTCCGCCTTGGGCCCGGATGGTTCCGTTCTAGAATCGTATAATATTTGTCTTGGACAACAAATACGGCATAATAAAACCATTTTCACCGCCCCTCCATGACCAAATTATATCTTTTGGCATTTTACAGCCATAAAACTAGAAATCCGCGCGAGTCCCAAATTTTTGTGTGTAGCCCATGCCTTCCGCCTTGGGCCCGGATGGTTCCGTTCTGGAATCGTCTATTATTTGTCTTGGACATCAAATACGGCATTATAAAACCATTTTCACTGCTCCGCCATGACCAAATTAAATCTTTTGGCATTTTACAGCCATAAAACTAGAAATCCGCGCGAGTCCCAAATTTTTGTGTGCTATAGCCCATGCCTTCTGCTTTGGGCCCGGATGGATCCCTCCTGGAATTGCCTAATATTTGTCCCGGACATCAAATACGGCCTAAGAAACCATTGTCACTGCACCTCCATGACCAAATTATATTTTTTGGCATTTTACAGCCATTAAACTGGAAATCTGCGCTAGTCCCAAAATTTTGTGTGCTATAGCCCATGCCTTCCGCCTTGGGCCCGGATGGTTCCGTTCTAGAATCGTATAATATTTGTCTTGGACAACAAATACGGCATAATAAAACCATTTTCACCGCCCCTCCATGACCAAATTATATCTTTTGGCATTTTACAGCCATAAAACTAGAAATTCGCGCGAGTCCCAAATTTTTGTGTGCTATAGCCCATGCCTTCTATTTTGGGCCCGGATGGATCCGTCCTGGAATTGCCTAATATTTGTCCCGGACATCAAATACGGCCTAAGAAACCATTGTCACTGCACCTCCATGACCAAATTATATTTTTTGGCATTTTACAGCCATTAAACTGGAAATCTGCGCTAGTCCCAAAAATTTGTGTGCTATAGCCCATGCCTTCCGCCTTGGGCCCGGATGGTTCCGTTCTGGAATCGTATAATATTTGTCTTGGACAACAAATACGGCATAATAAAACCATTTTCACCGCCCCTCCATGACCAAATTATATCTTTTGGCATTTTACAGCCATAAAACTAGAAATCCGCGCGAGTCCCAAATTTTTGTGTGTAGCCCATGCCTTCCGCCTTGGGCCCGGATGGTTCCGTTCTGGAATCGTCTATTATTTGTCTTGGACATCAAATACGGCATTATAAAACCATTTTCACTGCTCCGCCATGACCAAATTATATCTTTTGGCATTTTACAGCCATAAAACTAGAAATCCGCGCGAGTCCCAAATTTTTGTGTGCTATAGCCCATGCCTTCTGCTTTGGGCCCGGATGGATCCCTCCTGGAATTGCCTAATATTTGTCCCGGACATCAAATACGGCCTAAGAAACCATTGTCACTGCACCTCCATGACCAAATTATATTTTTTGGCATTTTACAGCCATTAAACTGGAAATCTGCGCTAGTCCCAAAATTTTGTGTGCTATAGCCCATGCCTTCCGCCTTGGGCCCGGATGGTTCCGTCCTGGAATCGTCTAATATTTGTCTTGGACATCAAATACGGCATAATAAAACCATTTTCACCGCCCCGCCATGACCAAATTATATCTTTTGGCATTTTACAGCCATAAAACTAGAAATCCGCGCGAGTCCCAAATTTTTGTGTGCTATAGCCCACGCCTTCCGCCTTGGGCCCGGATGGTTCCGTTCTGGAATCGTCTATTATTTGTCTTGGACATCAAATACAGCATAATAAAACCATTTTCACCGCCCCGCCATGACCAAATTATATCTTTTGGCATTTTACAGCCATAAAACTAGAAATCCGCGCGAGTCCCAAATTTTTGTGTGCTATAGCCCACGCCTTCCGCCTTGGGCCCGGATGGTTCCGTTCTGGAATCGTCTATTATTTGTCTTGGACATCAAATACGGCATTATAAAACCATTTTCACTGCTCCGCCATGACCAAATTATATCTTTTGGCATTTTACAGCCATAAAACTAGAAATCCGCGCGAGTCCCAAATTTTTGTGTGCTATAGCCCATGCCTTCTGCTTTGGGCCCGGATGGATCCCTCCTGGAATTGCCTAATATTTGTCCCGGACATCAAATACGGCCCAAGAAACCATTGTCACTGCACCTCCATGAACAAATTATATTTTTTGGCATTTTACAGCCATTAAACTGGAAATCTGCGCTAGTCCCAAAATTTTGTGTGCTATAGCCCATGCCTTCCGCCTTGGGCCCGGATGGTTCCGTTCTAGAATCGTATAATATTTGTCTTGGACATCAAATACGGCATTATAAAACTATTTTCACTGCTCCGCCATGACCAAATTATATCTTTTGGCATTTTACAGCCATAAAACTAGAAATCCGCGCGAGTCCCAAATTTTTGTGTGCTATAGCCCATGCCTTCTGCTTTGGGCCCGGATGGATCCCTCCTGGAATTGCCTAATATTTGTCCCGGACATCAAATACGGCCCAAGAAACCATTGTCACTGCACCTCCATGACCAAATTATATTTTTTGGCATTTTACAGCCATTAAACTGGAAATCTGCGCTAGTCCCAAAATTTTGTGTGCTATAGCCCATGCCTTCCGCCTTGGGCCCGGATGGTTCCGTCCTGGAATCGTCTAATATTTGTCTTGGACATCAAATACGGCATAATAAAACCATTTTCACCGCCCCGCCATGACCAAATTATATCTTTTGGCATTTTACAGCCATAAAACTAGAAATCCGCGCGAGTCCCAAATTTTTGTGTGTTATAGCCCATGCCTTCTGCTTTGGGCCCGGATGGATCCGTCCTGGAATTTCCTAATATTTGTCCCGGACATCAAATACGGCCTAAGAAACCATTGTCACTGCACCTCCATGACCAAATTATATTTTTTGGCATTTTACAGCCATTAAACTGGAAATCTGCGCTAGTCCCAAAATTTTGTGTGCTATAGCCCATGCCTTCCGCCTTGGGCCCGGATGGTTCCGTTCTGGAATCGTATAATATTTGTCTTGGACAACAAATACAGCATAATAAAACCATTTTCACCGCCCCTCCATGACCAAATTATATCTTTTGGCATTTTACAGCCATAAAACTAGAAATCCGCGCGAGTCCCAAATTTTTGTGTGTAGCCCATGCCTTCCGCCTTGGGCCCGGATGGTTCCGTTCTGGAATCGTCTATTATTTGTCTTGGACATCAAATACGGCATTATAAAACCATTTTCACTGCTCCGCCATGACCAAATTATATCTTTTGGCATTTTACAGCCATAAAACTAGAAATCCGCGCGAGTCCCAAATTTTTGTGTGCTATAGCCCATGCCTTCTGCTTTGGGCCCGGATGGATCCCTCCTGGAATTGCCTAATATTTGTCCCGGACATCAAATACGGCCTAAGAAACCATTGTCACTGCACCTCCATGACCAAATTATATTTTTTGGCATTTTACAGCCATTAAACTGGAAATCTGCGCTAGTCCCAAAATTTTGTGTGCTATAGCCCATGCCTTCCGCCTTGGGCCCGGATGGTTCCGTCCTGGAATCGTCTAATATTTGTCTTGGACATCAAATACGGCATAATAAAACCATTTTCACCGCCCCGCCATGACCAAATTATATCTTTTGGCATTTTACAGCCATAAAACTAGAAATCCGCGCGAGTCCCAAATTTTTGTGTGCTATAGCCCATGCCTTCTGCTTTGGGCCCGGATGGATCCGTCCTGGAATTTCCTAATATTTGTCCCGGACATCAAATACGGCCTAAGAAACCATTGTCACTGCACCTCCATGACCAAATTATATTTTTTGGCATTTTACAGCCATTAAACTGGAAATCTGCGCTAGTCCCAAAATTTTGTGTGCTATAGCCCATGCCTTCCGCCGTGGGCCCGGATGGTTCCGTTCTGGAATCGTATAATATTTGTCTTGGACAACAAATACGGCATAATAAAACCATTTTCACCGCCCCTCCATGACCAAATTATATCTTTTGGCATTTTACAGCCTTAAAACTAGAAATCCGCGCGAGTCCCAAATTTTTGTGTGTAGCCCATGCCTTCCGCCTTGGGCCCGGATGGTTCCGTTCTGGAATCGTCTATTATTTGTCTTGGACATCAAATACGGCATTATAAAACCATTTTCACTGCTCCGCTATGACCAAATTATATCTTTTGGCATTTTACAGCCATAAAACTAGAAATCCGCGCGAGTCCCAAATTTTTGTGTGCTATAGCCCATGCCTTCTGCTTTGGGCCCGGATGGATCCCTCCTGGAATTGCCTAATATTTGTCCCGGACATCAAATACGGCCTAAGAAACCATTGTCACTGCACCTCCATGACCAAATTATATTTTTTGGCATTTTACAGCCATTAAACTGGAAATCTGCGCTAGTCCCAAAATTTTGTGTGCTATAGCCCATGCCTTCCGCCTTGGGCCCGGATGGTTCCGTCCTGGAATCGTCTAATATTTGTCTTGGACATCAAATACGGCATAATAAAACCATTTTCACCGCCCCGCCATGACCAAATTATATCTTTTGGCATTTTACAGCCATAAAACTAGAAATCCGCGCGAGTCCCAAATTTTTGTGTGCTATAGCCCATGCCTTCTGCTTTGGGCCCGGATGGATCCGTCCTGGAATTTCCTAATATTTGTCCCGGACATCAAATACGGCCTAAGAAACCATTGTCACTGCACCTCCATGACCAAATTATATTTTTTGGCATTTTACAGCCATTAAACTGGAAATCTGCGCTAGTCCCAAAATTTTGTGTGCTATAGCCCATGCCTTCCGCCTTGGGCCCGGATGGTTCCGTCCTAGAATCGTCTAATATTTGTCTTGGACATCAAATACGGCATAATAAAACCATTTTCACCGCGCCATGACCAAATTATATCTTTTGGCATTTTACAGCCATAAAACTAGAAATCCGCGCGAGTCCCAAATTTTTGTGTGCTATAGCCCATGCCTTCTGCTTTGGGCCCGGATGGATCCGTCCTGGAATTTCCTAATATTTGTCCCGGACATCAAATACGGCCTAAGAAACCATTGTCACTGCACCTCCATGACCAAATTATATTTTTTGGCATTTTACAGCCATTAAACTGGAAATCTGCGCTAGTCCCAAAATTTTGTGTGCTATAGCCCATGCCTTCCGCCGTGGGCCCGGATGGTTCCGTTCTGGAATCGTATAATATTTGTCTTGGACAACAAATACGGCATAATAAAACCATTTTCACCGCCCCTCCATGACCAAATTATATCTTTTGGCATTTTACAGCCTTAAAACTAGAAATCCGCGCGAGTCCCAAATTTTTGTGTGTAGCCCATGCCTTCCGCCTTGGGCCCGGATGGTTCCGTTCTGGAATCGTCTATTATTTGTCTTGGACATCAAATACGGCATTATAAAACCATTTTCACTGCTCCGCTATGACCAAATTATATCTTTTGGCATTTTACAGCCATAAAACTAGAAATCCGCGCGAGTCCCAAATTTTTGTGTGCTATAGCCCATGCCTTCTGCTTTGGGCCCGGATGGATCCCTCCTGGAATTGCCTAATATTTGTCCCGGACATCAAATACGGCCTAAGAAACCATTGTCACTGCACCTCCATGACCAAATTATATTTTTTGGCATTTTACAGCCATTAAACTGGAAATCTGCGCTAGTCCCAAAATTTTGTGTGATATAGCCCATGCCTTCCGCCTTGGGCCCGGATGGTTCCGTCCTGGAATCGTCTAATATTTGTCTTGGACATCAAATACGGCATAATAAAACCATTTTCACCGCCCCGCCATGACCAAATTATATCTTTTGGCATTTTACAGCCATAAAACTAGAAATCCGCGCGAGTCCCAAATTTTTGTGTGCTATAGCCCATGCCTTCTGCTTTGGGCCCGGATGGATCCGTCCTGGAATTTCCTAATATTTGTCCCGGACATCAAATACGGCCTAAGAAACCATTGTCACTGCACCTCCATGACCAAATTATATTTTTTGGCATTTTACAGCCATTAAACTGGAAATCTGCGCTAGTCCCAAAATTTTGTGTGCTATAGCCCATGCCTTCCGCCTTGGGCCCGGATGGTTCCGTTCTGGAATCGTATAATATTTGTCTTGGACATCAAATACGGCATAATAAAACCATTTTCACCGCCCCGCCATGACCAAATTATATCTTTTGGCATTTTACAGCCATAAAACTAGAAATCCGCGCGAGTCCCAAATTTTTGTGTGCTATAGCCCATGCCTTCTGCTTTGGGCCCGGATGGATCCCTCCTGGAATTGCCTAATATTTGTCCCGGACATCAAATACGGCCCAAGAAACCATTGTCACTGCACCTCCATGACCAAATTATATTTTTTGGCATTTTACAGCCATTAAACTGGAAATCTGCGCTAGTCCCAAAATTTTGTGTGCTATAGCCCATGCCTTCCGCCTTGGGCCCGGATGGTTCCGTCCTGGAATCGTCTAATATTTGTCTTGGACATCAAATACGGCATAATAAAACCATTTTCACCGCCCCGCCATGACCAAATTATATCTTTTGGCATTTTACAGCCATAAAACTAGAAATCCGCGCGAGTCCCAAATTTTTGTGTGTTATAGCCCATGCCTTCTGCTTTGGGCCCGGATGGATCCGTCCTGGAATTTCCTAATATTTGTCCCGGACATCAAATACGGCCTAAGAAACCATTGTCACTGCACCTCCATGACCAAATTATATTTTTTGGCATTTTACAGCCATTAAACTGGAAATCTGCGCTAGTCCCAAAATTTTGTGTGCTATAGCCCATGCCTTCCGCCTTGGGCCCGGATGGTTCCGTTCTGGAATCGTATAATATTTGTCTTGGACAACAAATACAGCATAATAAAACCATTTTCACCGCCCCTCCATGACCAAATTATATCTTTTGGCATTTTACAGCCATAAAACTAGAAATCCGCGCGAGTCCCAAATTTTTGTGTGTAGCCCATGCCTTCCGCCTTGGGCCCGGATGGTTCCGTTCTGGAATCGTCTATTATTTGTCTTGGACATCAAATACGGCATTATAAAACCATTTTCACTGCTCCGCCATGACCAAATTATATCTTTTGGCATTTTACAGCCATAAAACTAGAAATCCGCGCGAGTCCCAAATTTTTGTGTGCTATAGCCCATGCCTTCTGCTTTGGGCCCGGATGGATCCCTCCTGGAATTGCCTAATATTTGTCCCGGACATCAAATACGGCCTAAGAAACCATTGTCACTGCACCTCCATGACCAAATTATATTTTTTGGCATTTTACAGCCATTAAACTGGAAATCTGCGCTAGTCCCAAAATTTTGTGTGCTATAGCCCATGCCTTCCGCCTTGGGCCCGGATGGTTCCGTCCTGGAATCGTCTAATATTTGTCTTGGACATCAAATACGGCATAATAAAACCATTTTCACCGCCCCGCCATGACCAAATTATATCTTTTGGCATTTTACAGCCATAAAACTAGAAATCCGCGCGAGTCCCAAATTTTTGTGTGCTATAGCCCATGCCTTCTGCTTTGGGCCCGGATGGATCCGTCCTGGAATTTCCTAATATTTGTCCCGGACATCAAATACGGCCTAAGAAACCATTGTCACTGCACCTCCATGACCAAATTATATTTTTTGGCATTTTACAGCCATTAAACTGGAAATCTGCGCTAGTCCCAAAATTTTGTGTGCTATAGCCCATGCCTTCCGCCGTGGGCCCGGATGGTTCCGTTCTGGAATCGTATAATATTTGTCTTGGACAACAAATACGGCATAATAAAACCATTTTCACCGCCCCTCCATGACCAAATTATATCTTTTGGCATTTTACAGCCTTAAAACTAGAAATCCGCGCGAGTCCCAAATTTTTGTGTGTAGCCCATGCCTTCCGCCTTGGGCCCGGATGGTTCCGTTCTGGAATCGTCTATTATTTGTCTTGGACATCAAATACGGCATTATAAAACCATTTTCACTGCTCCGCTATGACCAAATTATATCTTTTGGCATTTTACAGCCATAAAACTAGAAATCCGCGCGAGTCCCAAATTTTTGTGTGCTATAGCCCATGCCTTCTGCTTTGGGCCCGGATGGATCCCTCCTGGAATTGCCTAATATTTGTCCCGGACATCAAATACGGCCTAAGAAACCATTGTCACTGCACCTCCATGACCAAATTATATTTTTTGGCATTTTACAGCCATTAAACTGGAAATCTGCGCTAGTCCCAAAATTTTGTGTGCTATAGCCCATGCCTTCCGCCTTGGGCCCGGATGGTTCCGTCCTGGAATCGTCTAATATTTGTCTTGGACATCAAATACGGCATAATAAAACCATTTTCACCGCCCCGCCATGACCAAATTATATCTTTTGGCATTTTACAGCCATAAAACTAGAAATCCGCGCGAGTCCCAAATTTTTGTGTGCTATAGCCCATGCCTTCTGCTTTGGGCCCGGATGGATCCGTCCTGGAATTTCCTAATATTTGTCCCGGACATCAAATACGGCCTAAGAAACCATTGTCACTGCACCTCCATGACCAAATTATATTTTTTGGCATTTTACAGCCATTAAACTGGAAATCTGCGCTAGTCCCAAAATTTTGTGTGCTATAGCCCATGCCTTCCGCCTTGGGCCCGGATGGTTCCGTCCTAGAATCGTCTAATATTTGTCTTGGACATCAAATACGGCATAATAAAACCATTTTCACCGCGCCATGACCAAATTATATCTTTTGGCATTTTACAGCCATAAAACTAGAAATCCGCGCGAGTCCCAAATTTTTGTGTGCTATAGCCCATGCCTTCTGCTTTGGGCCCGGATGGATCCGTCCTGGAATTTCCTAATATTTGTCCCGGACATCAAATACGGCCTAAGAAACCATTGTCACTGCACCTCCATGACCAAATTATATTTTTTGGCATTTTACAGCCATTAAACTGGAAATCTGCGCTAGTCCCAAAATTTTGTGTGCTATAGCCCATGCCTTCCGCCGTGGGCCCGGATGGTTCCGTTCTGGAATCGTATAATATTTGTCTTGGACAACAAATACGGCATAATAAAACCATTTTCACCGCCCCTCCATGACCAAATTATATCTTTTGGCATTTTACAGCCTTAAAACTAGAAATCCGCGCGAGTCCCAAATTTTTGTGTGTAGCCCATGCCTTCCGCCTTGGGCCCGGATGGTTCCGTTCTGGAATCGTCTATTATTTGTCTTGGACATCAAATACGGCATTATAAAACCATTTTCACTGCTCCGCTATGACCAAATTATATCTTTTGGCATTTTACAGCCATAAAACTAGAAATCCGCGCGAGTCCCAAATTTTTGTGTGCTATAGCCCATGCCTTCTGCTTTGGGCCCGGATGGATCCCTCCTGGAATTGCCTAATATTTGTCCCGGACATCAAATACGGCCTAAGAAACCATTGTCACTGCACCTCCATGACCAAATTATATTTTTTGGCATTTTACAGCCATTAAACTGGAAATCTGCGCTAGTCCCAAAATTTTGTGTGATATAGCCCATGCCTTCCGCCTTGGGCCCGGATGGTTCCGTCCTGGAATCGTCTAATATTTGTCTTGGACATCAAATACGGCATAATAAAACCATTTTCACCGCCCCGCCATGACCAAATTATATCTTTTGGCATTTTACAGCCATAAAACTAGAAATCCGCGCGAGTCCCAAATTTTTGTGTGCTATAGCCCATGCCTTCTGCTTTGGGCCCGGATGGATCCGTCCTGGAATTTCCTAATATTTGTCCCGGACATCAAATACGGCCTAAGAAACCATTGTCACTGCACCTCCATGACCAAATTATATTTTTTGGCATTTTACAGCCATTAAACTGGAAATCTGCGCTAGTCCCAAAATTTTGTGTGCTATAGCCCATGCCTTCCGCCTTGGGCCCGGATGGTTCCGTTCTGGAATCGTATAATATTTGTCTTGGACATCAAATACGGCATAATAAAACCATTTTCACCGCCCCGCCATGACCAAATTATATCTTTTGGCATTTTACAGCCATAAAACTAGAAATCCGCGCGAGTCCCAAATTTTTGTGTGCTATAGCCCATGCCTTCTGCTTTGGGCCCGGATGGATCCCTCCTGGAATTGCCTAATATTTGTCCCGGACATCAAATACGGCCCAAGAAACCATTGTCACTGCACCTCCATGACCAAATTATATTTTTTGGCATTTTACAGCCATTAAACTGGAAATCTGCGCTAGTCCCAAAATTTTGTGTGCTATAGCCCATGCCTTCCGCCTTGGGCCCGGATGGTTCCGTCCTGGAATCGTCTAATATTTGTCTTGGACATCAAATACGGCATAATAAAACCATTTTCACCGCCCCGCCATGACCAAATTATATCTTTTGGCATTTTACAGCCATAAAACTAGAAATCCGCGCGAGTCCCAAATTTTTGTGTGTTATAGCCCATGCCTTCTGCTTTGGGCCCGGATGGATCCGTCCTGGAATTTCCTAATATTTGTCCCGGACATCAAATACGGCCTAAGAAACCATTGTCACTGCACCTCCATGACCAAATTATATTTTTTGGCATTTTACAGCCATTAAACTGGAAATCTGCGCTAGTCCCAAAATTTTGTGTGCTATAGCCCATGCCTTCCGCCTTGGGCCCGGATGGTTCCGTTCTGGAATCGTATAATATTTGTCTTGGACAACAAATACAGCATAATAAAACCATTTTCACCGCCCCTCCATGACCAAATTATATCTTTTGGCATTTTACAGCCATAAAACTAGAAATCCGCGCGAGTCCCAAATTTTTGTGTGTAGCCCATGCCTTCCGCCTTGGGCCCGGATGGTTCCGTTCTGGAATCGTCTATTATTTGTCTTGGACATCAAATACGGCATTATAAAACCATTTTCACTGCTCCGCCATGACCAAATTATATCTTTTGGCATTTTACAGCCATAAAACTAGAAATCCGCGCGAGTCCCAAATTTTTGTGTGCTATAGCCCATGCCTTCTGCTTTGGGCCCGGATGGATCCCTCCTGGAATTGCCTAATATTTGTCCCGGACATCAAATACGGCCTAAGAAACCATTGTCACTGCACCTCCATGACCAAATTATATTTTTTGGCATTTTACAGCCATTAAACTGGAAATCTGCGCTAGTCCCAAAATTTTGTGTGCTATAGCCCATGCCTTCCGCCTTGGGCCCGGATGGTTCCGTCCTGGAATCGTCTAATATTTGTCTTGGACATCAAATACGGCATAATAAAACCATTTTCACCGCCCCGCCATGACCAAATTATATCTTTTGGCATTTTACAGCCATAAAACTAGAAATCCGCGCGAGTCCCAAATTTTTGTGTGCTATAGCCCATGCCTTCTGCTTTGGGCCCGGATGGATCCGTCCTGGAATTTCCTAATATTTGTCCCGGACATCAAATACGGCCTAAGAAACCATTGTCACTGCACCTCCATGACCAAATTATATTTTTTGGCATTTTACAGCCATTAAACTGGAAATCTGCGCTAGTCCCAAAATTTTGTGTGCTATAGCCCATGCCTTCCGCCGTGGGCCCGGATGGTTCCGTTCTGGAATCGTATAATATTTGTCTTGGACAACAAATACGGCATAATAAAACCATTTTCACCGCCCCTCCATGACCAAATTATATCTTTTGGCATTTTACAGCCTTAAAACTAGAAATCCGCGCGAGTCCCAAATTTTTGTGTGTAGCCCATGCCTTCCGCCTTGGGCCCGGATGGTTCCGTTCTGGAATCGTCTATTATTTGTCTTGGACATCAAATACGGCATTATAAAACCATTTTCACTGCTCCGCTATGACCAAATTATATCTTTTGGCATTTTACAGCCATAAAACTAGAAATCCGCGCGAGTCCCAAATTTTTGTGTGCTATAGCCCATGCCTTCTGCTTTGGGCCCGGATGGATCCCTCCTGGAATTGCCTAATATTTGTCCCGGACATCAAATACGGCCTAAGAAACCATTGTCACTGCACCTCCATGACCAAATTATATTTTTTGGCATTTTACAGCCATTAAACTGGAAATCTGCGCTAGTCCCAAAATTTTGTGTGCTATAGCCCATGCCTTCCGCCTTGGGCCCGGATGGTTCCGTCCTGGAATCGTCTAATATTTGTCTTGGACATCAAATACGGCATAATAAAACCATTTTCACCGCCCCGCCATGACCAAATTATATCTTTTGGCATTTTACAGCCATAAAACTAGAAATCCGCGCGAGTCCCAAATTTTTGTGTGCTATAGCCCATGCCTTCTGCTTTGGGCCCGGATGGATCCGTCCTGGAATTTCCTAATATTTGTCCCGGACATCAAATACGGCCTAAGAAACCATTGTCACTGCACCTCCATGACCAAATTATATTTTTTGGCATTTTACAGCCATTAAACTGGAAATCTGCGCTAGTCCCAAAATTTTGTGTGCTATAGCCCATGCCTTCCGCCTTGGGCCCGGATGGTTCCGTCCTAGAATCGTCTAATATTTGTCTTGGACATCAAATACGGCATAATAAAACCATTTTCACCGCGCCATGACCAAATTATATCTTTTGGCATTTTACAGCCATAAAACTAGAAATCCGCGCGAGTCCCAAATTTTTGTGTGCTATAGCCCATGCCTTCTGCTTTGGGCCCGGATGGATCCGTCCTGGAATTTCCTAATATTTGTCCCGGACATCAAATACGGCCTAAGAAACCATTGTCACTGCACCTCCATGACCAAATTATATTTTTTGGCATTTTACAGCCATTAAACTGGAAATCTGCGCTAGTCCCAAAATTTTGTGTGCTATAGCCCATGCCTTCCGCCGTGGGCCCGGATGGTTCCGTTCTGGAATCGTATAATATTTGTCTTGGACAACAAATACGGCATAATAAAACCATTTTCACCGCCCCTCCATGACCAAATTATATCTTTTGGCATTTTACAGCCTTAAAACTAGAAATCCGCGCGAGTCCCAAATTTTTGTGTGTAGCCCATGCCTTCCGCCTTGGGCCCGGATGGTTCCGTTCTGGAATCGTCTATTATTTGTCTTGGACATCAAATACGGCATTATAAAACCATTTTCACTGCTCCGCTATGACCAAATTATATCTTTTGGCATTTTACAGCCATAAAACTAGAAATCCGCGCGAGTCCCAAATTTTTGTGTGCTATAGCCCATGCCTTCTGCTTTGGGCCCGGATGGATCCCTCCTGGAATTGCCTAATATTTGTCCCGGACATCAAATACGGCCTAAGAAACCATTGTCACTGCACCTCCATGACCAAATTATATTTTTTGGCATTTTACAGCCATTAAACTGGAAATCTGCGCTAGTCCCAAAATTTTGTGTGATATAGCCCATGCCTTCCGCCTTGGGCCCGGATGGTTCCGTCCTGGAATCGTCTAATATTTGTCTTGGACATCAAATACGGCATAATAAAACCATTTTCACCGCCCCGCCATGACCAAATTATATCTTTTGGCATTTTACAGCCATAAAACTAGAAATCCGCGCGAGTCCCAAATTTTTGTGTGCTATAGCCCATGCCTTCTGCTTTGGGCCCGGATGGATCCGTCCTGGAATTTCCTAATATTTGTCCCGGACATCAAATACGGCCTAAGAAACCATTGTCACTGCACCTCCATGACCAAATTATATTTTTTGGCATTTTACAGCCATTAAACTGGAAATCTGCGCTAGTCCCAAAATTTTGTGTGCTATAGCCCATGCCTTCCGCCTTGGGCCCGGATGGTTCCGTTCTGGAATCGTATAATATTTGTCTTGGACAACAAATACGGCATAATAAAACCATTTTCACCGCCCCTCCATGACCAAATTATATCTTTTGGCATTTTACAGCCATAAAACTAGAAATCCGCGCGAGTCCCAAATTTTTGTGTGTAGCCCATGCCTTCCGCCTTGGGCCCGGATGGTTCCGTTCTGGAATCGTCTATTATTTGTCTTGGACATCAAATACGGCATTATAAAACCATTTTCACTGCTCCGCCATGACCAAATTATATCTTTTGGCATTTTACAGCCATAAAACTAGAAATCCGCGCGAGTCCCAAATTTTTGTGTGCTATAGCCCATGCATTCTGCTTTGGGCCCGAATGGATCCCTCCTGGAATTGCCTAATATTTGTCCCGGACATCAAATACGGCCTAAGAAACCATTGTCACTGCACCTCCATGACCAAATTATATTTTTTGGCATTTTACAGCCATTAAACTGGAAATCTGCGCTAGTCCCAAAATTTTGTGTGCTATAGCCCATGCCTTCCGCCTTGGGCCCGGATGGTTCCGTCCTGGAATCGTCTAATATTTGTCTTGGACATCAAATACGGCATAATAAAACCATTTTCACCGCGCCATGACCAAATTATATCTTTTGGCATTTTACAGCCATAAAACTAGAAATCCGCGCGAGTCCCAAATTTTTGTGTGCTATAGCCCATGCCTTCTGCTTTGGGCCCGGATGGATCCCTCCTGGAATTGCCTAATATTTGTCCCGGACATCAAATACGGCCTAAGAAACCATTGTCACTGCACCTCCATGACCAAATTATATTTTTTGGCATTTTACAGCCATTAAACTGGAAATCTGCGCTAGTCCCAAAATTTTGTGTGCTATAGCCCATGCCTTCCGCCTTGGGCCCGGATGGTTCCGTCCTGGAATCGTCTAATATTTGTCTTGGACATCAAATACGGCATAATAAAACCATTTTCACCGCCCCGCCATGACCAAATTATATCTTTTGGCATTTTACAGCCATAAAACTAGAAATCCGCGCGAGTCCCAAATTTTTGTGTGCTATAGCCCATGCCTTCTGCTTTGGGCCCGGATGAATCCGTCCTGGAATTTCCTAATATTTGTCCCGGACATCAAATACGGCCTAAGAAACCATTGTCACTGCACCTCCATGACCAAATTATATTTTTTGGCATTTTACAGCCATTAAACTGGAAATCTGCGCTAGTCCCAAAATTTTGTGTGCTATAGCCCATGCCTTCCGCCTTGGGCCCGGATGGTTCCGTTCTGGAATCGTATAATATTTGTCTTGGACAACAAATACGGCATAATAAAACCATTTTCACCGCCCCTCCATGACCAAATTATATCTTTTGGCATTTTACAGCCATAAAACTAGAAATCCGCGCGAGTCCCAAATTTTTGTGTGTAGCCCATGCCTTCCGCCTTGGGCCCGGATGGTTCCGTTCTGGAATCGTCTATTATTTGTCTTGGACATCAAATACGGCATTATAAAACCATTTTCACTGCTCCGCCATGACCAAATTATATCTTTTGGCATTTTACAGCCATAAAACTAGAAATCCGCGCGAGTCCCAAATTTTTGTGTGCTATAGCCCATGCATTCTGCTTTGGGCCCGAATGGATCCCTCCTGGAATTGCCTAATATTTGTCCCGGACATCAAATACGGCCTAAGAAACCATTGTCACTGCACCTCCATGACCAAATTATATTTTTTGGCATTTTACAGCCATTAAACTGGAAATCTGCGCTAGTCCCAAAATTTTGTGTGCTATAGCCCATGCCTTCCGCCTTGGGCCCGGATGGTTCCGTCCTGGAATCGTCTAATATTTGTCTTGGACATCAAATACGGCATAATAAAACCATTTTCACCGCGCCATGACCAAATTATATCTTTTGGCATTTTACAGCCATAAAACTAGAAATCCGCGCGAGTCCCAAATTTTTGTGTGCTATAGCCCATGCCTTCTGCTTTGGGCCCGGATGGATCCGTCCTGGAATTTCCTAATATTTGTCCCGGACATCAAATACGGCCTAAGAAACCATTGTCACTGCACCTCCATGACCAAATTATATTTTTTGGCATTTTACAGCCATTAAACTGGAAATCTGCGCTAGTCCCAAAATTTTGTGTGCTATAGCCCATGCCTTCCGCCGTGGGCCCGGATGGTTCCGTTCTGGAATCGTATAATATTTGTCTTGGACAACAAATACGGCATAATAAAACCATTTTCACCGCCCCTCCATGACCAAATTATATCTTTTGGCATTTTACAGCCATAAAACTAGAAATCCGCGCGAGTCCCAAATTTTTGTGTGTAGCCCATGCCTTCCGCCTTGGGCCCGGATGGTTCCGTTCTGGAATCGTTTATTATTTGTCTTGGACATCAAATACGGCATTATAAAACCATTTTCACTGCTCCGCCATGACCAAATTATATCTTTTGGCATTTTACAGCCATAAAACTAGAAATCCGCGCGAGTCCCAAATTTTTGTGTGCTATAGCCCATGCCTTCTGCTTTGGGCCCGGATGGATCCCTCCTGGAATTGCCTAATATTTGTCCCGGACATCAAATACGGCCTAAGAAACCATTGTCACTGCACCTCCATGACCAAATTATATTTTTTGGCATTTTACAGCCATTAAACTGGAAATCTGCGCTAGTCCCAAAATTTTGTGTGCTATAGCCCATGCCTTCCGCCTTGGGCCCGGATGGTTCCGTCCTGGAATCGTCTAATATTTGTCTTGGACATCAAATACGGCATAATAAAACCATTTTCACCGCGCCATGACCAAATTATATCTTTTGGCATTTTACAGCCATAAAACTAGAAATCCGCGCGAGTTCCAAATTTTTGTGTGCTATAGCCCATGCCTTCTGCTTTGGGCCCGGATGGATCCGTCCTGGAATTGCCTAATATTTGTCCCGGACATCAAATACGGCCTAAGAAACCATTGTCACTGCACCTCCATGACCAAATTATATTTTTTGGCATTTTACAGCCATTAAACTGGAAATCTGTGCTAGTCCCAAAATTTTGTGTGCTATATCCCATGCCTTCCGCCTTGGGCCCGGATGGTTCCGTTCTGGAATCGTATAATATTTGTCTTGGACAACAAATACGGCATAATAAACCCATTTTCACCGCCCCTCCATGACCAAATTATATCTTTTGGCATTTTACAGCCATAAAACTAGAAATCCTCGCAAGTCCCAAATTTTTGTGTGCTATAGCCCATGTCTTCCGCCTTGGGCCCGGATGGTTCCGTCCTGGAATCGTCTAATATTTGTCTTGGACATCAAATACGGCATAATAAAACCATTTTCACCGCCCCTCCATGACCAAATTATATTTTTTGGCATTTTACAGCCATAAAACTAGAAATCCGCGCGAGTTCCAAATTTTTGTGTGCTATAGCCCATGCCTTCTGCTTTGGGCCCGGATGGATCCGTCCTGGAATTTCCTAATATTTGTCCCGGACATCAAATACGGCCTAAGAAACCATTGTCACTGCACCTCCATGACCAAATTATATTTTTTGGCATTTTACAGCCATTAAACTGGAAATCTGCGCTAGTCCCAAAATTTTGTGTGCTATAGCCCATGCCTTCCGCCTTGGGCCCGGATGGTTCCGTTCTGGAATCGTATAATATTTGTCTTGGACAACAAATACGGCATAATAAAACCATTTTCACCGCCCCTCCATGACCAAATTATATCTTTTGGCATTTTACAGCCATAAAACTAGAAATCCGCGCGAGTCCCAAATTTTTGTGTGCTATAGCCCATGCCTTCTGCTTTGGGCCCGGATGGATCCGTCCTGGAATTTCCTAATATTTGTCCCGGACATCAAATACGGCCTAAGAAACCATTGTCACTGCACCTCCATGACCAAATTATATTTTTTGGCATTTTACAGCCATTAAACTGGAAATCTGCGCTAGTCCCAAAATTTGGTGTGCTATAGCCCATGCCTTCCGCCTTGGGCCCGGATGGTTCCGTTCTGGAATCGTATAATATTTGTCTTGGACAACAAATACGGCATAATAAAACCATTTTCACCGCCCCTCCATGACCAAATTATATCTTTTGGCATTTTACAGCCATAAAACTAGAAATCCGCGCGAGTCCCAAATTTTTGTGTGTAGCCCATGCCTTCCGCCTTGGGCCCGGATGGTTCCGTTCTGGAATCGTCTATTATTTGTCTTGGACATCAAATACGGCATTATAAAACCATTTTCACTGCTCCGCCATGACCAAATTATATCTTTTGGCATTTTACAGCCATAAAACTAGAAATCCGCGCGAGTCCCAAATTTTTGTGTGCTATAGCCCATGCATTCTGCTTTGGGCCCGAATGGATCCCTCCTGGAATTGCCTAATATTTGTCCCGGACATCAAATACGGCCTAAGAAACCATTGTCACTGCACCTCCATGACCAAATTATATTTTTTGGCATTTTACAGCCATTAAACTGGAAATCTGCGCTAGTCCCAAAATTTTGTGTGCTATAGCCCATGCCTTCCGCCTTGGGCCCGGATGGTTCCGTCCTGGAATCGTCTAATATTTGTCTTGGACATCAAATACGGCATAATAAAACCATTTTCACCGCGCCATGACCAAATTATATCTTTTGGCATTTTACAGCCATAAAACTAGAAATCCGCGCGAGTTCCAAATTTTTGTGTGCTATAGCCCATGCCTTCTGCTTTGGGCCCGGATGGATCCGTCCTGGAATTGCCTAATATTTGTCCCGGACATCAAATACGGCCTAAGAAACCATTGTCACTGCACCTCCATGACCAAATTATATTTTTTGGCATTTTACAGCCATTAAACTGGAAATCTGTGCTAGTCCCAAAATTTTGTGTGCTATATCCCATGCCTTCCGCCTTGGGCCCGGATGGTTCCGTTCTGGAATCGTATAATATTTGTCTTGGACAACAAATACGGCATAATAAACCCATTTTCACCGCCCCTCCATGACCAAATTATATCTTTTGGCATTTTACAGCCATAAAACTAGAAATCCTCGCAAGTCCCAAATTTTTGTGTGCTATAGCCCATGTCTTCCGCCTTGGGCCCGGATGGTTCCGTCCTGGAATCGTCTAATATTTGTCTTGGACATCAAATACGGCATAATAAAACCATTTTCACCGCCCCTCCATGACCAAATTATATTTTTTGGCATTTTACAGCCATAAAACTAGAAATCCGCGCGAGTTCCAAATTTTTGTGTGCTATAGCCCATGCCTTCTGCTTTGGGCCCGGATGGATCCGTCCTGGAATTTCCTAATATTTGTCCCGGACATCAAATACGGCCTAAGAAACCATTGTCACTGCACCTCCATGACCAAATTATATTTTTTGGCATTTTACAGCCATTAAACTGGAAATCTGCGCTAGTCCCAAAATTTTGTGTGCTATAGCCCATGCCTTCCGCCTTGGGCCCGGATGGTTCCGTTCTGGAATCGTATAATATTTGTCTTGGACAACAAATACGGCATAATAAAACCATTTTCACCGCCCCTCCATGACCAAATTATATCTTTTGGCATTTTACAGCCATAAAACTAGAAATCCGCGCGAGTCCCAAATTTTTGTGTGCTATAGCCCATGCCTTCTGCTTTGGGCCCGGATGGATCCGTCCTGGAATTTCCTAATATTTGTCCCGGACATCAAATACGGCCTAAGAAACCATTGTCACTGCACCTCCATGACCAAATTATATTTTTTGGCATTTTACAGCCATTAAACTGGAAATCTGCGCTAGTCCCAAAATTTGGTGTGCTATAGCCCATGCCTTCCGCCTTGGGCCCGGATGGTTCCGTTCTGGAATCGTATAATATTTGTCTTGGACAACAAATACGGCATAATAAAACCATTTTCACCGCCCCTCCATGACCAAATTATATCTTTTGGCATTTTACAGCCATAAAACTAGAAATCCGCGCGAGTCCCAAATTTTTGTGTGTAGCCCATGCCTTCCGCCTTGGGCCCGGATGGTTCCGTTCTGGAATCGTCTATTATTTGTCTTGGACATCAAATACGGCATTATAAAACCATTTTCACTGCTCCGCCATGACCAAATTATATCTTTTGGCATTTTACAGCCATAAAACTAGAAATCCGCGCGAGTCCCAAATTTTTGTGTGCTATAGCCCATGCATTCTGCTTTGGGCCCGAATGGATCCCTCCTGGAATTGCCTAATATTTGTCCCGGACATCAAATACGGCCTAAGAAACCATTGTCACTGCACCTCCATGACCAAATTATATTTTTTGGCATTTTACAGCCATTAAACTGGAAATCTGCGCTAGTCCCAAAATTTTGTGTGCTATAGCCCATGCCTTCCGCCTTGGGCCCGGATGGTTCCGTCCTGGAATCGTCTAATATTTGTCTTGGACATCAAATACGGCATAATAAAACCATTTTCACCGCGCCATGACCAAATTATATCTTTTGGCATTTTACAGCCATAAAACTTGAAATCCGCGCGAGTTCCAAATTTTTGTGTGCTATAGCCCATGCCTTCTGCTTTGGGCCCGGATGGATCCGTCCTGGAATTGCCTAATATTTGTCCCGGACATCAAATACGGCCTAAGAAACCATTGTCACTGCACCTCCATGACCAAATTATATTTTTTGGCATTTTACAGCCATTAAACTGGAAATCTGTGCTAGTCCCAAAATTTTGTGTGCTATATCCCATGCCTTCCGCCTTGGGCCCGGATGGTTCCGTTCTGGAATCGTATAATATTTGTCTTGGACAACAAATACGGCATAATAAACCCATTTTCACCGCCCCTCCATGACCAAATTATATCTTTTGGCATTTTACAGCCATAAAACTAGAAATCCTCGCAAGTCCCAAATTTTTGTGTGCTATAGCCCATGTCTTCCGCCTTGGGCCCGGATGGTTCCGTCCTGGAATCGTCTAATATTTGTCTTGGACATCAAATACGGCATAATAAAACCATTTTCACCGCCCCTCCATGACCAAATTATATTTTTTGGCATTTTACAGCCATAAAACTAGAAATCCGCGCGAGTTCCAAATTTTTGTGTGCTATAGCCCATGCCTTCTGCTTTGGGCCCGGATGGATCCGTCCTGGAATTTCCTAATATTTGTCCCGGACATCAAATACGGCCTAAGAAACCATTGTCACTGCACCTCCATGACCAAATTATATTTTTTGGCATTTTACAGCCATTAAACTGGAAATCTGCGCTAGTCCCAAAATTTTGTGTGCTATAGCCCATGCCTTCCGCCTTGGGCCCGGATGGTTCCGTTCTGGAATCGTATAATATTTGTCTTGGACAACAAATACGGCATAATAAAACCATTTTCACCGCCCCTCCATGACCAAATTATATCTTTTGGCATTTTACAGCCATAAAACTAGAAATCCGCGCGAGTCCCAAATTTTTGTGTGCTATAGCCCATGCCTTCTGCTTTGGGCCCGGATGGATCCGTCCTGGAATTTCCTAATATTTGTCCCGGACATCAAATACGGCCTAAGAAACCATTGTCACTGCACCTCCATGACCAAATTATATTTTTTGGCATTTTACAGCCATTAAACTGGAAATCTGCGCTAGTCCCAAAATTTTGTGTGCTATAGCCCATGCCTTCCGCCTTGGGCCCGGATGGTTCCGTTCTGGAATCGTATAATATTTGTCTTGGACAACAAATACGGCATAATAAAACCATTTTCACCGCCCCTCCATGACCAAATTATATCTTTTGGCATTTTACAGCCATAAAACTAGAAATCCGCGCGAGTCCCAAATTTTTGTGTGTAGCCCATGCCTTCCGCCTTGGGCCCGGATGGTTCCGTTCTGGAATCGTCTATTATTTGTCTTGGACATCAAATACGGCATTATAAAACCATTTTCACTGCTCCGCCATGACCAAATTATATCTTTTGGCATTTTACAGCCATAAAACTAGAAATCCGCGCGAGTCCCAAATTTTTGTGTGCTATAGCCCATGCATTCTGCTTTGGGCCCGAATGGATCCCTCCTGGAATTGCCTAATATTTGTCCCGGACATCAAATACGGCCTAAGAAACCATTGTCACTGCACCTCCATGACCAAATTATATTTTTTGGCATTTTACAGCCATTAAACTGGAAATCTGCGCTAGTCCCAAAATTTTGTGTGCTATAGCCCATGCCTTCCGCCTTGGGCCCGGATGGTTCCGTCCTGGAATCGTCTAATATTTGTCTTGGACATCAAATACGGCATAATAAAACCATTTTCACCGCGCCATGACCAAATTATATCTTTTGGCATTTTACAGCCATAAAACTAGAAATCCGCGCGAGTCCCAAATTTTTGTGTGCTATAGCCCATGCCTTCTGCTTTGGGCCCGGATGGATCCGTCCTGGAATTTCCTAATATTTGTCCCGGACATCAAATACGGCCTAAGAAACCATTGTCACTGCACCTCCATGACCAAATTATATTTTTTGGCATTTTACAGCCATTAAACTGGAAATCTGCGCTAGTCCCAAAATTTTGTGTGCTATAGCCCATGCCTTCCGCCGTGGGCCCGGATGGTTCCGTTCTGGAATCGTATAATATTTGTCTTGGACAACAAATACGGCATAATAAAACCATTTTCACCGCCCCTCCATGACCAAATTATATCTTTTGGCATTTTACAGCCATAAAACTAGAAATCCGCGCGAGTCCCAAATTTTTGTGTGTAGCCCATGCCTTCCGCCTTGGGCCCGGATGGTTCCGTTCTGGAATCGTTTATTATTTGTCTTGGACATCAAATACGGCATTATAAAACCATTTTCACTGCTCCGCCATGACCAAATTATATCTTTTGGCATTTTACAGCCATAAAACTAGAAATCCGCGCGAGTCCCAAATTTTTGTGTGCTATAGCCCATGCCTTCTGCTTTGGGCCCGGATGGATCCCTCCTGGAATTGCCTAATATTTGTCCCGGACATCAAATACGGCCTAAGAAACCATTGTCACTGCACCTCCATGACCAAATTATATTTTTTGGCATTTTACAGCCATTAAACTGGAAATCTGCGCTAGTCCCAAAATTTTGTGTGCTATAGCCCATGCCTTCCGCCTTGGGCCCGGATGGTTCCGTCCTGGAATCGTCTAATATTTGTCTTGGACATCAAATACGGCATAATAAAACCATTTTCACCGCGCCATGACCAAATTATATCTTTTGGCATTTTACAGCCATAAAACTAGAAATCCGCGCGAGTTCCAAATTTTTGTGTGCTATAGCCCATGCCTTCTGCTTTGGGCCCGGATGGATCCGTCCTGGAATTGCCTAATATTTGTCCCGGACATCAAATACGGCCTAAGAAACCATTGTCACTGCACCTCCATGACCAAATTATATTTTTTGGCATTTTACAGCCATTAAACTGGAAATCTGTGCTAGTCCCAAAATTTTGTGTGCTATATCCCATGCCTTCCGCCTTGGGCCCGGATGGTTCCGTTCTGGAATCGTATAATATTTGTCTTGGACAACAAATACGGCATAATAAACCCATTTTCACCGCCCCTCCATGACCAAATTATATCTTTTGGCATTTTACAGCCATAAAACTAGAAATCCTCGCAAGTCCCAAATTTTTGTGTGCTATAGCCCATGTCTTCCGCCTTGGGCCCGGATGGTTCCGTCCTGGAATCGTCTAATATTTGTCTTGGACATCAAATACGGCATAATAAAACCATTTTCACCGCCCCTCCATGACCAAATTATATTTTTTGGCATTTTACAGCCATAAAACTAGAAATCCGCGCGAGTTCCAAATTTTTGTGTGCTATAGCCCATGCCTTCTGCTTTGGGCCCGGATGGATCCGTCCTGGAATTGCCTAATATTTGTCCCGGACATCAAATACGGCCTAAGAAACCATTGTCACTGCACCTCCATGACCAAATTATATTTTTTGGCATTTTACAGCCATTAAACTGGAAATCTGTGCTAGTCCCAAAATTTTGTGTGCTATATCCCATGCCTTCCGCCTTGGGCCCGGATGGTTCCGTTCTGGAATCGTATAATATTTGTCTTGGACAACAAATACGGCATAATAAACCCATTTTCACCGCCCCTCCATGACCAAATTATATCTTTTGGCATTTTACAGCCATAAAACTAGAAATCCTCGCAAGTCCCAAATTTTTGTGTGCTATAGCCCATGTCTTCCGCCTTGGGCCCGGATGGTTCCGTCCTGGAATCGTCTAATATTTGTCTTGGACATCAAATACGGCATAATAAAACCATTTTCACCGCCCCTCCATGACCAAATTATATTTTTTGGCATTTTACAGCCATAAAACTAGAAATCCTCACGAGTCCCAAATTTTTGTGTGCTATAGCCCATGTCTTCCGCCTTGGGCCAGGATGGTTCCGTCCTGGAATCGTCTAATATTTGTCTTGGACATCAAATACAGCATAATAAAACCATTTTCACCACCCCGCCATGACCAAATTATATATTTTGGCATTTTACAGCCATAAAACTAGAAATCCGCGCGAGTCCCAAATTTTTGTGTGCTATAGCCCATGCCTTCTGCTTTGGGCCCGGATGGATCCGTCCTGGAATTGCCTAATATTTGTCCCGGACATCAAATACGGCCTAAGAAACCATTGTCACTGCACCTCCATGACCAAATTATATTTTTTGGCAATTTACAGCCATTAAACTGGAAATCTGCGCTAGTCCCAAAATTTTGTGTGTTATAGCCCATGCCTTCCGCCTTGGGCCCGGATGGTTCCGTTCTGGAATCGTCTATTATTTGTCTTGGACATCAAATACGGCATTATAAAACCATTTTCACTGCTCCGCCATGACCAAATTATATTTTTTGGCATTTTACAGCCATTAAACTGGAAATCTGCGCTAGTCCCAAAATTTTGTGTGCTATAGCCCATGCCTTCCGCCTTGGGCCCGGATGGTTCCGTCCTGGAATCGTCTAATATTTGTCTTGGACATCAAATACGGCATAATAAAACCATTTTCACCGCCCCGCCATGACCAAATTATATCTTTTGGCATTTTACAGCCATAAAACTAGAAATCCTCACGAGTCCCAAATTTTTGTGTGCTATAGCCCATGTCTTCCGCCTTGGGCCAGGATGGTTCCGTCCTGGAATCGTCTAATATTTGTCTTGGACATCAAATACAGCATAATAAAACCATTTTCACCACCCCGCCATGACCAAATTATATCTTTTGGCATTTTAAAGCCATAAAACTAGAAATCCGCGCGAGTCCCAAATTTTTGTGTGCTATAGCCCATGCCTTCTGCTTTGGGCCCGGATGGATCCGTCCTGGAATTGCCTAATATTTGTCCCGGACAACAAATACGGCCTAAGAAACCATTGTCACTGCACCTCCATGACCAAATTATATTTTTTGGCATTTTATAGCCATTAAACTGGAAATCTGCGCTAGTCCCAAAATTTTGTGTGCTATAGCCCATGCCTTCCGCCTTGGGCCCGGATGGTTCCGTCCTGGAATCGTCTAATATTTGTCTTGGACATCAAATACGGCATAATAAAACCATTTTCACCGCCCCGCCATGACCAAATTATATCTTTTGGCATTTTACAGCCATAAATCTAGAAATCCGCGCGAGTTCCAAATTTTTGTGTGCTATAGCCCATGCCTTCTGCTTTGGGCCCGGATGGATCCGTCCTGGAATTGCCTAATATTTGTCCCGGACATCAAATACGGCCTAAGAAACCATTGTCACTGCACCTCCATGACCAAATTATATTTTTTGGCATTTTACAGCCATTAAACTGGAAATCTGTGCTAGTCCCAAAATTTTGTGTGCTATATCCCATGCCTTCCGCCTTGGGCCCGGATGGTTCCGTTCTGGAATCGTATAATATTTGTCTTGGACAACAAATACGGCATAATAAAACCATTTTCACCGCCCCTCCATGACCAAATTAAATCTTTTGGCATTTTACAGCCATAAAACTAGAAATCCGCGCGAGTTCCAAATTTTTGTGTGCTATAGCCCATGCCTTCTGCTTTGGGCCCGGATGGATCCGTCCTGGAATCGCCTAATATTTGTCCCAGACATCAAATACAGCCTAAGCAACCATTGTCACCACACCGCCATGACCAAATTATATTTTTTGGCATTTTACAGCCATAAAACTAGAAATCCTCGCGAGTCCCAAATTTTTGTCTGCTATAGCCCATGTCTTCCGCCTTGGGCCCGGATGGTTCCGTCCTGGATTCGTCTAATATTTGTCTTGGACATCAAATACAGCATAATAAAACCATTTTCACCACCCCGCCATGACCAAATTATATCTTTTGGCATTTTACAGCCATAAAACTAGAAATCCGCGCGAGTTCCAAATTTTTGTGTGCTATAGCCCATGCCTTCTGCTTTGGGCCCGGATGGATCCGTCCTGGAATTGCCTAATATTTGTCCCGGACATCAAATACGGCCTAAGAAACCATTGTCACTGCACCTCCATGACCAAATTATATTTTTTGGCATTTTACAGCCATTAAACTGGAAATCTGCGCTAGTCCCAAAATTTTGTGTGCTATAGCCCATGCCTTCCGCCTTGGGCCCGGATGGTTCCGTCCTGGAATCGTCTAATATTTGTCTTGGACATCAAATACGGCATAATAAAACCATTGTCACTGCACCTCCATGACCAAATTATATATTTTGGCATTTTACAGCCATTAAACTGGAAATCTGCGCTAGTCCCAAAATTTTGTGTGCTATAGACCATGCCTTCCGCCTTGGGCCCGGATGGTTCCGTTCTGGAATCGTATAATATTTGTCTTGGACAACAAATACGGCATAATAAAACCATTTTCACCGCCCCTCCATGACCAAATTATATCTTTTGGCATTTTACAGCCATAAAACTAGAAATCCGCGCGAGTCCCAAATTTTTGTGTGTAGCCCATGCCTTCCGCCTTGGGCCCGGATGGTTCCGTTCTGGAATCGTCTATTATTTGTCTTGGACATCAAATACGGCATTATAAAACCATTTTCACTGCTCCGCCATGACCAAATTATATCTTTTGGCATTTTACAGCCATAAAACTAGAAATCCGCGCGAGTCCCAAATTTTTGTGTGCTATAGCCCATGCCTTCTGCTTTGGGCCCGGATGGATCCCTCCTGGAATTGCCTAATATTTGTCCCGGACATCAAATACGGCCTAAGAAACCATTGTCACTGCACCTCCATGACCAAATTATATTTTTTGGCATTTTACAGCCATTAAACTGGAAATCTGTGCTAGTCCCAAAATTTTGTGTGCTATATCCCATGCCTTCCGCCTTGGGCCCGGATGGTTCCGTTCTGGAATCGTATAATATTTGTCTTGGACAACAAATACGGCATAATAAACCCATTTTCACCGCCCCTCCATGACCAAATTATATCTTTTGGCATTTTACAGCCATAAAACTAGAAATCCTCGCAAGTCCCAAATTTTTGTGTGCTATAGCCCATGTCTTCCGCCTTGGGCCCGGATGGTTCCGTCCTGGAATCGTCTAATATTTGTCTTGGACATCAAATACGGCATAATAAAACCATTTTCACCGCCCCTCCATGACCAAATTATATTTTTTGGCATTTTACAGCCATAAAACTAGAAATCCTCACGAGTCCCAAATTTTTGTGTGCTATAGCCCATGTCTTCCGCCTTGGGCCAGGATGGTTCCGTCCTGGAATCGTCTAATATTTGTCTTGGACATCAAATACAGCATAATAAAACCATTTTCACCACCCCGCCATGACCAAATTATATATTTTGGCATTTTACAGCCATAAAACTAGAAATCCGCGCGAGTCCCAAATTTTTGTGTGCTATAGCCCATGCCTTCTGCTTTGGGCCCGGATGGATCCGTCCTGGAATTGCCTAATATTTGTCCCGGACATCAAATACGGCCTAAGAAACCATTGTCACTGCACCTCCATGACCAAATTATATTTTTTGGCATTTTACAGCCATTAAACTGGAAATCTGCGCTAGTCCCAAAATTTTGTGTGCTATAGCCCATGCCTTCCGCCTTGGGCCCGGATGGTTCCGTTCTGGAATCGTATAATATTTGTCTTGGACAACAAATACGGCATAATAAAACCATTTTCACCGCCCCTCCATGACCAAATTATATCTTTTGGCATTTTACAGCCATAAAACTAGAAATCCGCGCGAGTCCCAAATTTTTGTGTGCTATAGCCCACGCCTTCCGCCTTGGGCCCGGATGGTTCCGTTCTGGAATCGTCTATTATTTGTCTTGGACATCAAATACGGCATTATAAAACCATTTTCACTGCTCCGCCATGACCAAATTATATCTTTTGGCATTTTACAGCCATAAAACTAGAAATCCTCGCGAGTCCCAAATTTTTGTGTGCTATAGCCCATGTCTTCCGCCTTGGGCCCGGATGGTTTCGTCCTGGAATCGTCTAATATTTGTCTTGGACATCAAATACGGCATAATAAAACAATTTTCACCGCCCCGCCATAACCAAATTATATCTTTTGGCATTTTACAGCCATAAAACTAGAAATCCGCGCGAGTTCCAAATTTTTGTGTGCTATAGCCCATGCCTTCTGCTTTGGGCCCGGATGGATCCGTACTGGAATCGTCTAATATTTGTCCCAGACATCAAATACATCCTAAGCAACCATTGTCACCACACCGCCATGACCAAATTATATTTTTTGGCATTTTACAGCCATAAAACTAGAAAATCCTCGCGAGTCCCAAATTTTTGTGTGCTATAGCCCATGTCTTCCGCCTTGGGCCCGGATGGTTCCATCCTGGAATCGTCTAATATTTGTCTTGGACATCAAATACAGCATAATAAAACCATTTTCACCACCCCGCCATGACCAAATTATATCTTTTGGCATTTTACAGCCATAAAACTAGAAATCCGCGCGAGTCCCAAATTTTTGTGTGCTATAGCCCATGCCTTCTGCTTTGGGCCCGGATGGATCCGTCCTGGAATTGCCTAATATTTGTCCCGGACATCAAATACGGCCTAAGAAACCATTGTCACTGCACCTCCATGACCAAATTATATTTTTTGGCAATTTACAGCCATTAAACTGGAAATCTGCGCTAGTCCCAAAATTTTGTGTGTTATAGCCCATGCCTTCCGCCTTGGGCCCGGATGGTTCCGTTCTGGAATCGTATAATATTTGTCTTGGACAACAAATATGGCATAATAAACCCATTTTCACCGCCCCTCCATGACCAAATTATATCTTTTGGCATTTTACAGCCATAAAACTAGAAATCCTCGCAAGTCCCAAATTTTTTTGTGCTATAGCCCATGTCTTCCGCCTTGGGCCCGGATGGTTCCGTCCTGGAATCGTCTAATATTTGTCTTGGACATCAAATACGGCATAATAAAACCATTTTCACCGCCCCTCCATGACCAAATTATATTTTTTGGCATTTTACAGCCATAAAACTAGAAATCCTCACGAGTCCCAAATTTTTGTGTGCTATAGCCCATGTCTTCCGCCTTGGGCCAGGATGGTTCCGTCCTGGAATCGTCTAATATTTGTCTTGGACATCAAATACAGCATAATAAAACCATTTTCACCACCCCGCCATGACCAAATTATATCTTTTGGCATTTTAAAGCCATAAAACTAGAAATCCGCGCGAGTCCCAAATTTTTGTGTGCTATAGCCCATGCCTTCTGCTTTGGGCCCGGATGGATCCGTCCTGGAATTGCCTAATATTTGTCCTGGACAACAAATACGGCCTAAGAAACCATTGTCACTGCACCTCCATGACCAAATTATATTTTTTGGCATTTTACAGCCATTAAACTGGAAATCTGCGCTAGTCCCAAAATTTTGTGTGCTATAGCCCATGCCTTCCGCCTTGGGCCCGGATGGTTCCGTCCTGGAATCGTCTAATATTTGTCTTGGACATCAAATACGGCATAATAAAACCATTTTCACCGCCCCGCCATGACCAAATTATATCTTTTGGCATTTTACAGCCATAAAACTAGAAATCCGCGCGAGTTCCAAATTTTTGTGTGCTATAGCCCATGCCTTCTGCTTTGGGCCCGGATGGATCCGTCCTGGAATCGCCTAATATTTGTCCCAGACATCAAATACAGCCTAAGCAACCATTGTCACCACACCGCCATGACCAAATTATATTTTTTGGCATTTTACAGCCATAAAACTAGAAATCCTCGCGAGTCCCAAATTTTTGTCTGCTATAGCCCATGTCTTCCGCCTTGGGCCCGGATGGTTCCGTCCTGGATTCGTCTAATATTTGTCTTGGACATCAAATACAGCATAATAAAACCATTTTCACCACCCCGCCATGACCAAATTATATATTTTGGCATTTTACAGCCATAAAACTAGAAATCCGCGCGAGTCCCAAATTTTTGTGTGCTATAGCCCATGCCTTCTGCTTTGGGCCCGGATGGATCCGTCCTAGAATTGCCTAATATTTGTCCCAGACATCAAATACAGCCTAAGCAACCATTGTCACCACACCGCCATGACCAAATTATATTTTTTGGCATTTTACAGCCATAAAACTAGAAATCCTCGCGAGTCCCAAATTTTTGTCTGCTATAGCCCATGTCTTCCGCCTTGGGCCCGGATGGTTCCGTCCTGGATTCGTCTAATATTTGTCTTGGACATCAAATACAGCATAATAAAACCATTTTCACCACCCCGCCATGACCAAATTATATATTTTGGCATTTTACAGCCATAAAACTAGAAATCCGCGCGAGTCCCAAATTTTTGTGTGCTATAGCCCATGCCTTCTGCTTTGGGCCCGGATGGATCCGTCCTAGAATTGCCTAATATTTGTCCCGGACATCCAATACGGCCTAAGAAACCATTGTCACTGCACCTCCATGACCAAATTATATTTTTTGGCATTTTACAGCCATTAAACTGGAAATCTGCGCTAGTCCCAAAATTTTGTGTGCTATAGCCCATGCCTTCCGCCTTGGGCCCGGATGGTTCCGTTCTGGAATCGTATAATATTTGTCTTGGACAACAAATACGGCATAATAAAACCATTTTCACCGCCCCTCCATGACCAAATTAAATCTTTTGGCATTTTACAGCCATAAAACTAGAAATCCGCGCGAGTTCCAAATTTTTGTGTGCTATAGCCCATGCCTTCTGCTTTGGGCCCGGATGGATCCGTCCTGGAATCGCCTAATATTTGTCCCAGACATCAAATACAGCCTAAGCAACCATTGTCACCACACCGCCATGACCAAATTATATTTTTTGGCATTTTACAGCCATAAAACTAGAAATCCTCGCGAGTCCCAAATTTTTGTCTGCTATAGCCCATGTCTTCCGCCTTGGGCCCGGATGGTTCCGTCCTGGATTCGTCTAATATTTGTCTTGGACATCAAATACAGCATAATAAAACCATTTTCACCACCCCGCCATGACCAAATTATATATTTTGGCATTTTACAGCCATAAAACTAGAAATCCGCGCGAGTCCCAAATTTTTGTGTGCTATAGCCCATGCCTTCTGCTTTGGGCCCGGATGGATCCGTCCTAGAATTGCCTAATATTTGTCCCGGACATCCAATACGGCCTAAGAAACCATTGTCACTGCACCTCCATGACCAAATTATATTTTTTGGCATTTTACAGCCATTAAACTGGAAATCTGCGCTAGTCCCAAAATTTTGTGTGCTATAGCCCATGCCTTCCGCCTTGGGCCCGGATGGTTCCGTTCTGGAATCGTATAATATTTGTCTTGGAAAACAAATACGGCATAATAAAACCATTTTCACCGCCCCTCCATGACCAAATTATATCTTTTGGCATTTTACAGCCATAAAACTAGAAATCCGCGCGAGTCCCAAATTTTTGTGTGCTATAGCCCATGCCTTCTGCTTTGGGCCCGGATGGATCCGTCCTGGAATTGCCTAATATTTGTCCCGGACATCAAATACGGCCTAAGAAACCATTGTCACTGCACCTCCATGACCAAATTATATTTTTTGGCAATTTACAGCCATTAAACTGGAAATCTGCGCTAGTCCCAAAATTTTGTGTGTTATAGCCCATGCCTTCCGCCTTGGGCCCGGATGGTTCCGTTCTGGAATCGTATAATATTTGTCTTGGACAACAAATATGGCATAATAAACCCATTTTCACCGCCCCTCCATGACCAAATTATATCTTTTGGCATTTTACAGCCATAAAACTAGAAATCCTCGCAAGTCCCAAATTTTTGTGTGCTATAGCCCATGTCTTCCGCCTTGGGCCCGGATGGTTCCATCCTGGAATCGTCTAATATTTGTCTTGGACATCAAATACGGCATAATAAAACCATTTTCACCGCCCCTCCATGACCAAATTATATTTTTTGGCATTTTACAGCCATAAAACTAGAAATCCTCACGAGTCCCAAATTTTTGTGTGCTATAGCCCATGTCTTCCGCCTTGGGCCAGGATGGTTCCGTCCTGGAATCGTCTAATATTTGTCTTGGACATCAAATACAGCATAATAAAACCATTTTCACCACCCCGCCATGACCAAATTATATCTTTTGGCATTTTAAAGCCATAAAACTAGAAATCCGCGCGAGTCCCAAATTTTTGTGTGCTATAGCCCATGCCTTCTGCTTTGGGCCCGGATGGATCCGTCCTGGAATTGCCTAATATTTATCCCGGACAACAAATACGGCCTAAGAAACCATTGTCACTGCACCTCCATGACCAAATTATATTTTTTGGCACTTTACAGCCATTAAACTGGAAATCTGCGCTAGTCCCAAAATTTTGTGTGCTATAGCCCATGCCTTCCGCCTTGGGCCCGGATGGTTCCGTCCTGGAATCGTCTAATATTTGTCTTGGACATCAAATACGGCATAATAAAACCATTTTCACCGCCCCGCCATGACCAAATTATATCTTTTGGCATTTTACAGCCATAAAACTAGAAATCCGCGCGAGTTCCAAATTTTTGTGTGCTATAGCCCATGCCTTCTGCTTTGGGCCCGGATGGATCCGTCCTGGAATTGCCTAATATTTGTCCCGGACATCAAATACGGCCTAAGAAACCATTGTCACTGCACCTCCATGACCAAATTATATTTTTTGGCATTTTACAGCCATTAAACTGGAAATCTGTGCTAGTCCCAAAATTTTGTGTGCTATATCCCATGCCTTCCGCCTTGGGCCCGGATGGTTCCGTTCTGGAATCGTATAATATTTGTCTTGGACAACAAATACGGCATAATAAAACCATTTTCACCGCCCCTCCATGACCAAATTAAATCTTTTGGCATTTTACAGCCATAAAACTAGAAATCCGCGCGAGTTCCAAATTTTTGTGTGCTATAGCCCATGCCTTCTGCTTTGGGCCCGGATGGATCCGTCCTGGAATCGCCTAATATTTGTCCCAGACATCAAATACAGCCTAAGCAACCATTGTCACCACACCGCCATGACCAAATTATATTTTTTGGCATTTTACAGCCATAAAACTAGAAATCCTCGCGAGTCCCAAATTTTTGTCTGCTATAGCCCATGTCTTCCGCCTTGGGCCCGGATGGTTCCGTCCTGGATTCGTCTAATATTTGTCTTGGACATCAAATACAGCATAATAAAACCATTTTCACCACCCCGCCATGACCAAATTATATCTTTTGGCATTTTACAGCCATAAAACTAGAAATCCGCGCGAGTCCCAAATTTTTGTGTGCTATAGCCCATGCCTTCTGCTTTGGGCCCGGATGGATCCGTCCTGGAATTGCCTAATATTTGTCCCGGACATCAAATACGGCCTAAGAAACCATTGTCACTGCACCTCCATGACCAAATTATATTTTTTGGCATTTTACAGCCATTAAACTGGAAATCTGCGCTAGTCCCAAAATTTTGTGTGCTATAGCCCATGCCTTCCGCCTTGGGCCCGGATGGTTCCGTTCTGGAATCGTATAATATTTGTCTTGGACAACAAATACGGCATAATAAAACCATTTTCACCGCCCCTCCATGACCAAATTATATCTTTTGGCATTTTACAGCCATAAAACTAGAAATCCGCGCGAGTCCCAAATTTTTGTGTGCTATAGCCCACGCCTTCCGCCTTGGGCCCGGATGGTTCCGTTCTGGAATCGTCTATTATTTGTCTTGGACATCAAATACGGCATTATAAAACCATTTTCACTGCTCCGCCATGACCAAATTATATCTTTTGGCATTTTACAGCCATAAAACTAGAAATCCTCGCGAGTCCCAAATTTTTGTGTGCTATAGCCCATGTCTTCCGCCTTGGGCCCGGATGGTTCCGTCCTGGAATCGTCTAATATTTGTCTTGGACATCAAATACGGCATAATAAAACCATTTTCACCGCCCCGCCATGACCAAATTATATCTTTTGGCATTTTACAGCCATAAAACTAGAAATCCGCGCGAGTTCCAAATTTTTGTGTGCTATAGCCCATGCCTTCTGCTTTGGGCCCGGATGGATCCGCACTGGAATCGTCTAATATTTGTCCCAGACATCAAATACATCCTAAGCAACCATTGTCACCACACCGCCATGACCAAATTATATTTTTTGGCATTTTACAGCCATAAAACTAGAAAATCCTCGCGAGTCCCAAATTTTTGTGTGCTATAGCCCATGTCTTCCGCCTTGGGCCCGGATGGTTCCGTCCTGGAATTGTCTAATATTTGTCTTGGACATCAAATACAGCATAATAAAACCATTTTCACCACCCCGCCATGACCAAATTATATCTTTTGGCATTTTACAGCCATAAAACTAGAAATCCGCGCGAGTCCCAAATTTTTGTGTGCTATAGCCCATGCCTTCTGCTTTGGGCCCGGATGGATCCGTCCTGGAATTGCCTAATATTTGTCCCGGACATCAAATACGGCCTAAGAAACCATTGTCACTGCACCTCCATGACCAAATTATATTTTTTGGCATTTTACAGCCATTAAACTGGAAATCTGCGCTAGTCCCAAAATTTTGTGTGCTATAGCCCATGCCTTCCGCCTTGGGCCCGGATGGTTCCGTTCTGGAATCGTATAATATTTGTCTTGGACAACAAATACGGCATAATAAAACCATTTTCACCGCCCCTCCATGACCAAATTATATCTTTTGGCATTTTACAGCCATAAAACTAGAAATCCGCGCGAGTCCCAAATTTTTGTGTGCTATAGCCCACGCCTTCCGCCTTGGGCCCGGATGGTTCCGTTCTGGAATCGTCTATTATTTGTCTTGGACATCAAATACGGCATTATAAAACCATTTTCACTGCTCCGCCATGACCAAATTATATCTTTTGGCATTTTACAGCCATAAAACTAGAAATCCTCGCGAGTCCCAAATTTTTGTGTGCTATAGCCCATGTCTTCCGCCTTGGGCCCGGATGGTTCCGTCCTGGAATCGTCTAATATTTGTCTTGGACATCAAATACGGCATAATAAAACCATTTTCACCGCCCCGCCATGACCAAATTATATCTTTTGGCATTTTACAGCCATAAAACTAGAAATCCGCGCGAGTTCCAAATTTTTGTGTGCTATAGCCCATGCCTTCTGCTTTGGGCCCGGATGGATCCGCACTGGAATCGTCTAATATTTGTCCCAGACATCAAATACATCCTAAGCAACCATTGTCACCACACCGCCATGACCAAATTATATTTTTTGGCATTTTACAGCCATAAAACTAGAAAATCCTCGCGAGTCCCAAATTTTTGTGTGCTATAGCCCATGTCTTCCGCCTTGGGCCCGGATGGTTCCGTCCTGGAATTGTCTAATATTTGTCTTGGACATCAAATACAGCATAATAAAACCATTTTCACCACCCCGCCATGACCAAATTATATCTTTTGGCATTTTACAGCCATAAAACTAGAAATCCGCGCGAGTCCCAAATTTTTGTGTGCTATAGCCCATGCCTTCTGCTTTGGGCCCGGATGGATCCGTCCTGGAATTGCCTAATATTTGTCCCGGACATCAAATACGGCCTAAGAAACCATTGTCACTGCACCTCCATGACCAAATTATATTTTTTGGCATTTTACAGCCATTAAACTGGAAATCTGCGCTAGTCCCAAAATTTTGTGTGCTATAGCCCATGCCTTCCGCCTTGGGCCCGGATGGTTCCGTTCTGGAATCGTATAATATTTGTCTTGGACAACAAATACGGCATAATAAAACCATTTTCACCGCCCCTCCATGACCAAATTATATCTTTTGGCATTTTACAGCCATAAAACTAGAAATCCGCGCGAGTCCCAAATTTTTGTGTGCTATAGCCCACGCCTTCCGCCTTGGGCCCGGATGGTTCCGTTCTGGAATCGTCTATTATTTGTCTTGGACATCAAATACGGCATTATAAAACCATTTTCACTGCTCCGCCATGACCAAATTATATCTTTTGGCATTTTACAGCCATAAAACTAGAAATCCTCGCGAGTCCCAAATTTTTGTGTGCTATAGCCCATGTCTTCCGCCTTGGGCCCGGATGGTTCCGTCCTGGAATCGTCTAATATTTGTCTTGGACATCAAATACGGCATAATAAAACCATTTTCACCACCCCGCCATGACCAAATTATATCTTTTGGCATTTTACAGCCATAAAACTAGAAATCCGCGCGAGTTCCAAATTTTTGTGTGCTATAGCCCATGCCTTCTGCTTTGGGCCCGGATGGATCCGCACTGGAATCGTCTAATATTTGTCCCAGACATCAAATACATCCTAAGCAACCATTGTCACCACACCGCCATGACCAAATTATATTTTTTGGCATTTTACAGCCATAAAACTAGAAAATCCTCGCGAGTCCCAAATTTTTGTGTGCTATAGCCCATGTCTTCCGCCTTGGGCCCGGATGGTTCCGTCCTGGAATCGTCTAATATTTGTCTTGGACATCAAATACAGCATAATAAAACCATTTTCACCACCCCGCCATGACCAAATTATATCTTTTGGCATTTTACAGCCATAAAACTAGAAATCCGCGCGAGTCCCAAATTTTTGTGTGTAGCCCATGCCTTCCGCCTTGGGCCCGGATGGTTCCGTTCTGGAATCGTCTATTATTTGTCTTGGACATCAAATACGGCATTATAAAACCATTTTCACTGCTCCGCCATGACCAAATTATATTTTTTGGCATTTTACAGCCATTAAACTGGAAATCTGCGCTAGTCCCAAAATTTTGTGTGCTATAGCCCATGCCTTCCGCCTTGGGCCCGGATGGTTCCGTTCTGGAATCGTATAATATTTGTCTTGGACAACAAATACGGCATAATAAAACCATTTTCACCGCCCCTCCATGACCAAATTATATCTTTTGGCATTTTACAGCCATAAAACTAGAAATCCGCGCGAGTCCCAAATTTTTGTGTGCTATAGCCCACGCCTTCCGCCTTGGGCCCGGATGGTTCCGTTCTGGAATCGTCTATTATTTGTCTTGGACATCAAATACGGCATTATAAAACCATTTTCACTGCTCCGCCATGACCAAATTATATCTTTTGGCATTTTACAGCCATAAAACTAGAAATCCTCGCGAGTCCCAAATTTTTGTGTGCTATAGCCCATGTCTTCCGCCTTGGGCCCGGATGGTTCCGTCCTGGAATCGTCTAATATTTGTCTTGGACATCAAATACGGCATAATAAAACCATTTTCACCACCCCGCCATGACCAAATTATATCTTTTGGCATTTTACAGCCATAAAACTAGAAATCCGCGCGAGTTCCAAATTTTTGTGTGCTATAGCCCATGCCTTCTGCTTTGGGCCCGGATGGATCCGCACTGGAATCGTCTAATATTTGTCCCAGACATCAAATACATCCTAAGCAACCATTGTCACCACACCGCCATGACCAAATTATATTTTTTGGCATTTTACAGCCATAAAACTAGAAAATCCTCGCGAGTCCCAAATTTTTGTGTGCTATAGCCCATGTCTTCCGCCTTGGGCCCGGATGGTTCCGTCCTGGAATCGTCTAATATTTGTCTTGGACATCAAATACAGCATAATAAAACCATTTTCACCACCCCGCCATGACCAAATTATATCTTTTGGCATTTTACAGCCATAAAACTAGAAATCCGCGCGAGTCCCAAATTTTTGTGTGTAGCCCATGCCTTCCGCCTTGGGCCCGGATGGTTCCGTTCTGGAATCGTCTATTATTTGTCTTGGACATCAAATACGGCATTATAAAACCATTTTCACTGCTCCGCCATGACCAAATTATATCTTTTGGCATTTTACAGCCATAAAACTAGAAATCCGCGCGAGTCCCAAATTTTTGTGTGCTATAGCCCATGCCTTCTGCTTTGGGCCCGGATGGATCCGTCCTGGAATTGCCTAATATTTGTCCCGGACATCAAATACGGCCTAAGAAACCATTGTCACTGCACCTCCATGACCAAATTATATTTTTTGGCAATTTACAGCCATTAAACTGGAAATCTGCGCTAGTCCCAAAATTTTGTGTGTTATAGCCCATGCCTTCCGCCTTGGGCCCGGATGGTTCCGTTCTGGAATCGTATAATATTTGTCTTGGACAACAAATATGGCATAATAAACCCATTTTCACCGCCCCTCCATGACCAAATTATATCTTTTGGCATTTTACAGCCATAAAACTAGAAATCCTCGCAAGTCCCAAATTTTTGTGTGCTATAGCCCACGCCTTCCGCCTTGGGCCCGGATGGTTCCGTTCTGGAATCGTCTATTATTTGTCTTGGACATCAAATACGGCATTATAAAACCATTTTCACTGCTCCGCCATGACCAAATTATATCTTTTGGCATTTTACAGCCATAAAACTAGAAATCCTCGCGAGTCCCAAATTTTTGTGTGCTATAGCCCATGTCTTCCGCCTTGGGCCCGGATGGTTCCGTCCTGGAATCGTCTAATATTTATCTTGGACATCAAATACGGCATAATAAAACCATTTTCACCGCCCCGCCATGACCAAATTATATCTTTTGGCATTTTACAGCCATAAAACTAGAAATCCGCGCGAGTTCCAAATTTTTGTGTGCTATAGCCCATGCCTTCTGCTTTGGGCCCGGATGGATCCGCACTGGAATCGTCTAATATTTGTCCCAGACATCAAATACATCCTAAGCAACCATTGTCACCACACCGCCATGACCAAATTATATTTTTTGGCATTTTACAGCCATAAAACTAGAAAATCCTCGCGAGTCCCAAATTTTTGTGTGCTATAGCCCATGTCTTCCGCCTTGGGCCCGGATGGTTCCGTCCTGGAATCGTCTAATATTTGTCTTGGACATCAAATACAGCATAATAAAACCATTTTCACCACCCCGCCATGACCAAATTATATCTTTTGGCATTTTACAGCCATAAAACTAGAAATCCGCGCGAGTCCCAAATTTTTGTGTGCTATAGCCCATGCCTTCTGCTTTGGGCCCGGATGGATCCGTCCTGGAATTGCCTAATATTTGTCCCGGACATCAAATACGGCCTAAGAAACCATTGTCACTGCACCTCCATGACCAAATTATATTTTTTGGCAATTTACAGCCATTAAACTGGAAATTTGCGCTAGTCCCAAAATTTTGTGTGTTATAGCCCATGCCTTCCGCCTTGGGCCCGGATGGTTCCGTTCTGGAATCGTATAATATTTGTCTTGGACAACAAATATGGCATAATAAACCCATTTTCACCGCCCCTCCATGACCAAATTATATCTTTTGGCATTTTACAGCCATAAAACTAGAAATCCTCGCAAGTCCCAAATTTTTGTGTGCTTATAGCCCACGCCTTCCGCCTTGGGCCCGGATGGTTCCGTTCTGGAATCGTCTATTATTTGTCTTGGACATCAAATACGGCATTATAAAACCATTTTCACTGCTCCGCCATGACCAAATTATATCTTTTGGCATTTTACAGCCATAAAACTAGAAATCCTCGCGAGTCCCAAATTTTTGTGTGCTATAGCCCATGTCTTCCGCCTTGGGCCCGGATGGTTCCGTCCTGGAATCGTCTAATATTTGTCTTGGACATCAAATACGGCATAATAAAACCATTTTCACCGCCCCGCCATGACCAAATTATATCTTTTGGCATTTTACAGCCATAAAACTAGAAATCCGCGCGAGTTCCAAATTTTTGTGTGCTATAGCCCATGCCTTCTGCTTTGGGCCCGGATGGATCCGCACTGGAATCGTCTAATATTTGTCCCAGACATCAAATACATCCTAAGCAACCATTGTCACCACACCGCCATGACCAAATTATATTTTTTGGCATTTTACAGCCATAAAACTAGAAAATCCTCGCGAGTCCCAAATTTTTGTGTGCTATAGCCCATGTCTTCCGCCTTGGGCCCGGATGGTTCCGTCCTGGAATTGTCTAATATTTGTCTTGGACATCAAATACAGCATAATAAAACCATTTTCACCACCCCGCCATGACCAAATTATATCTTTTTGCATTTTACAGCCATAAAACTAGAAATCCGCGCGAGTCCCAAATTTTTGTGTGCTATAGCCCATGCCTTCTGCTTTGGGCCCGGAAGGATCCGTCCTGGAATTGCCTAATATTTGTCCCGGACATCAAATACGGCCTAAGAAACCATTGTCACTGCACCTCCATGACCAAATTATATTTTTTGGCAATTTACAGCCATTAAACTGGAAATCTGCGCTAGTCCCAAAATTTTGTGTGTTATAGCCCATGCCTTCCGCCTTGGGCCCGGATGGTTCCGTTCTGGAATCGTATAATATTTGTCTTGGACAACAAATATGGCATAATAAACCCATTTTCACCGCCCCTCCATGACCAAATTATATCTTTTGGCATTTTACAGCCATAAAACTAGAAATCCTCGCAAGTCCCAAATTTTTGTGTGCTATAGCCCATGTCTTCCGCCTTGGGCCCGGATGGTTCCGTCCTGGAATCGTCTAATATTTGTCTTGGACATCAAATACGGCATAATAAAACCATTTTCACCGCCCCGCCATGACCAAATTATATCTTTTGGCATTTTACAGCCATAAAACTAGAAATCCTCGCGAGTCCCAAATTTTTGTGTGCTATAGCCCATGTCTTCCGCCTTGGGCCCGGATGGTTCCGTCCTGGAATCGTCTAATATTTGTCTTGGACATCAAATACGGCATAATAAAACCATTTTCACCGCCCCGCCATGACCAAATTATATCTTTTGGCATTTTACAGCCATAAAACTAGAAATCCGCGCGAGTTCCAAATTTTTGTGTGCTATAGCCCATGCCTTCTGCTTTGGGCCCGGATGGATCCGCACTGGAATCGTCTAATATTTGTCCCAGACATCAAATACATCCTAAGCAACCATTGTCACCACACCGCCATGACCAAATTATATTTTTTGGCATTTTACAGCCATAAAACTAGAAAATCCTCGCGAGTCCCAAATTTTTGTGTGCTATAGCCCATGTCTTCCGCCTTGGGCCCGGATGGTTCCGTCCTGGAATCGTCTAATATTTGTCTTGGACATCAAATACGGCATAATAAAACCATTTTCACCACCCCGCCATGACCAAATTATATCTTTTGGCATTTTACAGCCATAAAACTAGAAATCCGCGCGAGTCCCAAATTTTTGTGTCCTATAGCCCATGCCTTCTGCTTTGGGCCCGGATGGATCCGTCCTGGAATTGCCTAATATTTGTCTCGGACATCAAATACGGCCTAAGAAACCATTGTCACTGCACCTCCATGACCAAATTATATTTTTTGGCAATTTACAGCCATTAAACTGGAAATCTGCGCTAGTCCCAAAATTTTGTGTGTTATAGCCCATGCCTTCCGCCTTGGGCCCGGATGGTTCCGTTCTGGAATCGTATAATATTTGTCTTGGACAACAAATATGGCATAATAAACCCATTTTCACCGCCCCTCCATGACCAAATTATATCTTTTGGCATTTTACGGCCATAAAACTAGAAATCCTCGCAAGTCCCAAATTTTTGTGTGCTATAGCCCATGTCTTCCGCCTTGGGCCCGGATGGTTCCGTCCTGGAATCGTCTAATATTTGTCTTGGACATCAAATACGGCATAATAAAACCATTTTCACCGCCCCTCCATGACCAAATTATTTTTTTTGGCATTTTACAGCCATAAAACTAGAAATCCTCACGAGTCCCAAATTTTTGTGTGCTATAGCCCATGTCTTCCGCCTTGGGCCCGGATGGTTCCGTCCTGGAATCGTCTAATATTTGTCTTGGACATCAAATACAGCATAATAAAACCATTTTCACCACCCCGCCATGACCAAATTATATCTTTTGGCATTTTACAGCCATAAAACTAGAAATCCGCGCGAGTCCCAAATTTTTGTGTGCTATAGCCCATGCCTTCTGCTTTGGGCCCGGATGGATCCGTCCTGGAATTGCCTAATATTTGTCCCGGACATCAAATACGGCCTAAGAAACCATTGTCACTGCACCTCCATGACCAAATTATATTTTTTGGCATTTTACAGCCATTAAACTGGAAATCTGCGCTAGTCCCAAAATTTTGTGTGCTATAGCTCATGCCTTCCGCCTTGGGCCCGGATGGTTCCGTTCTGGAATCGTATAATATTTGTCTTGGACAACAAATACGGCATAATAAAACCATTTTCACCGCCCCTCCATGAACAAAATATATCTTTTGGCATTTTACAGCCATAAAACTAGAAATCCTCGCGAGTCCCAAATTTTTGTGTGCTATAGCCCATGTCTTCCGCCTTGGGCCCGGATGGTTCCGTCCTGGAATCGTCTAATATTTGTCTTGGACATCAAATACGGCATAATAAAACCATTTTCACCGCTCCGCCATGACCAAATTATATCTTTTGGCATTTTACAGCCATAAAACTAGAAATCCGCGCGAGTTCCAAATTTTTGTGTGCTATAGCCCATGCCTTCTGCTTTGGGCCCGGATGGATCCGTCCTGGAATCGCCTAATATTTGTCCCAGACATCAAATACAGCCTAAGCAACCATTGTCACCACACCGCCATGACCAAATTATATTTTTTGGCATTTTACAGCCATAAAACTAGAAATCCTCGCAAGTCCCAAATTTTTGTCTGCTATAGCCCATGTCTTCCGCCTTGGGCCCGGATGGTTCCGTCCTGGAATCGTCTAATATTTTTCTTGGACATCAAATACAGCATAATAAAACCATTTTCACCACCCCGCCATGACCAAATTATATCTTTTGGCATTTTACAGCCATAAAACTAGAAATCCGCGCGAGTCCCAAATTTTTGTGTGCTATAGCCCATGCCTTCTGCTTTGGGCCAGGATGGATCCGTCCTGGAATTGCCTAATATTTGTCCCGGACATCAAATACGGCCTAAGAAACCATTGTCACTGCACCTCCATGACCAAATTATATTTTTTGGCATTTTACAGCCATTAAACTGGAAATCTGCGCTAGTCCCAAAATTTTGTGTGCTATAGCTCATGCCTTCCGCCTTGGGCCCGGATGGTTCCGTTCTGGAATCGTATAATATTTGTCTTGGACAACAAATACGGCATAATAAAACCATTTTCACCGCCCCTCCATGAACAAAATATATCTTTTGGCATTTTACAGCCATAAAACTAGAAATCCTCGCGAGTCCCAAATTTTTGTGTGCTATAGCCCATGTCTTCCGCCTTGGGCCCGGATGGTTCCGTCCTGGAATCGTCTAATATTTGTCTTGGACATCAAATACGGCATAATAAAACCATTTTCACCGCTCCGCCATGACCAAATTATATCTTTTGGCATTTTACAGCCATAAAACTAGAAATCCGCGCGAGTTCCAAATTTTTGTGTGCTATAGCCCATGCCTTCTGCTTTGGGCCCGGATGGATCCGTCCTGGAATCGCCTAATATTTGTCCCAGACATCAAATACAGCCTAAGCAACCATTGTCACCACACCGCCATGACCAAATTATATTTTTTGGCATTTTACAGCCATAAAACTAGAAATCCTCGCGAGTCCCAAATTTTTGTCTGCTATAGCCCATGTCTTCCGCCTTGGGCCCGGATGGTTCCGTCCTGGAATCGTCTAATATTTGTCTTGGACATCAAATACGGCATAATAAAACCATTTTCACCGCCCCGCCATGACCAAATTATATCTTTTGGCATTTTACAGCCATAAAACTAGAAATCCGCGCGAGTCCCAAATTTTTGTGTGCTATAGCCCATGCCTTCTGCTTTGGGCCCGGATGGATCCGTCCTGGAATTGCCTAATATTTGTCCCGGACATCAAATACGGCCTAAGAAACCATTGTCACTGCACCTCCATGAACAAATTATATTTTTTGGCATTTTACAGCCATTAAACTGGAAATCTGCGCTAGTCCCAAAATTTTGTGTGCTATAGCCCATGCCTTCCGCCTTGGGCCCGGATGGTTCCGTTCTAGAATCGTATAATATTTGTCTTGGACAACAAATACGGCATAATAAAACCATTTTCACCGCCCCTCCATGACCAAATTATATCTTTTGGCATTTTACAGCCATAAAACTAGAAATCCGCGCGAGTCCCAAATTTTTGTGTGCTATAGCCCATGCCTTCCGCCTTGGGCCCGGATGGTTCCGTTCTGGAATCGTCTATTATTTGTCTTGGACATCAAATACGGCATTATAAAACCATTTTCACTGCTCCGCCATGACCAAATTATATCTTTTGGTATTTTACAGCCATAAAACTAGAAATCCGCGCGAGTCCCAAATTTTTGTGTGCTATAGCCCATGCCTTCTGCTTTGGGCCCGGATGGATCCCTCCTGTAATTGCCTAATATTTGTCCCGGACATCAAATACGGCCTAAGAAACCATTATCACTGCACCTCCATGACTAAATTATATTTTTTGGCATTTTACAGCCATTAAACTGGAAATCTGCGCTAGTCCCAAAATTTTGTGTGCTATAGCCCATGCCTTCCGCCTTGGGCCCGGATGGTTCCGTTCTGGAATCGTATAATATTTGTCTTGGACAACAAATACGGCATAATAAAACCATTTTCACCGCCCCTCCATGACCAAAATATATCTTTTGGCATTTTACAGCCATAAAACTAGAAATCCTCGCGAGTCCCAAATTTTTGTGTGCTATAGCCCATGTCTTCCGCCTTGGGCCCGGATGGTTCCGTCCTGGAATCGTCTAATATTTGTCTTGGACATCAAATACGGCATAATAAAACCATTTTCACCGCCCCTCCATGAACAAATTATATCTTTTGGCATTTTACAGCCATAAAACTAGAAATCCGCGCGAGTTCCAAATTTTTGTGTGCTATAGCCCATGCCTTCTACTTTGGGCCCGGATGGATCCGTACTGGAATCGCCTAATATTTGTCCCAGACATCAAATACAGCCTAAGCAACCATTGTCACCACACCGCCATGACCAAATTATATTTTTTGGCATTTTACAGCCATAAAACTAGAAATCCTCGCGAGTCCCAAATTTTTGTGTGCTATAGCCCATGTCTTCCGCCTTGGGGCCGGATGGTTCCGTCCTGGAATCGTCTAATATTTGTCTTAGACATCAAATACGGCTTAATAAAACCATTTTCACCACCCCGCCATGACCAAATTATATCTTTTGGCATTTTACAGCCATAAAACTAGAAATCCGCGCGAGTCCCAAATTTTTGTGTCCTATAGCCCATGCCTTCTGCTTTGGGCCCGGATGGATCCGTCCTGGAATTGCCTAATATTTGTCTCGGACATCAAATACGGCCTAAGAAACCATTGTCACTGCACCTCCATGACCAAATTATATTTTTTGGCAATTTACAGCCATTAAACTGGAAATCTGCGCTAGTCCCAAAATTTTGTGTGTTATAGCCCATGCCTTCCGCCTTGGGCCCGGATGGTTCCGTTCTGGAATCGTATAATATTTGTCTTGGACAACAAATATGGCATAATAAACCCATTTTCACCGCCCCTCCATGACCAAATTATATCTTTTGGCATTTTACGGCCATAAAACTAGAAATCCTCGCAAGTCCCAAATTTTTGTGTGCTATAGCCCATGTCTTCCGCCTTGGGCCCGGATGGTTCCGTCCTGGAATCGTCTAATATTTGTCTTGGACATCAAATACGGCATAATAAAACCATTTTCACCGCCCCTCCATGACCAAATTATATTTTTTGGCATTTTACAGCCATAAAACTAGAAATCCTCACGAGTCCCAAATTTTTGTGTGCTATAGCCCATGTCTTCCGCCTTGGGCCCGGATGGTTCCGTCCTGGAATCGTCTAATATTTGTCTTGGACATCAAATACAGCATAATAAAACCATTTTCACCACCCCGCCATGACCAAATTATATCTTTTGGCATTTTACAGCCATAAAACTAGAAATCCGCGCGAGTCCCAAATTTTTGTGTGCTATAGCCCATGCCTTCTGCTTTGGGCCCGGATGGATCCGTCCTGGAATTGCCTAATATTTGTCCCGGACATCAAATACGGCCTAAGAAACCATTGTCACTGCACCTCCATGACCAAATTATATTTTTTGGCATTTTACAGCCATTAAACTGGAAATCTGCGCTAGTCCCAAAATTTTGTGTGCTATAGCTCATGCCTTCCGCCTTGGGCCCGGATGGTTCCGTTCTGGAATCGTATAATATTTGTCTTGGACAACAAATACGGCATAATAAAACCATTTTCACCGCCCCTCCATGAACAAAATATATCTTTTGGCATTTTACAGCCATAAAACTAGAAATCCTCGCGAGTCCCAAATTTTTGTGTGCTATAGCCCATGTCTTCCGCCTTGGGCCCGGATGGTTCCGTCCTGGAATCGTCTAATATTTGTCTTGGACATCAAATACGGCATAATAAAACCATTTTCACCGCTCCGCCATGACCAAATTATATCTTTTGGCATTTTACAGCCATAAAACTAGAAATCCGCGCGAGTTCCAAATTTTTGTGTGCTATAGCCCATGCCTTCTGCTTTGGGCCCGGATGGATCCGTCCTGGAATCGCCTAATATTTGTCCCAGACATCAAATACAGCCTAAGCAACCATTGTCACCACACCGCCATGACCAAATTATATTTTTTGGCATTTTACAGCCATAAAACTAGAAATCCTCGCAAGTCCCAAATTTTTGTCTGCTATAGCCCATGTCTTCCGCCTTGGGCCCGGATGGTTCCGTCCTGGAATCGTCTAATATTTTTCTTGGACATCAAATACAGCATAATAAAACCATTTTCACCACCCCGCCATGACCAAATTATATCTTTTGGCATTTTACAGCCATAAAACTAGAAATCCGCGCGAGTCCCAAATTTTTGTGTGCTATAGCCCATGCCTTCTGCTTTGGGCCCGGATGGATCCGTCCTGGAATTGCCTAATATTTGTCCCGGACATCAAATACGGCCTAAGAAACCATTGTCACTGCACCTCCATGACCAAATTATATTTTTTGGCATTTTACAGCCATTAAACTGGAAATCTGCGCAAGTCCCAAAATTTTGTGTGCTATAGCTCATGCCTTCCGCCTTGGGCCCGGATGGTTCCGTTCTGGAATCGTATAATATTTGTCTTGGACAACAAATACGGCATAATAAAACCATTTTCACCGCCCCTCCATGAACAAAATATATCTTTTGGCATTTTACAGCCATAAAACTAGAAATCCTCGCGAGTCCCAAATTTTTGTGTGCTATAGCCCATGTCTTCCGCCTTGGGCCCGGATGGTTCCGTCCTGGAATCGTCTAATATTTGTCTTGGACATCAAATACGGCATAATAAAACCATTTTCACCGCTCCGCCATGACCAAATTATATCTTTTGGCATTTTACAGCCATAAAACTAGAAATCCGCGCGAGTTCCAAATTTTTGTGTGCTATAGCCCATGCCTTCTGCTTTGGGCCCGGATGGATCCGTCCTGGAATCGCCTAATATTTGTCCCAGACATCAAATACAGCCTAAGCAACCATTGTCACCACACCGCCATGACCAAATTATATTTTTTGGTATTTTACAGCCATAAAACTAGAAATCCTCGCGAGTCCCAAATTTTTGTCTGCTATAGCCCATGTCTTCCGCCTTGGGCCCGGATGGTTCCGTCCTGGAATCGTCTAATATTTGTCTTGGACATCAAATACGGCATAATAAAACCATTTTCACCGCCCCGCCATGACCAAATTATATCTTTTGGCATTTTACAGCCATAAAACTAGAAATCCGCGCGAGTCCCAAATTTTTGTGTGCTATAGCCCATGCCTTCTGCTTTGGGCCCGGATGGATCCGTCCTGGAATTGCCTAATATTTGTCCCGGACATCAAATACGGCCTAAGAAACCATTGTCACTGCACCTCCATGAACAAATTATATTTTTTGGCATTTTACAGCCATTAAACTGGAAATCTGCGCTAGTCCCAAAATTTTGTGTGCTATAGCCCATGCCTTCCGCCTTGGGCCCGGATGGTTCCGTTCTAGAATCGTATAATATTTGTCTTGGACAACAAATACGGCATAATAAAACCATTTTCACCGCCCCTCCATGACCAAATTATATCTTTTGGCATTTTACAGCCATAAAACTAGAAATCCGCGCGAGTCCCAAATTTTTGTGTGCTATAGCCCATGCCTTCCGCCTTGGGCCCGGATGGTTCCGTTCTGGAATCGTCTATTATTTGTCTTGGACATCAAATACGGCATTATAAAACCATTTTCACTGCTCCGCCATGACCAAATTATATCTTTTGGCATTTTACAGCCATAAAACTAGAAATCCGCGCGAGTCCCAAATTTTTGTGTGCTATAGCCCATGCCTTCTGCTTTGGGCCCGGATGGATCCCTCCTGTAATTGCCTAATATTTGTCCCGGACATCAAATACGGCCTAAGAAACCATTATCACTGCACCTCCATGACTAAATTATATTTTTTGGCATTTTACAGCCATTAAACTGGAAATCTGCGCTAGTCCCAAAATTTTGTGTGCTATAGCCCATGCCTTCCGCCTTGGGCCCGGATGGTTCCGTTCTGGAATCGTATAATATTTGTCTTGGACAACAAATACGGCATAATAAAACCATTTTCACCGCCCCTCCATGACCAAAATATATCTTTTGGCATTTTACAGCCATAAAACTAGAAATCCTCGCGAGTCCCAAATTTTTGTGTGCTATAGCCCATGTCTTCCGCCTTGGGCCCGGATGGTTCCGTCCTGGAATCGTCTAATATTTGTCTTGGACATCAAATACGGCATAATAAAACCATTTTCACCGCCCCTCCATGAACAAATTATATCTTTTGGCATTTTACAGCCATAAAACTAGAAATCCGCGCGAGTTCCAAATTTTTGTGTGCTATAGCCCATGCCTTCTACTTTGGGCCCGGATGGATCCGTACTGGAATCGCCTAATATTTGTCCCAGACATCAAATACAGCCTAAGCAACCATTGTCACCACACCGCCATGACCAAATTATATTTTTTGGCATTTTACAGCCATAAAACTAGAAATCCTCGCGAGTCCCAAATTTTTGTGTGCTATAGCCCATGTCTTCCGCCTTGGGGCCGGATGGTTCCGTCCTGGAATCGTCTAATATTTGTCTTAGACATCAAATACGGCTTAATAAAACCATTTTCACCACCCCGCCATGACCAAATTATATCTTTTGGCATTTTACAGCCATAAAACTAGAAATCCGCGCGAGTCCCAAATTTTTGTGTGCTATAGCCCATGCCTTCTGCTTTGGGCCCGGATGGATCCGTCCTGGAATTGCCTAATATTTGTCCCGGACATCAAATACGGCCTAAGAAACCATTGTCACTGCACCTCCATGAACAAATTATATTTTTTGGCATTTTACATCCATTAAACTGGAAATCTGCGCTAGTCCCAAAATTTTGTGTCCTATAGCTCATGCCTTCCGCCTTGGGCCCGGATGGTTCCGTTCTGGAATCGTATAATATTTTTCTTGGACAACAAATACGGCATAATAAAACCATTTTAACCGCCCCTCCATGAACAAAATATATCTTTTGGCATTTTACAGCCATAAAACTAGAAATCCTCGCGAGTCCCAAATTTTTGTGTGCTATAGCCCATGTCTTCCTCCTTGGGCCCAGATGGTTCCGTCCTGGAATCGTCTAATATTTGTCTTGGACATCAAATACGGCATAATAAAACCATTTTCACCGCCCCGCCATGACCAAATTATATCTTTTGGCATTTTACAGCCATAAAACTAGAAATCCGCGCGAGTTCCAAATTTTTGTGTGCTATAGCCCATGCCTTCTGCTTTGGGCCCGGATGGATCCGTCCTGGAATCGCCTAATATTTGTCCCAGACATCAAATACAGCCTAAGCAACCATTGTCACCACACCGCCATGACCAAATTATATTTTTTGGCATTTTACAGCCATAAAACTAGAAATCCTCGCGAGTCCCAAATTTTTGTCTGCTATAGCCCATGTCTTCCGCCTTGGGCCCGGATGGTTCCGTCCTGGAATCGTCTAATATTTGTCTTGGACATCAAATACAGCATAATAAAACCATTTTCACCACCCCGCCATGACCAAATTATATCTTTTGGCATTTTACAGCCATAAAACTAGAAATCCGCGCGAGTCCCAAATTTTTGTGTGCTATAGCCCATGCCTTCTGCTTTGGGCCCGGATGGATCCGTCCTGGAATTGCCTAATATTTGTCCCGGACATCAAATACGGCCTAAGAAACCATTGTCACTGCACCTCCATGAACAAATTATATTTTTTGGCATTTTACAGCCATTAAACTGGAAATCTGCGCTAGTCCCAAAATTTTGTGTGCTATAGCTCATGCCTTCCGCCTTGGGCCCGGATGGTTCCGTTCTGGAATCGTATAATATTTGTCTTGGACAACAAATACGGCATAATAAAACCATTTTCACCGCCCCTCCATGAACAAAATATATCTTTTGGCATTTTACAGCCATAAAACTAGAAATCCTCGCGAGTCCCAAATTTTTGTGTGCTATAGCCCATGCCTTCCGCCTTGGGCCCGGATGGTTCCGTTCTGGAATCGTCTATTATTTGTCTTGGACATCAAATACGGCATTATAAAACCATTTTCACTACTCCGCCATGACCAAATTATATCTTTTGGCATTTTACAGCCATAAAACTAGAAATCCGCGCGAGTCCTAAATTTTTGTGTGCTATAGCCCATGCCTTCTGCTTTGGGCCCGGATGGATCCCTCCTGGAATTACCTAATATTTGTCCCGGACATCAAATACGGCCTAACAAACCATTATCACTGCACCTCTATGACTAAATTATATTTTTTGGCATTTTACAGCCATTAAACTGGAAATCTGCGCTAGTCCCAAAATTTTGTGTGCTATAGCTCATGCCTTCCGCCTTGGGCCCGGATGGTTCCGTTCTGGAATCGTATAATATTTGTCTTGGACAACAAATACGGCATAATAAAACCATTTTCACCGCCCCTCCATGAACAAAATATATCTTTTGGCATTTTACAGCCATAAAACTAGAAATCCTCGCGAGTCCCAAATTTTTGTGTGCTATAGCCCATGCCTTCCGCCTTGGGCCCGGATGGTTCCGTTCTGGAATCGTCTATTATTTGTCTTGGACATCAAATACGGCATTATAAAACCATTTTCACTACTCCGCCATGACCAAATTATATCTTTTGGCATTTTACAGCCATAAAACTAGAAATCCGCGCGAGTCCTAAATTTTTGTGTGCTATAGCCCATGCCTTCTGCTTTGGGCCCGGATGGATCCCTCCTGGAATTGCCTAATATTTGTCCCGGACATCAAATACGGCCTAACAAACCATTATCACTGCACCTCTATGACTAAATTATATTTTTTGGCATTTTACAGCCATTAAACTGGAAATCTGCGCTAGTCCCAAAATTTTGTGTGCTATAGCCCATGCCTTCCGCCTTGGGCCCGGATGGTTCCGTTCTGGAATCGTATAATATTTGTCTTGGAGAACAAATACGGCATAATAAAACCATTTTCACCGCCCCTCCATGACCAAAATATATCTTTTGGCATTTTACAGCCATAAAACTAGAAATCATCGCGAGTCCCAAATTTTTGTGTGCTATAGCCCATGTCTTCCGCCTTGGGCCCGGATGGTTCCGTCCTGGAATCGTCTAATATTTGACTTGGACATCAAATACGGCATAATAAAACCATTTTCACCGCCCCTCCATGACCAAATTATATCTTTTGGCATTTTACAGCCATAAAACTAGAAATCCGCGCGAGTTCCAAATTTTTGTGTGCTATAGCTCATGCCTTCTGCTTTGGGCCCGGATGGATCCGTACTGGAATCGCCTAATATTTGTCCCAGACATCAAATACAGCCTAAGCAACCATTGTCACCACACCGCCATGACCAAATTATATTTTTTGGCATTTTACAGCCATAAAACTAGAAATCCTCGCGAGTCCCAAATTTTTGTGTGCTATAGCCCATGCCTTCTGCTTTGGGCCCGGATGGATCCGTCCTGGAATTGCCTAATATTTGTCCCGGACATCAAATACGGCCTAAGAAACCATTGTCACCACACCGCCATGACCAAATTATATTTTTTGGCATTTTACAGCCATAAAACTAGAAATCCTCGCGAGTCCCAAATTTTTGTGTGCTATAGCCCATGTCTTCCGCCTTGGGGCCGGATGGTTCCGTCCTGGAATCGTCTAATATTTGTCTTAGACATCAAATACGGCTTAATAAAACCATTTTCACCACCCCGCCATGACCAAATTATATCTTTTGGCATTTTACAGCCATAAAACTAGAAATCCGCGCGAGTCCCAAATTTTTGTGTCCTATAGCCCATGCCTTCTGCTTTGGGCCCGGATGGATCCGTCCTGGAATTGCCTAATATTTGTCTCGGACATCAAATACGGCCTAAGAAACCATTGTCACTGCACCTCCATGACCAAATTATATTTTTTGGCAATTTACAGCCATTAAACTGGAAATCTGCGCTAGTCCCAAAATTTTGTGTGTTATAGCCCATGCCTTCCGCCTTGGGCCCGGATGGTTCCGTTCTGGAATCGTATAATATTTGTCTTGGACAACAAATATGGCATAATAAACCCATTTTCACCGCCCCTCCATGACCAAATTATATCTTTTGGCATTTTACGGCCATAAAACTAGAAATCCTCGCAAGTCCCAAATTTTTGTGTGCTATAGCCCATGTCTTCCGCCTTGGGCCCGGATGGTTCCGTCCTGGAATCGTCTAATATTTGTCTTGGACATCAAATACGGCATAATAAAACCATTTTCACCGCCCCTCCATGACCAAATTATATTTTTTGGCATTTTACAGCCATAAAACTAGAAATCCTCACGAGTCCCAAATTTTTGTGTGCTATAGCCCATGTCTTCCGCCTTGGGCCCGGATGGTTCCGTCCTGGAATCGTCTAATATTTGTCTTGGACATCAAATACAGCATAATAAAACCATTTTCACCACCCCGCCATGACCAAATTATATCTTTTGGCATTTTACAGCCATAAAACTAGAAATCCGCGCGAGTCCCAAATTTTTGTGTGCTATAGCCCATGCCTTCTGCTTTGGGCCCGGATGGATCCGTCCTGGAATTGCCTAATATTTGTCCCGGACATCAAATACGGCCTAAGAAACCATTGTCACTGCACCTCCATGACCAAATTATATTTTTTGGCATTTTACAGCCATTAAACTGGAAATCTGCGCTAGTCCCAAAATTTTGTGTGCTATAGCTCATGCCTTCCGCCTTGGGCCCGGATGGTTCCGTTCTGGAATCGTATAATATTTGTCTTGGACAACAAATACGGCATAATAAAACCATTTTCACCGCCCCTCCATGAACAAAATATATCTTTTGGCATTTTACAGCCATAAAACTAGAAATCCTCGCGAGTCCCAAATTTTTGTGTGCTATAGCCCATGTCTTCCGCCTTGGGCCCGGATGGTTCCGTCCTGGAATCGTCTAATATTTGTCTTGGACATCAAATACGGCATAATAAAACCATTTTCACCGCTCCGCCATGACCAAATTATATCTTTTGGCATTTTACAGCCATAAAACTAGAAATCCGCGCGAGTTCCAAATTTTTGTGTGCTATAGCCCATGCCTTCTGCTTTGGGCCCGGATGGATCCGTCCTGGAATCGCCTAATATTTGTCCCAGACATCAAATACAGCCTAAGCAACCATTGTCACCACACCGCCATGACCAAATTATATTTTTTGGCATTTTACAGCCATAAAACTAGAAATCCTCGCAAGTCCCAAATTTTTGTCTGCTATAGCCCATGTCTTCCGCCTTGGGCCCGGATGGTTCCGTCCTGGAATCGTCTAATATTTTTCTTGGACATCAAATACAGCATAATAAAACCATTTTCACCACCCCGCCATGACCAAATTATATCTTTTGGCATTTTACAGCCATAAAACTAGAAATCCGCGCGAGTCCCAAATTTTTGTGTGCTATAGCCCATGCCTTCTGCTTTGGGCCCGGATGGATCCGTCCTGGAATTGCCTAATATTTGTCCCGGACATCAAATACGGCCTAAGAAACCATTGTCACTGCACCTCCATGACCAAATTATATTTTTTGGCATTTTACAGCCATTAAACTGGAAATCTGCGCAAGTCCCAAAATTTTGTGTGCTATAGCTCATGCCTTCCGCCTTGGGCCCGGATGGTTCCGTTCTGGAATCGTATAATATTTGTCTTGGACAACAAATACGGCATAATAAAACCATTTTCACCGCCCCTCCATGAACAAAATATATCTTTTGGCATTTTACAGCCATAAAACTAGAAATCCTCGCGAGTCCCAAATTTTTGTGTGCTATAGCCCATGTCTTCCGCCTTGGGCCCGGATGGTTCCGTCCTGGAATCGTCTAATATTTGTCTTGGACATCAAATACGGCATAATAAAACCATTTTCACCGCTCCGCCATGACCAAATTATATCTTTTGGCATTTTACAGCCATAAAACTAGAAATCCGCGCGAGTTCCAAATTTTTGTGTGCTATAGCCCATGCCTTCTGCTTTGGGCCCGGATGGATCCGTCCTGGAATCGCCTAATATTTGTCCCAGACATCAAATACAGCCTAAGCAACCATTGTCACCACACCGCCATGACCAAATTATATTTTTTGGTATTTTACAGCCATAAAACTAGAAATCCTCGCGAGTCCCAAATTTTTGTCTGCTATAGCCCATGTCTTCCGCCTTGGGCCCGGATGGTTCCGTCCTGGAATCGTCTAATATTTGTCTTGGACATCAAATACGGCATAATAAAACCATTTTCACCGCCCCGCCATGACCAAATTATATCTTTTGGCATTTTACAGCCATAAAACTAGAAATCCGCGCGAGTCCCAAATTTTTGTGTGCTATAGCCCATGCCTTCTGCTTTGGGCCCGGATGGATCCGTCCTGGAATTGCCTAATATTTGTCCCGGACATCAAATACGGCCTAAGAAACCATTGTCACTGCACCTCCATGAACAAATTATATTTTTTGGCATTTTACAGCCATTAAACTGGAAATCTGCGCTAGTCCCAAAATTTTGTGTGCTATAGCCCATGCCTTCCGCCTTGGGCCCGGATGGTTCCGTTCTAGAATCGTATAATATTTGTCTTGGACAACAAATACGGCATAATAAAACCATTTTCACCGCCCCTCCATGACCAAATTATATCTTTTGGCATTTTACAGCCATAAAACTAGAAATCCGCGCGAGTCCCAAATTTTTGTGTGCTATAGCCCATGCCTTCCGCCTTGGGCCCGGATGGTTCCGTTCTGGAATCGTCTATTATTTGTCTTGGACATCAAATACGGCATTATAAAACCATTTTCACTGCTCCGCCATGACCAAATTATATCTTTTGGCATTTTACAGCCATAAAACTAGAAATCCGCGCGAGTCCCAAATTTTTGTGTGCTATAGCCCATGCCTTCTGCTTTGGGCCCGGATGGATCCCTCCTGTAATTGCCTAATATTTGTCCCGGACATCAAATACGGCCTAAGAAACCATTATCACTGCACCTCCATGACTAAATTATATTTTTTGGCATTTTACAGCCATTAAACTGGAAATCTGCGCTAGTCCCAAAATTTTGTGTGCTATAGCCCATGCCTTCCGCCTTGGGCCCGGATGGTTCCGTTCTGGAATCGTATAATATTTGTCTTGGACAACAAATACGGCATAATAAAACCATTTTCACCGCCCCTCCATGACCAAAATATATCTTTTGGCATTTTACAGCCATAAAACTAGAAATCCTCGCGAGTCCCAAATTTTTGTGTGCTATAGCCCATGTCTTCCGCCTTGGGCCCGGATGGTTCCGTCCTGGAATCGTCTAATATTTGTCTTGGACATCAAATACGGCATAATAAAACCATTTTCACCGCCCCTCCATGAACAAATTATATCTTTTGGCATTTTACAGCCATAAAACTAGAAATCCGCGCGAGTTCCAAATTTTTGTGTGCTATAGCCCATGCCTTCTACTTTGGGCCCGGATGGATCCGTACTGGAATCGCCTAATATTTGTCCCAGACATCAAATACAGCCTAAGCAACCATTGTCACCACACCGCCATGACCAAATTATATTTTTTGGCATTTTACAGCCATAAAACTAGAAATCCTCGCGAGTCCCAAATTTTTGTGTGCTATAGCCCATGTCTTCCGCCTTGGGGCCGGATGGTTCCGTCCTGGAATCGTCTAATATTTGTCTTAGACATCAAATACGGCTTAATAAAACCATTTTCACCACCCCGCCATGACCAAATTATATCTTTTGGCATTTTACAGCCATAAAACTAGAAATCCGCGCGAGTCCCAAATTTTTGTGTGCTATAGCCCATGCCTTCTGCTTTGGGCCCGGATGGATCCGTCCTGGAATTGCCTAATATTTGTCCCGGACATCAAATACGGCCTAAGAAACCATTGTCACTGCACCTCCATGAACAAATTATATTTTTTGGCATTTTACATCCATTAAACTGGAAATCTGCGCTAGTCCCAAAATTTTGTGTCCTATAGCTCATGCCTTCCGCCTTGGGCCCGGATGGTTCCGTTCTGGAATCGTATAATATTTTTCTTGGACAACAAATACGGCATAATAAAACCATTTTAACCGCCCCTCCATGAACAAAATATATCTTTTGGCATTTTACAGCCATAAAACTAGAAATCCTCGCGAGTCCCAAATTTTTGTGTGCTATAGCCCATGTCTTCCTCCTTGGGCCCAGATGGTTCCGTCCTGGAATCGTCTAATATTTGTCTTGGACATCAAATACGGCATAATAAAACCATTTTCACCGCCCCGCCATGACCAAATTATATCTTTTGGCATTTTACAGCCATAAAACTAGAAATCCGCGCGAGTTCCAAATTTTTGTGTGCTATAGCCCATGCCTTCTGCTTTGGGCCCGGATGGATCCGTCCTGGAATCGCCTAATATTTGTCCCAGACATCAAATACAGCCTAAGCAACCATTGTCACCACACCGCCATGACCAAATTATATTTTTTGGCATTTTACAGCCATAAAACTAGAAATCCTCGCGAGTCCCAAATTTTTGTCTGCTATAGCCCATGTCTTCCGCCTTGGGCCCGGATGGTTCCGTCCTGGAATCGTCTAATATTTGTCTTGGACATCAAATACAGCATAATAAAACCATTTTCACCACCCCGCCATGACCAAATTATATCTTTTGGCATTTTACAGCCATAAAACTAGAAATCCGCGCGAGTCCCAAATTTTTGTGTGCTATAGCCCATGCCTTCTGCTTTGGGCCCGGATGGATCCGTCCTGGAATTGCCTAATATTTGTCCCGGACATCAAATACGGCCTAAGAAACCATTGTCACTGCACCTCCATGAACAAATTATATTTTTTGGCATTTTACAGCCATTAAACTGGAAATCTGCGCTAGTCCCAAAATTTTGTGTGCTATAGCTCATGCCTTCCGCCTTGGGCCCGGATGGTTCCGTTCTGGAATCGTATAATATTTGTCTTGGACAACAAATACGGCATAATAAAACCATTTTCACCGCCCCTCCATGAACAAAATATATCTTTTGGCATTTTACAGCCATAAAACTAGAAATCCTCGCGAGTCCCAAATTTTTGTCTGCTATAGCCCATGTCTTCCGCCTTGGGCCCGGATGGTTCCGTCCTGGAATCGTCTAATATTTGTCTTGGACATCAAATACAGCATAATAAAACCATTTTCACCACCCCGCCATGACCAAATTATATCTTTTGGCATTTTACAGCCATAAAACTAGAAATCCGCGCGAGTCCCAAATTTTTGTGTGCTATAGCCCATGCCTTCTGCTTTGGGCCCGGATGGATCCGTCCTGGAATTGCCTAATATTTGTCCCGGACATCAAATACGGCCTAAGAAACCATTGTCACTGCACCTCCATGAACAAATTATATTTTTTGGCATTTTACAGCCATTAAACTGGAAATCTGCGCTAGTCCCAAAATTTTGTGTGCTATAGCCCATGCCTTCCGCCTTGGGCCCGGATGGTTCCGTTCTAGAATCGTATAATATTTGTCTTGGACAACAAATACGGCATAATAAAACCATTTTCACCGCCCCTCCATGACCAAATTATATCTTTTGGCATTTTACAGCCATAAAACTAGAAATCCGCGCGAGTCCCAAATTTTTGTGTGCTATAGCCCATGCCTTCCGCCTTGGGCCCGGATGGTTCCGTTCTGGAATCGTCTATTATTTGTCTTGGACATCAAATACGGCATTATAAAACCATTTTCACTGCTCCGCCATGACCAAATTATATCTTTTGGCATTTTACAGCCATAAAACTAGAAATCCGCGCGAGTCCCAAATTTTTGTGTGCTATAGCCCATGCCTTCTGCTTTGGGCCCGGATGGATCCCTCCTGTAATTGCCTAATATTTGTCCCGGACATCAAATACGGCCTAAGAAACCATTATCACTGCACCTCCATGACTAAATTATATTTTTTGGCATTTTACAGCCATTAAACTGGAAATCTGCGCTAGTCCCAAAATTTTGTGTGCTATAGCCCATGCCTTCCGCCTTGGGCCCGGATGGTTCCGTTCTGGAATCGTATAATATTTGTCTTGGACAACAAATACGGCATAATAAAACCATTTTCACCGCCCCTCCATGACCAAAATATATCTTTTGGCATTTTACAGCCATAAAACTAGAAATCCTCGCGAGTCCCAAATTTTTGTGTGCTATAGCCCATGTCTTCCGCCTTGGGCCCGGATGGTTCCGTCCTGGAATCGTCTAATATTTGTCTTGGACATCAAATACGGCATAATAAAACCATTTTCACCGCCCCTCCATGAACAAATTATATCTTTTGGCATTTTACAGCCATAAAACTAGAAATCCGCGCGAGTTCCAAATTTTTGTGTGCTATAGCCCATGCCTTCTACTTTGGGCCCGGATGGATCCGTACTGGAATCGCCTAATATTTGTCCCAGACATCAAATACAGCCTAAGCAACCATTGTCACCACACCGCCATGACCAAATTATATTTTTTGGCATTTTACAGCCATAAAACTAGAAATCCTCGCGAGTCCCAAATTTTTGTGTGCTATAGCCCATGTCTTCCGCCTTGGGGCCGGATGGTTCCGTCCTGGAATCGTCTAATATTTGTCTTAGACATCAAATACGGCTTAATAAAACCATTTTCACCACCCCGCCATGACCAAATTATATCTTTTGGCATTTTACAGCCATAAAACTAGAAATCCGCGCGAGTCCCAAATTTTTGTGTGCTATAGCCCATGCCTTCTGCTTTGGGCCCGGATGGATCCGTCCTGGAATTGCCTAATATTTGTCCCGGACATCAAATACGGCCTAAGAAACCATTGTCACTGCACCTCCATGAACAAATTATATTTTTTGGCATTTTACATCCATTAAACTGGAAATCTGCGCTAGTCCCAAAATTTTGTGTCCTATAGCTCATGCCTTCCGCCTTGGGCCCGGATGGTTCCGTTCTGGAATCGTATAATATTTTTCTTGGACAACAAATACGGCATAATAAAACCATTTTAACCGCCCCTCCATGAACAAAATATATCTTTTGGCATTTTACAGCCATAAAACTAGAAATCCTCGCGAGTCCCAAATTTTTGTGTGCTATAGCCCATGTCTTCCTCCTTGGGCCCAGATGGTTCCGTCCTGGAATCGTCTAATATTTGTCTTGGACATCAAATACGGCATAATAAAACCATTTTCACCGCCCCGCCATGACCAAATTATATCTTTTGGCATTTTACAGCCATAAAACTAGAAATCCGCGCGAGTTCCAAATTTTTGTGTGCTATAGCCCATGCCTTCTGCTTTGGGCCCGGATGGATCCGTCCTGGAATCGCCTAATATTTGTCCCAGACATCAAATACAGCCTAAGCAACCATTGTCACCACACCGCCATGACCAAATTATATTTTTTGGCATTTTACAGCCATAAAACTAGAAATCCTCGCGAGTCCCAAATTTTTGTCTGCTATAGCCCATGTCTTCCGCCTTGGGCCCGGATGGTTCCGTCCTGGAATCGTCTAATATTTGTCTTGGACATCAAATACAGCATAATAAAACCATTTTCACCACCCCGCCATGACCAAATTATATCTTTTGGCATTTTACAGCCATAAAACTAGAAATCCGCGCGAGTCCCAAATTTTTGTGTGCTATAGCCCATGCCTTCTGCTTTGGGCCCGGATGGATCCGTCCTGGAATTGCCTAATATTTGTCCCGGACATCAAATACGGCCTAAGAAACCATTGTCACTGCACCTCCATGAACAAATTATATTTTTTGGCATTTTACAGCCATTAAACTGGAAATCTGCGCTAGTCCCAAAATTTTGTGTGCTATAGCTCATGCCTTCCGCCTTGGGCCCGGATGGTTCCGTTCTGGAATCGTATAATATTTGTCTTGGACAACAAATACGGCATAATAAAACCATTTTCACCGCCCCTCCATGAACAAAATATATCTTTTGGCATTTTACAGCCATAAAACTAGAAATCCTCGCGAGTCCCAAATTTTTGTGTGCTATAGCCCATGCCTTCCGCCTTGGGCCCGGATGGTTCCGTTCTGGAATCGTCTATTATTTGTCTTGGACATCAAATACGGCATTATAAAACCATTTTCACTACTCCGCCATGACCAAATTATATCTTTTGGCATTTTACAGCCATAAAACTAGAAATCCGCGCGAGTCCTAAATTTTTGTGTGCTATAGCCCATGCCTTCTGCTTTGGGCCCGGATGGATCCCTCCTGGAATTACCTAATATTTGTCCCGGACATCAAATACGGCCTAACAAACCATTATCACTGCACCTCTATGACTAAATTATATTTTTTGGCATTTTACAGCCATTAAACTGGAAATCTGCGCTAGTCCCAAAATTTTGTGTGCTATAGCTCATGCCTTCCGCCTTGGGCCCGGATGGTTCCGTTCTGGAATCGTATAATATTTGTCTTGGACAACAAATACGGCATAATAAAACCATTTTCACCGCCCCTCCATGAACAAAATATATCTTTTGGCATTTTACAGCCATAAAACTAGAAATCCTCGCGAGTCCCAAATTTTTGTGTGCTATAGCCCATGCCTTCCGCCTTGGGCCCGGATGGTTCCGTTCTGGAATCGTCTATTATTTGTCTTGGACATCAAATACGGCATTATAAAACCATTTTCACTACTCCGCCATGACCAAATTATATCTTTTGGCATTTTACAGCCATAAAACTAGAAATCCGCGCGAGTCCTAAATTTTTGTGTGCTATAGCCCATGCCTTCTGCTTTGGGCCCGGATGGATCCCTCCTGGAATTGCCTAATATTTGTCCCGGACATCAAATACGGCCTAACAAACCATTATCACTGCACCTCTATGACTAAATTATATTTTTTGGCATTTTACAGCCATTAAACTGGAAATCTGCGCTAGTCCCAAAATTTTGTGTGCTATAGCCCATGCCTTCCGCCTTGGGCCCGGATGGTTCCGTTCTGGAATCGTATAATATTTGTCTTGGAGAACAAATACGGCATAATAAAACCATTTTCACCGCCCCTCCATGACCAAAATATATCTTTTGGCATTTTACAGCCATAAAACTAGAAATCATCGCGAGTCCCAAATTTTTGTGTGCTATAGCCCATGTCTTCCGCCTTGGGCCCGGATGGTTCCGTCCTGGAATCGTCTAATATTTGACTTGGACATCAAATACGGCATAATAAAACCATTTTCACCGCCCCTCCATGACCAAATTATATCTTTTGGCATTTTACAGCCATAAAACTAGAAATCCGCGCGAGTTCCAAATTTTTGTGTGCTATAGCTCATGCCTTCTGCTTTGGGCCCGGATGGATCCGTACTGGAATCGCCTAATATTTGTCCCAGACATCAAATACAGCCTAAGCAACCATTGTCACCACACCGCCATGACCAAATTATATTTTTTGGCATTTTACAGCCATAAAACTAGAAATCCTCGCGAGTCCCAAATTTTTGTGTGCTATAGCCCATGCCTTCTGCTTTGGGCCCGGATGGATCCGTCCTGGAATTGCCTAATATTTGTCCCGGACATCAAATACGGCCTAAGAAACCATTGTCACCACACCGCCATGACCAAATTATATTTTTTGGCATTTTACAGCCATAAAACTAGAAATCCTCGCGAGTCCCAAATTTTTGTGTGCTATAGCCCATGCCTTCCGCCTTGGGCCCGAATGGTTCCGTTCTGGAATCGTCTATTATTTGTCTTGGACATCAAATACGGCATTATAAAACCATTTTCACTACTCCGCCATGACCAAATTATATCTTTTGGCATTTTACAGCCATAAAACTAGAAATCCGCGCGAGTCCCAAATTTTTGTGTGCTATAGCCCATGCCTTCTGCTTTGGGCCCGGATGGATCCGTCCTGGAATTGCCTAATATTTGTCCCGGACATCAAATACGGCCTAAGAAACCATTGTCACTGCACCTCCATGAACAAATTATATTTTTTGGCATTTTACAGCCATTAAACTGGAAATCTGCGCTAGTCCCAAAATTTTGTGTGCTATAGCCCATGCCTTCCGCCTTGGGCCCGGATGGTTCCGTTCTAGAATCGTATAATATTTGTCTTGGACAACAAATACGGCATAATAAAACCATTTTCACCGCCCCTCCATGACCCAAATATATCTTTTGGCATTTTACAGCCATAAAACTAGAAATCCGCGCGAGTCCCAAATTTTTGTGTGCTATAGCCCATGCCTTCCGCCTTGGGCCCGGATGGTTCCGTTCTGGAATCGTCTATTATTTGTCTTGGACATCAAATACGGCATTATAAAACCATTTTCACTACTCCGCCATGACCAAATTATATCTTTTGGCATTTTACAGCCATAAAACTAGAAATCCGCGCGAGTCCTAAATTTTTGTGTGCTATAGCCCATGCCTTCTGCTTTGGGCCCGGATGGATCCCTCCTGGAATTGCCTAATATTTGTCCCGGACATCAAATACGGCCTAACAAACCATTATCACTGCACCTCTATGACTAAATTATATTTTTTGGCATTTTACAGCCATTAAACTGGAAATCTGCGCTAGTCCCAAAATTTTGTGTGCTATAGCCCATGCCTTCCGCCTTGGGCCCGGATGGTTCCGTTCTGGAATCGTATAATATTTGTCTTGGAGAACAAATACGGCATAATAAAACCATTTTCACCGCCCCTCCATGACCAAAATATATCTTTTGGCATTTTACAGCCATAAAACTAGAAATCATCGCGAGTCCCAAATTTTTGTGTGCTATAGCCCATGTCTTCCGCCTTGGGCCCGGATGGTTCCGTCCTGGAATCGTCTAATATTTGACTTGGACATCAAATACGGCATAATAAAACCATTTTCACCGCCCCTCCATGACCAAATTATATCTTTTGGCATTTTACAGCCATAAAACTAGAAATCCGCGCGAGTTCCAAATTTTTGTGTGCTATAGCCCATGCCTTCTGCTTTGGGCCCGGATGGATCCGTACTGGAATCGCCTAATATTTGTCCCAGACTTCAAATACAGCCTAAGCAACCATTGTCACCACACCGCCATGACCAAATTATATTTTTTGGCATTTTACAGCCATAAAACTAGAAATCCTCGCGAGTCCCAAATTTTTGTGTGCTATAGCCCATGTCTTCCGCCTTGGGCCCGGATGGTTCCGTCCTGGAATAGTCTAATATTTGTCTTGGACATCAAATACGGCTTAATAAAACCATTTTCACCACCCCGCCATGACCAAATTATATCTTTTGGCATTTTACAGCCATAAAACTAGAAATCCGCGCGAGTCCCAAATTTTTGTGTGCTATAGCCCATGCCTTCTGCTTTGGGCCCGGATGGATCCGTCCTGGAATTGCCTAATATTTGTCCCGGACATCAAATACGGCCTAAGCAACCATTGTCACCACACCGCCATGACCAAATTATATTTTTTAGCATTTTACAGCCATAAAACTAGAAATCCTCGCGAGTCCCAAATTTTTGTGTGCTATAGCCCATGCCTTCCGCCTTGGGCCCGGATGGTTCCGTTCTGGAATCGTCTATTATTTGTCTTGGACATCAAATACGGCATTATAAAACCATTTTCACTACTCCGCCATGACCAAATTATATCTTTTGGCATTTTACAGCCATAAAACTAGAAATCCGCGCGAGTCCTAAATTTTTGTGTGCTATAGCCCATGCCTTCTGCTTTGGGCCCGGATGGATCCCTCCTGGTAATTGCCTAATATTTGTCCCGGACATCAAATACGGCCTAAGAAACCATTATCACTGCACCTCCATGACTAAATTATATTTTTTGGCATTTTACAGCCATTAAACTGGAAATCTGCGCTAGTCCCAAAATTTTGTGTGCTATAGCCCATGCCTTCCGCCTTGGGCCCGGATGGTTCCGTTCTGGAATCGTATAATATTTGTCTTGGAGAACAAATACGGCATAATAAAACCATTTTCACCGCCCCTCCATGACCAAAATATATCTTTTGGCATTTTACAGCCATAAAACTAGAAATCATCGCGAGTCCCAAATTTTTGTGTGCTATAGCCCATGTCTTCCGCCTTGGGCCCGGATGGTTCCGTCCTGGAATCGTCTAATATTTGACTTGGACATCAAATACGGCATAATAAAACCATTTTCACCGCCCCTCCATGACCAAATTATATCTTTTGGCATTTTACAGCCATAAAACTAGAAATCCGCGCGAGTTCCAAATTTTTGTGTGCTATAGCCCATGCCTTCTGCTTTGGGCCCGGATGGATCCGTACTGGAATCGCCTAATATTTGTCCCAGACATCAAATACAGCCTAAGCAACCATTGTCACCACACCGCCATGACCAAATTATATTTTTTGGCATTTTACAGCCATAAAACTAGAAATCCTCGCGAGTCCCAAATTTTTGTGTGCTATAGCCCATGTCTTCCGCCTTGGGCCCGGATGGTTCCGTCCTGGAATCGTCTAATATTTGTCTTGGACATCAAATACGGCTTAATAAAACCATTTTCACCACCCCGCCATGACCAAATTATATCTTTTGGCATTTTACAGCCATAAAACTAGAAATCCGCGCGAGTCCCAAATTTTTGTGTGCTATAGCCCATGCCTTCTGCTTTGGGCCCGGATGGATCCGTCCTGGAATTGCCTAATATTTGTCCCGGACATCAAATACGGCCTAAGAAACCATTGTCACTGCACCTCCATGAACAAATTATATTTTTTGGCATTTTACAGCCATTAAACTGGAAATCTGCGCTAGTCCCAAAATTTTGTGTGCTATAGCTCATGCCTTCCGCCTTGGGCCCGGATGGTTCCGTTCTGGAATCGTATAATATTTGTCTTGGACAACAAATACGGCATAATAAAACCATTTTCACCGCCCCTCCATGAACAAAATATATCTTTTGGCATTTTACAGCCATAAAACTAGAAATCCTCGCGAGTCCCAAATTTTTGTGTGCTATAGCCCATGTCTTCCGCCTTGGGCCCGGATGGTTCCGTCCTGGAATCGTCTAATATTTGTCTTGGACATCAAATACGGCATAATAAAACCATTTTCACCGCCCCGCCATGACCAAATTATATCTTTTGGCATTTTACAGCCATAAAACTAGAAATCCGCGCGAGTTCCAAATTTTTGTGTGCTATAGCCCATGCCTTCTGCTTTGGGCCCGGATGGATCCGTCCTGCAATCGCCTAATATTTGTCCCGGACATCAAATACAGCCTAAGCAACCATTGTCACCACACCGCCATGACCAAATTATATTTTTTGGCATTTTACAGCCATAAAACTAGAAATCCTCGCGAGTCCCAAATTTTTGTCTGCTATAGCCCATGTCTTCCGCCTTGGGCCCGGATGGTTCCGTCCTGGAATCGTCTAATATTTGTCTTGGACATCAAATACAGCATAATAAAACCATTTTCACCACCCCGCCATGACCAAATTATATCTTTTGGCATTTTACAGCCATAAAACTAGAAATCCGCGCGAGTCCCAAATTTTTGTGTGCTATAGCCCATGCCTTCTGCTTTGGGCCCGGATGGATCCGTCCTGGAATTGCCTAATATTTGTCCCGGACATCAAATACGGCCTAAGAAACCATTGTCACTGCACCTCCATGAACAAATTATATTTTTTGGCATTTTACAGCCATTAAACTGGAAATCTGCGCTAGTCCCAAAATTTTGTGTGCTATAGCCCATGCCTTCCGCCTTGGGCCCGGATGGTTCCGTTCTAGAATCGTATAATATTTGTCTTGGACAACAAATACGGCATAATAAAACCATTTTCACCGCCCCTCCATGACCAAATTATATCTTTTGGCATTTTACAGCCATAAAACTAGAAATCCGCGCGAGTCCCAAATTTTTGTGTGCTATAGCCCATGCCTTCCGCCTTGGGCCCGGATGGTTCCGTTCTGGAATCGTCTATTATTTGTCTTGGACATCAAATACGGCATTATAAAACCATTTTCACTACTCCGCCATGACCAAATTATATCTTTTGGCATTTTACAGCCATAAAACTAGAAATCCGCGCGAGTCCCAAATTTTTGTGTGCTATAGCCCATGCCTTCTGCTTTGGGCCCGGATGGATCCCTCCTGGAATTGCCTAATATTTGTCCCGGACATTCAAATACGGCCTAACAAACCATTATCACTGCACCTCTATGACTAAATTATATTTTTTGGCATTTTACAGCCATTAAACTGGAAATCTGCGCTAGTCCCAAAATTTTGTGTGCTATAGCCCATGCCTTCCGCCTTGGGCCCGGATGGTTCCGTTCTGGAATCGTATAATATTTGTCTTGGAGAACAAATACGGCATAATAAAACCATTTTCACCGCCCCTCTATGACCAAAATATATCTTTTGGCATTTTACAGCCATAAAACTAGAAATCCTCGCGAGTCCCAAATTTTTGTGTGCTATAGCCCATGTCTTCCGCCTTGGGCCCGGATGGTTCCGTCCTGGAATCGTCTAATATTTGACTTGGACATCAAATACGGCATATTAAAACCATTTTCACCGCCCCTCCATGACCAAATTATATCTTTTGGCATTTTACAGCCATAAAACTAGAAATCCGCGCGAGTTCCAAATTTTTGTGTGCTATAGCCCATGCCTTTTGCTTTGGGCCCGGATGGATCCGTACTGGAATCGCCTAATATTTGTCCCAGACATCAAATACAGCCTAAGCAACCATTGTCACCACACCGCCATGACCAAATTATATTTTTTGGCATTTTACAGCCATAAAACTAGAAATCCTCGCGAGTCCCAAATTTTTGTGTGCTATAGCCCATGTCTTCCGCCTTGGGCCCGGATGGTTCCGTCCTGGAATCGTCTAATATTTGTCTTGGACATCAAATACGGCTAAATAAAACCATTTTCACCACCCCGCCATGACCAAATTATATCTTTTGGCATTTTACAGCCATAAAACTAGAAATCCGCGCGAGTCCCAAATTTTTGTGTGCTATAGCCCATGCCTTCTGCTTTGGGCCCGGATGGATCCGTCCTGGAATTGCCTAATATTTGTCCCGGACATCAAATACGGCCTAAGAAACCATTGTCACTGCACCTCCATGAACAAATTATATTTTTTGGCATTTTACAGCCATTAAACTGGAAATCTGCGCTAGTCCCAAAATTTTGTGTGCTATAGCCCATGCCTTCCGCCTTGGGCCCGGATGGTTCCGTTCTAGAATCGTATAATATTTGTCTTGGACAACAAATACGGCATAATAAAACCATTTTCACCGCCCCTCCATGACCAAATTATATCTTTTGGCATTTTACAGCCATAAAACTAGAAATCCGCGCGAGTCCCAAATTTTTGTGTGCTATAGCCCATGCCTTCTGCTTTGGGCCCGGATGGATCCCTCCTGGAATTGCCTAATATTTGTCCCGGACATCAAATACGGCCTAACAAACCATTATCACTGCACCTCTATGACTAAATTATATTTTTTGGCATTTTACAGCCATTAAACTGGAAATCTGCGCTAGTCCCAAAATTTTGTGTGCTATAGCCCATGCCTTCCGCCTTGGGCCCGGATGGTTCCGTTCTGGAATCGTATAATATTTGTCTTGGAGAACAAATACGGCATAATAAAACCATTTTCACCGCCCCTCTATGACCAAAATATATCTTTTGGCATTTTACAACCATAAAACTAGAAATCCTCGCGAGTCCCAAATTTTTGTGTGCTATAGCCCATGTCTTCCGCCTTGGGCCCGGATGGTTCCGTCCTGGAATCGTCTAATATTTGACTTGGACATCAAATACGGCATATTAAAACCATTTTCACCGCCCCTCCATGACCAAATTATATCTTTTGGCATTTTACAGCCATAAAACTAGAAATCCGCGCGAGTTCCAAATTTTTGTGTGCTATAGCCCATGCCTTTTGCTTTGGGCCCGGATGGATCCGTACTGGAATCGCCTAATATTTGTCCCAGACATCAAATACAGCCTAAGCAACCATTGTCACCACACCGCCATGACCAAATTATATTTTTTGGCATTTTACAGCCATAAAACTAGAAATCCTCGCGAGTCCCAAATTTTTGTGTGCTATAGCCCATGTCTTCCGCCTTGGGCCCGGATGGTTCCGTCCTGGAATCGTCTAATATTTGTCTTGGACATCAAATACGGCTAAATAAAACCATTTTCACCACCCCGCCATGACCAAATTATATCTTTTGGCATTTTACAGCCATAAAACTAGAAATCCGCGCGAGTCCCAAATTTTTGTGTGCTATAGCCCATGCCTTCTGCTTTGGGCCCGGATGGATCCGTCCTGGAATTGCCTAATATTTGTCCCGGACATCAAATACGGCCTAAGAAACCATTGTCACTGCACCTCCATGAACAAATTATATTTTTTGGCATTTTACAGCCATTAAACTGGAAATCTGCGCTAGTCCCAAAATTTTGTGTGCTATAGCCCATGCCTTCCGCCTTGGGCCCGGATGGTTCCGTTCTAGAATCGTATAATATTTGTCTTGGACAACAAATACGGCATAATAAAACCATTTTCACCGCCCCTCCATGACCAAATTATATCTTTTGGCATTTTACAGCCATAAAACTAGAAATCCGCGCGAGTCCCAAATTTTTGTGTGCTATAGCCCATGCCTTCCGCCTTGGGCCCGGATGGTTCCGTTCTGGAATCGTCTATTATTTGTCTTGGACATCAAATACGGCATTATAAAACCATTTTCACTGCTCCGCCATGACCAAATTATATCTTTTGGCATTTTACAGCCATAAAACTAGAAATCCGCGCGAGTCCCAAATTTTTGTGTGCTATAGCCCATGCCTTCTGCTTTGGGCCCGGATGGATCCCTCCTGGAATTGCCTAATATTTGTCCCGGACATCAAATACGGCCTAAGAAACCATTGTCACTGCACCTCCATGACCAAATTATATTTTTTGGCATTTTACAGCCATTAAACTGGAAATCTGCGCTAGTCCCAAAATTTTGTGTGCTATAGCCCATGCCTTCCGCCTTGGGCCCGGATGGTTCCGTTCTGGAATCGTATAATATTTGTCTTGGACAACAAATACGGCATAATAAAACCATTTTCACCGCCCCTCCATGACCAAAATATATCTTTTGGCATTTTACAGCCATAAAACTAGAAATCCTCGCGAGTCCCAAATTTTTGTGTGCTATAGCCCATGTCTTCCGCCTTGGGCCCGGATGGTTCCGTCCTGGAATCGTCTAATATTTGTCTTGGACATCAAATACGGCATAATAAAACCATTTTCACCGCCCCGCCATGACCAAATTATATCTTTTGGCATTTTACAGCCATAAAACTAGAAATCCGCGCGAGTTCCAAATTTTTGTGTGTTATAGCCCATGCCTTCTGCTTTGGGACCGGATGGATCCGTACTGGAATCGCCTAATATTTGTCCCAGACATCAAATACAGCCTAAGCAACCATTGTCACCACACCGCCATGACCAAATTATATTTTTTGGCATTTTACAGCCATAAAACTAGAAATCTTCGCGAGTCCCAAATTTTTGTGTGCTATAGCCCATGTCTTCCGCCTTGGGCCCGGATGGTTCCGTCCTGGAATCGTCTAATATTTGTCTTGGACATCAAATACAGCATAATAAAACCATTTTCACCACCCCGCCATGACCAAATTATATCTTTTGGCATTTTACAGCCATAAAACTAGAAATCCGCGCGAGTCCCAAATTTTTGTGTGCTATAGCCCATGCCTTCTGCTTTGGGCCCGGATGGATCCCTCCTGTAATTTCCTAATATTTGTCCCGGACATCAAATACGGCCTAAGAAACCATTGTCACTGCACCTCCATGACCAAATTATATTTTTTGGCAATTTACAGCCATTAAACTGGAAATCTGCGCTAGTCCCAAAATTTTGTGTGTTATAGCCCATGCCTTCCGCCTTGGGCCCGGATGGTTCCGTTCTGGAATCGTATAATATTTGTCTTGGACAACAAATATGGCATAATAAACCCATTTTCACCGCCCCTCCATGACCAAATTATATCTTTTGGCATTTTACAGCCATAAAACTAGAAATCCTCGCAAGTCCCAAATTTTTGTGTGCTATAGCCCATGTCTTCCGCTTTGGGCCCGGATGGTTCCGTCCTGGAATCGTCTAATATTTGTCTTGGACATCAAATACGGCATAATAAAACCATTTTCACCGCCCCTCCATGACCAAATTATATTTTTTGGCATTTTACAGCCATAAAACTAGAAATCCTCACGAGTCCCAAATTTTTGTGTGCTATAGCCCATGTCTTCTGCCTTGGGCCCGGATGGTTCCGTCCTGGAATCGTCTAATATTTGTCTTGGACATCAAATACAGCATAATAAAACCATTTTCACCACCCCGCCATGACCAAATTATATCTTTTGGCATTTTACAACCATAAAACTAGAAATCCGGGCGAGTCCCAAATTTTTGTGTGCTATAGCCCATGCCTTCTGCTTTGGGCCCGGATGGATCCGTCCTGGAATTGCCTAATATTTGTCCCGGACATCAAATACGGCCTAAGAAACCATTGTCACTGCACCTCCATGACCAAATTATATTTTTTGGCATTTTACAGCCATTAAACTGGAAATCTGCGCTAGTCCCAAAATTTTGTGTGCTATAGCCCATGCCTTCCGCCTTGGGCCCGGATGGTTCCGTTCTGGAATCGTATAATATTTGTCTTGGACAACAAATACGGCATAATAAAACCATTTTCACCGCCCCTCCATGAACAAAATATATCTTTTGGCATTTTACAGCCATAAAACTAGAAATCCTCGCGAGTCCCAAATTTTTGTGTGCTATAGCCCATGTCTTCCGCCTTGGGCCCGGATGGTTCCGTCCTGGAATCGTCTAATATTTGTCTTGGACATCAAATACGGCATAATAAAACCATTTTCACCGCCCCGCCATGACCAAATTATATCTTTTGGCATTTTACAGCCATAAAACTAGAAATCCGCGCGAGTTCCAAATTTTTGTGTGCTATAGCCCATGCCTTCTGCTTTGGGCCCGGATGGATCCGTCCTGGAATCGCCTAATATTTGTCCCAGACATCAAATACAGCCTAAGCAACCATTGTCACCACACCGCCATGACCAAATTATATTTTTTGGCATTTTACAGCCATAAAACTAGAAATCCGCGCGAGTCCCAAATTTTTGTGTGCTATAGCCCATGCCTTCTGCTTTGGGCCCGGATGGATCCGTCCTGGAATAGCCTAATATTTGTCCCGGACATCAAATACGGCCTAAGAAACCATTGTCACAGCCCCGCCATGACCAAATTATATTTTTTGGCATTTTACAGCCATTAAAATAGAAATCTGCGCGAGTCCCAAATTTTTGTGTGCTATAGCCCATGCCTTCCGCCTTGGGCCCGGATGGTTCCGTTCTGGAATCGTCTATTATTTGTCTTGGACATCAAATACGGCATTATAAAACCATTTTCACTGCCCCGCCATGACCAAATTATATCTTTTGGCATTTTACAGCCATAAAACTAGAAATCCGCGCGAGTCCCAAATTTTTGTGTGCTATAGCCCATGCCTTCTGCTTTGGGCCCGGATGGATCCGTCCTGGAATCGCCTAATATTTGTCCCGGACATCAAATACGGCCTAAGAAACCATTGTCACAGCCCCGCCATGACCAAATTATATTTTTTGGCATTTTACAGCCATTAAAATAGAAATCTGCGCGAGTCCCAAATTTTTGTGTGCTATAGCCCATGCCTTCCGCCTTGGGCCCGGATGGTTCCGTTCTGGAATCGTCTATTATTTGTCTTGGACATCAAATACGGCATTATAAAACCATTTTCACTGCCCCGCCATGACCAAATTATATCTTTTGGCATTTTACAGCCATAAAATTGGAAATCCGCGCGAGTCCCAAAATTTTGTGTGCTATAGCCCATGCCTTCCGCCTTGGGCCCGGATGGTTCCATTCTGGAGTCGTCTAATACTTGTCTTGGACATCAAATACGGCACAATAAAACCATTTCACTGCCCCGCCATGACAAAATTATATCTTTTGGCATTTTATAGCCGTAAAACTAGAAATCCGCGCGAGTCCCAAATTTTTGTGTGCTATAGCCCATGTCTTCCGCCTTGGGCCCGGATGGTTCCGTCCTGGAATCGTCTAATATTTGTCTTGGACATCAAATACAGCATAATAATACCATTTTCACCACCCCGCCATGACCAAATTCTATCTTTTGGCATTTTACAGCTATAAAACTAGAAATCCGCGCGAGTCCCAAATTTTTGTGTGCTATAGCTCATGCCTTCTGCTTTGGGCCCGGATGGATCCGTCCTGGAATTGCCTAATATTTGTCCCGGACATCAAATACGGCCTAAGAAACCATTGTCACTGCACCTCCATGACCAAATTATATTTTTTGGCAATTTACAGCCATTAAACTGGAAATCTGCGCTAGTCCCAAAATTTTGTGTGTTATAGCCCATGCCTTCCGCCTTGGGCCCGGATGGTTCCGTTCTGGAATCGTATAATATTTGTCTTGGACAACAAATATGGCATAATAAACCCATTTTCACCGCCCCTCCATGACCAAATTATATCTTTTGGCATTTTACAGCCATAAAACTAGAAATCCTCGCAAGTCCCAAATTTTTGTGTGCTATAGCCCATGTCTTCCGCTTTGGGCCCGGATGGTTCCGTCCTGGAATCGTCTAATATTTGTCTTGGACATCAAATACGGCATAATAAAACCATTTTCACCGCCCCTCCATGACCAAATTATATTTTTTGGCATTTTACAGCCATAAAACTAGAAATCCTCACGAGTCCCAAATTTTTGTGTGCTATAGCCCATGTCTTCTGCCTTGGGCCCGGATGGTTCCGTCCTGGAATCGTCTAATATTTGTCTTGGACATCAAATACAGCATAATAAAACCATTTTCACCACCCCGCCATGACCAAATTATATCTTTTGGCATTTTACAACCATAAAACTAGAAATCCGGGCGAGTCCCAAATTTTTGTGTGCTATAGCCCATGCCTTCTGCTTTGGGCCCGGATGGATCCGTCCTGGAATAGCCTAATATTTGTCCCGGACATCAAATACGGCCTAAGAAACCATTGTCACAGCCCCTCCATGAACAAAATATATCTTTTGGCATTTTACAGCCATAAAACTAGAAATCCTCGCGAGTCCCAAATTTTTGTGTGCTATAGCCCATGTCTTCCGCCTTGGGCCCGGATGGATCCGTCCTGGAATAGCCTAATATTTGTCCCGGACATCAAATACGGCCTAAGAAACCATTGTCACTGCACCTCCATGACCAAATTATATTTTTTGGCAATTTACAGCCATTAAACTGGAAATCTGCGCTAGTCCCAAAATTTTGTGTGTTATAGCCCATGCCTTCCGCCTTGGGCCCGGATGGTTCCGTTCTGGAATCGTCTATTATTTGTCTTGGACAACAAATATGGCATAATAAACCCATTTTCACCGCCCCTCCATGACCAAATTATATCTTTTGGCATTTTACAGCCATAAAACTAGAAATCCTCGCAAGTCCCAAATTTTTGTGTGCTATAGCCCATGTCTTCCGCTTTGGGCCCGGATGGTTCCGTCCTGGAATCGTCTAATATTTGTCTTGGACATCAAATACGGCATAATAAAACCATTTTCACCGCCCCTCCATGACCAAATTATATTTTTTGGCATTTTACAGCCATAAAACTAGAAATCCTCACGAGTCCCAAATTTTTGTGTGCTATAGCCCATGTCTTCTGCCTTGGGCCCGGATGGTTCCGTCCTGGAATCGTCTAATATTTGTCTTGGACATCAAATACAGCATAATAAAACCATTTTCACCACCCCGCCATGACCAAATTATATCTTTTGGCATTTTACAACCATAAAACTAGAAATCCGGGCGAGTCCCAAATTTTTGTGTGCTATAGCCCATGCCTTCTGCTTTGGGCCCGGATGGATCCGTCCTGGAATAGCCTAATATTTGTCCCGGACATCAAATACGGCCTAAGAAACCATTGTCACAGCCCCTCCATGAACAAAATATATCTTTTGGCATTTTACAGCCATAAAACTAGAAATCCTCGCGAGTCCCAAATTTTTGTGTGCTATAGCCCATGTCTTCCGCCTTGGGCCCGGATGGATCCGTCCTGGAATCGCCTAATATTTGTCCCAGACATCAAATACAGCCTAAGCAACCATTGTCACCACACCGCCATGACCAAATTATATTTTTTGGCATTTTACAGCCATAAAACTAGAAATCCGCGCGAGTCCCAAATTTTTGTGTGCTATAGCCCATGCCTTCTGCTTTGGGCCCGGATGGATCCGTCCTGGAATAGCCTAATATTTGTCCCGGACATCAAATACGGCCTAAGAAACCATTGTCACAGCCCCTCCATGAACAAAATATATCTTTTGGCATTTTACAGCCATAAAACTAGAAATCCTCGCGAGTCCCAAATTTTTGTGTGCTATAGCCCATGTCTTCCGCCTTGGGCCCGGATGGTTCCGTCCTGGAATCGTCTAATATTTGTCTTGGACATCAAATACGGCATAATAAAACCATTTTCACCGCCCCGCCATGACTAAATTATATCTTTTGGCATTTTACAGCCATAAAACTAGAAATCCGCGCGAGTTCCAAATTTTTGTGTGCTATAGCCCATGCCTTCTGCTTTGGGCCCGGATGGATCCGTCCTGGAATCGCCTAATATTTGTCCCAGACATCAAATACAGCCTAAGCAACCATTGTCACCACACCGCCATGACCAAATTATATTTTTTGGCATTTTACAGCCATAAAACTAGAAATCCGCGCGAGTCCCAAATTTTTGTGTGCTATAGCCCATGCCTTCCGCCTTGGGCCCGGATGGTTCCGTTCTGGAATCGTCTATTATTTGTCTTGGACATCAAATACGGCATTATAAAACCATTTTCACTGCCCCGCCATGACCAAATTATATCTTTTGGCATTTTACAGCCATAAAATTGGAAATTCGCGCGAGTCCCAAAATTTTGTGTGCTATAGCCCATGCCTTCCGCCTTGGGCCCGGATGGTTCCATTCTGGAGTCGTCTAATACTTGTCTTGGACATCAAATACGGCACAATAAAACCATTTCACTGCCCCGCCATGACCAAATTATATTTTTTGGCATTTTACAGCCATAAAACTAGAAATCCTCACGAGTCCCAAATTTTTGTGTGCTATAGCCCATGTCTTCTGCCTTGGGCCCGGATGGTTCCGTCCTGGAATCGTCTAATATTTGTCTTGGACATCAAATACAGCATAATAAAACCATTTTCACCACCCCGCCATGACCAAATTATATCTTTTGGCATTTTACAACCATAAAACTAGAAATCCGGGCGAGTCCCAAATTTTTGTGTGCTATAGCCCATGCCTTCTGCTTTGGGCCCGGATGGATCCGTCCTGGAATAGCCTAATATTTGTCCCGGACATCAAATACGGCCTAAGAAACCATTGTCACAGCCCCTCCATGAACAAAATATATCTTTTGGCATTTTACAGCCATAAAACTAGAAATCCTCGCGAGTCCCAAATTTTTGTGTGCTATAGCCCATGTCTTCCGCCTTGGGCCCGGATGGATCCGTCCTGAAATAGCCTAATATTTGTCCCGGACATCAAATACGGCCTAAGAAACCATTGTCACTGCACCTCCATGACCAAATTATATTTTTTGGCAATTTACAGCCATTAAACTGGAAATCTGCGCTAGTCCCAAAATTTTGTGTGTTATAGCCCATGCCTTCCGCCTTGGGCCCGGATGGTTCCGTTCTGGAATCGTCTATTATTTGTCTTGGACAACAAATATGGCATAATAAACCCATTTTCACCGCCCCTCCATGACCAAATTATATCTTTTGGCATTTTACAGCCATAAAACTAGAAATCCTCGCAAGTCCCAAATTTTTGTGTGCTATAGCCCATGTCTTCCGCTTTGGGCCCGGATGGTTCCGTCCTGGAATCGTCTAATATTTGTCTTGGACATCAAATACGGCATAATAAAACCATTTTCACCGCCCCTCCATGACCAAATTATATTTTTTGGCATTTTACAGCCATAAAACTAGAAATCCTCACGAGTCCCAAATTTTTGTGTGCTATAGCCCATGTCTTCTGCCTTGGGCCCGGATGGTTCCGTCCTGGAATCGTCTAATATTTGTCTTGGACATCAAATACAGCATAATAAAACCATTTTCACCACCCCGCCATGACCAAATTATATCTTTTGGCATTTTACAACCATAAAACTAGAAATCCGGGCGAGTCCCAAATTTTTGTGTGCTATAGCCCATGCCTTCTGCTTTGGGCCCGGATGGATCCGTCCTGGAATAGCCTAATATTTGTCCCGGACATCAAATACGGCCTAAGAAACCATTGTCACAGCCCCTCCATGAACAAAATATATCTTTTGGCATTTTACAGCCATAAAACTAGAAATCCTCGCGAGTCCCAAATTTTTGTGTGCTATAGCCCATGTCTTCCGCCTTGGGCCCGGATGGATCCGTCCTGGAATCGCCTAATATTTGTCCCAGACATCAAATACAGCCTAAGCAACCATTGTCACCACACCGCCATGACCAAATTATATTTTTTGGCATTTTACAGCCATAAAACTAGAAATCCGCGCGAGTCCCAAATTTTTGTGTGCTATAGCCCATGCCTTCTGCTTTGGGCCCGGATGGATCCGTCCTGGAATAGCCTAATATTTGTCCCGGACATCAAATACGGCCTAAGAAACCATTGTCACAGCCCCTCCATGAACAAAATATATCTTTTGGCATTTTACAGCCATAAAACTAGAAATCCTCGCGAGTCCCAAATTTTTGTGTGCTATAGCCCATGTCTTCCGCCTTGGGCCCGGATGGTTCCGTCCTGGAATCGTCTAATATTTGTCTTGGACATCAAATACGGCATAATAAAACCATTTTCACCGCCCCGCCATGACTAAATTATATCTTTTGGCATTTTACAGCCATAAAACTAGAAATCCGCGCGAGTTCCAAATTTTTGTGTGCTATAGCCCATGCCTTCTGCTTTGGGCCCGGATGGATCCGTCCTGGAATCGCCTAATATTTGTCCCAGACATCAAATACAGCCTAAGCAACCATTGTCACCACACCGCCATGACCAAATTATATTTTTTGGCATTTTACAGCCATAAAACTAGAAATCCGCGCGAGTCCCAAATTTTTGTGTGCTATAGCCCATGCCTTCCGCCTTGGGCCCGGATGGTTCCGTTCTGGAATCGTCTATTATTTGTCTTGGACATCAAATACGGCATTATAAAACCATTTTCACTGCCCCGCCATGACCAAATTATATCTTTTGGCATTTTACAGCCATAAAATTGGAAATCCGCGCGAGTCCCAAAATTTTGTGTGCTATAGCCCATGCCTTCCGCCTTGGGCCCGGATGGTTCCATTCTGGAGTCGTCTAATACTTGTCTTGGACATCAAATACGGCACAATAAAACCATTTCACTGCCCCGCCATGACAAAATTATATCTTTTGGCATTTTATAGCCGTAAAACTAGAAATCCGCGCGAGTCCCAAATTTTTGTGTGCTATAGCCCATGTCTTCCGCCTTGGGCCCGGATGGTTCCGTCCTGGAATCGTCTAATATTTGTCTTGGACATCAAATACAGCACAATAAAACCATTTCACTGCCCCGCCATGACAAAATTATATCTTTTGGCATTTTATAGCCGTAAAACTAGAAATCCGCGCGAGTCCCAAATTTTTGTGTGCTATAGCCCATGTCTTCCGCCTTGGGCCCGGATGGTTCCGTCCTGGAATCGTCTAATATTTGTCTTGGACATCAAATACAGCATAATAATACCATTTTCACCACCCCGCCATGACCAAATTCTATCTTTTGGCATTTTACAGCTATAAAACTAGAAATCCGCGCGAGTCCCAAATTTTTGTGTGCTATAGCCCATGCCTTCTGCTTTGGGCCCGGATGGATCCCTCCTGTAATTTCCTAATATTTGTCCCGGACATCAAATACGGCCTAAGAAACCATTGTCACTGCACCTCCATGACCAAATTATATTTTTTGGCAATTTACAGCCATTAAACTGGAAATCTGCGCTAGTCCCAAAATTTTGTGTGTTATAGCCCATGCCTTCTGCCTTGGGCCCGGATGGTTCCGTCCTGGAATCGTCTAATATTTGTCTTGGACATCAAATACAGCATAATAAAACCATTTTCACCACCCCGCCATGACCAAATTATATCTTTTGGCATTTTACAACCATAAAACTAGAAATCCGGGCGAGTCCCAAATTTTTGTGTGCTATAGCCCATGCCTTCTGCTTTGGGCCCGGATGGATCCGTCCTGGAATAGCCTAATATTTGTCCCGGACATCAAATACGGCCTAAGAAACCATTGTCACAGCCCCTCCATGAACAAAATATATCTTTTGGCATTTTACAGCCATAAAACTAGAAATCCTCGCGAGTCCCAAATTTTTGTGTGCTATAGCCCATGTCTTCCGCCTTGGGCCCGGATGGATCCGTCCTGGAATCGCCTAATATTTGTCCCAGACATCAAATACAGCCTAAGCAACCATTGTCACCACACCGCCATGACCAAATTATATTTTTTGGCATTTTACAGCCATAAAACTAGAAATCCGCGCGAGTCCCAAATTTTTGTGTGCTATAGCCCATGCCTTCCGCCTTGGGCCCGGATGGTTCCGTTCTGGAATCGTCTATTATTTGTCTTGGACATCAAATACGGCATTATAAAACCATTTTCACTGCCCCGCCATGACCAAATTATATCTTTTGGCATTTTACAGCCATAAAATTGGAAATCCGCGCGAGTCCCAAAATTTTGTGTGCTATAGCCCATGCCTTCCGCCTTGGGCCCGGATGGTTCCATTCTGGAGTCGTCTAATACTTGTCTTGGACATCAAATACGGCACAATAAAACCATTTCACTGCCCCGCCATGACAAAATTATATCTTTTGGCATTTTATAGCCGTAAAACTAGAAATCCGCGCGAGTCCCAAATTTTTGTGTGCTATAGCCCATGTCTTCCGCCTTGGGCCCGGATGGTTCCGTCCTGGAATCGTCTAATATTTGTCTTGGACATCAAATACAGCATAATAATACCATTTTCACCACCCCGCCATGACCAAATTCTATCTTTTGGCATTTTACAGCTATAAAACTAGAAATCCGCGCGAGTCCCAAATTTTTGTGTGCTATAGCCCATGCCTTCTGCTTTGGGCCCGGATGGATCCCTCCTGTAATTTCCTAATATTTGTCCCGGACATCAAATACGGCCTAAGAAACCATTGTCACTGCACCTCCATGACCAAATTATATTTTTTGGCAATTTACAGCCATTAAACTGGAAATCTGCGCTAGTCCCAAAATTTTGTGTGTTATAGCCCATGCCTTCTGCCTTGGGCCCGGATGGTTCCGTCCTGGAATCGTCTAATATTTGTCTTGGACATCAAATACAGCATAATAAAACCATTTTCACCACCCCGCCATGACCAAATTATATCTTTTGGCATTTTACAACCATAAAACTAGAAATCCGGGCGAGTCCCAAATTTTTGTGTGCTATAGCCCATGCCTTCTGCTTTGGGCCCGGATGGATCCGTCCTGGAATAGCCTAATATTTGTCCCGGACATCAAATACGGCCTAAGAAACCATTGTCACAGCCCCTCCATGAACAAAATATATCTTTTGGCATTTTACAGCCATAAAACTAGAAATCCTCGCGAGTCCCAAATTTTTGTGTGCTATAGCCCATGTCTTCCGCCTTGGGCCCGGATGGATCCGTCCTGGAATCGCCTAATATTTGTCCCAGACATCAAATACAGCCTAAGCAACCATTGTCACCACACCGCCATGACCAAATTATATTTTTTGGCATTTTACAGCCATAAAACTAGAAATCCGCGCGAGTCCCAAATTTTTGTGTGCTATAGCCCATGCCTTCTGCTTTGGGCCCGGATGGATCCGTCCTGGAATAGCCTAATATTTGTCCCGGACATCAAATACGGCCTAAGAAACCATTGTCACAGCCCCTCCATGAACAAAATATATCTTTTGGCATTTTACAGCCATAAAACTAGAAATCCTCGCGAGTCCCAAATTTTTGTGTGCTATAGCCCATGTCTTCCGCCTTGGGCCCGGATGGTTCCGTCCTGGAATCGTCTAATATTTGTCTTGGACATCAAATACGGCATAATAAAACCATTTTCACCGCCCCGCCATGACTAAATTATATCTTTTGGCATTTTACAGCCATAAAACTAGAAATCCGCGCGAGTTCCAAATTTTTGTGTGCTATAGCCCATGCCTTCTGCTTTGGGCCCGGATGGATCCGTCCTGGAATCGCCTAATATTTGTCCCAGACATCAAATACAGCCTAAGCAACCATTGTCACCACACCGCCATGACCAAATTATATTTTTTGGCATTTTACAGCCATAAAACTAGAAATCCGCGCGAGTCCCAAATTTTTGTGTGCTATAGCCCATGCCTTCCGCCTTGGGCCCGGATGGTTCCGTTCTGGAATCGTCTATTATTTGTCTTGGACATCAAATACGGCATTATAAAACCATTTTCACTGCCCCGCCATGACCAAATTATATCTTTTGGCATTTTACAGCCATAAAATTGGAAATCCGCGCGAGTCCCAAAATTTTGTGTGCTATAGCCCATGCCTTCCGCCTTGGGCCCGGATGGTTCCATTCTGGAGTCGTCTAATACTTGTCTTGGACATCAAATACGGCACAATAAAACCATTTCACTGCCCCGCCATGACAAAATTATATCTTTTGGCATTTTATAGCCGTAAAACTAGAAATCCGCGCGAGTCCCAAATTTTTGTGTGCTATAGCCCATGTCTTCCGCCTTGGGCCCGGATGGTTCCGTCCTGGAATCGTCTAATATTTGTCTTGGACATCAAATACAGCATAATAATACCATTTTCACCACCCCGCCATGACCAAATTCTATCTTTTGGCATTTTACAGCTATAAAACTAGAAATCCGCGCGAGTCCCAAATTTTTGTGTGCTATAGCCCATGCCTTCTGCTTTGGGCCCGGATGGATCCCTCCTGTAATTTCCTAATATTTGTCCCGGACATCAAATACGGCCTAAGAAACCATTGTCACTGCACCTCCATGACCAAATTATATTTTTTGGCAATTTACAGCCATTAAACTGGAAATCTACGCTAGTCCCAAAATTTTGTGTGTTATAGCCCATGCCTTCCGCCTTGGGCCCGGATGGTTCCGTTCTGGAATCGTATAATATTTGTCTTGGACAACAAATATGGCATAATAAACCCATTTTCACCGCCCCTCCATGACCAAATTATATCTTTTGGCATTTTACAGCCATAAAACTAGAAATCCTCGCAAGTCCCAAATTTTTGTGTGCTATAGCCCATGTCTTCCGCTTTGGGCCCGGATGGTTCCGTCCTGGAATCGTCTAATATTTGTCTTGGACATCAAATACGGCATAATAAAACCATTTTCACCGCCCCTCCATGACCAAATTATATTTTTTGGCATTTTACAGCCATAAAACTAGAAATCCTCACGAGTCCCAAATTTTTGTGTGCTATAGCCCATGTCTTCTGCCTTGGGCCCGGATGGTTCCGTCCTGGAATCGTCTAATATTTGTCTTGGACATCAAATACAGCATAATAAAACCATTTTCACCACCCCGCCATGACCAAATTATATCTTTTGGCATTTTACAACCATAAAACTAGAAATCCGGGCGAGTCCCAAATTTTTGTGTGCTATAGCCCATGCCTTCTGCTTTGGGCCCGGATGGATCCGTCCTGGAATTGCCTAATATTTGTCCCGGACATCAAATACGGCCTAAGAAACCATTGTCACTGCACCTCCATGACCAAATTATATTTTTTGGCATTTTACAGCCATTAAACTGGAAATCTGCGCTAGTCCCAAAATTTTGTGTGCTATAGCCCATGCCTTCCGCCTTGGGCCCGGATGGTTCCGTTCTGGAATCGTATAATATTTGTCTTGGACAACAAATACGGCATAATAAAACCATTTTCACCGCCCCTCCATGAACAAAATATATCTTTTGGCATTTTACAGCCATAAAACTAGAAATCCTCGCGAGTCCCAAATTTTTGTGTGCTATAGCCCATGTCTTCCGCCTTGGGCCCGGATGGTTCCGTCCTGGAATCGTCTAATATTTGTCTTGGACATCAAATACGGCATAATAAAACCATTTTCACCGCCCCGCCATGACCAAATTATATCTTTTGGCATTTTACAGCCATAAAACTAGAAATCCGCGCGAGTTCCAAATTTTTGTGTGCTATAGCCCATGCCTTCTGCTTTGGGCCCGGATGGATCCGTCCTGGAATCGCCTAATATTTGTCCCAGACATCAAATACAGCCTAAGCAACCATTGTCACCACACCGCCATGACCAAATTATATTTTTTGGCATTTTACAGCCATAAAACTAGAAATCCGCGCGAGTCCCAAATTTTTGTGTGCTATAGCCCATGCCTTCCGCCTTGGGCCCGGATGGTTCCGTTCTGGAATCGTCTATTATTTGTCTTGGACATCAAATACGGCATTATAAAACCATTTTCACTGCCCCGCCATGACCAAATTATATCTTTTGGCATTTTACAGCCATAAAATTGGAAATCCGCGCGAGTCCCAAAATTTTGTGTGCTATAGCCCATGCCTTCCGCCTTGGGCCCGGATGGTTCCATTCTGGAGTCGTCTAATACTTGTCTTGGACATCAAATACGGCACAATAAAACCATTTCACTGCCCCGCCATGACAAAATTATATCTTTTGGCATTTTATAGCCGTAAAACTAGAAATCCGCGCGAGTCCCAAATTTTTGTGTGCTATAGCCCATGTCTTCCGCCTTGGGCCCGGATGGTTCCGTCCTGGAATCGTCTAATATTTGTCTTGGACATCAAATACAGCATAATAATACCATTTTCACCACCCCGCCATGACCAAATTCTATCTTTTGGCATTTTACAGCTATAAAACTAGAAATCCGCGCGAGTCCCAAATTTTTGTGTGCTATAGCCCATGCCTTCTGCTTTGGGCCCGGATGGATCCGTCCTGGAATAGCCTAATATTTGTCCCGGACATCAAATACGGCCTAAGAAACCATTGTCACAGCCCCTCCATGAACAAAATATATCTTTTGGCATTTTACAGCCATAAAACTAGAAATCCTCGCGAGTCCCAAATTTTTGTGTGCTATAGCCCATGTCTTCCGCCTTGGGCCCGGATGGTTCCGTCCTGGAATCGTCTAATATTTGTCTTGGACATCAAATACGGCATAATAAAACCATTTTCACCGCCCCGCCATGACTAAATTATATCTTTTGGCATTTTACAGCCATAAAACTAGAAATCCGCGCGAGTTCCAAATTTTTGTGTGCTATAGCCCATGCCTTCTGCTTTGGGCCCGGATGGATCCGTCCTGGAATCGCCTAATATTTGTCCCAGACATCAAATACAGCCTAAGCAACCATTGTCACCACACCGCCATGACCAAATTATATTTTTTGGCATTTTACAGCCATAAAACTAGAAATCCGCGCGAGTCCCAAATTTTTGTGTGCTATAGCCCATGCCTTCCGCCTTGGGCCCGGATGGTTCCGTTCTGGAATCGTCTATTATTTGTCTTGGACATCAAATACGGCATTATAAAACCATTTTCACTGCCCCGCCATGACCAAATTATATCTTTTGGCATTTTACAGCCATAAAATTGGAAATCCGCGCGAGTCCCAAAATTTTGTGTGCTATAGCCCATGCCTTCCGCCTTGGGCCCGGATGGTTCCATTCTGGAGTCGTCTAATACTTGTCTTGGACATCAAATACGGCACAATAAAACCATTTCACTGCCCCGCCATGACAAAATTATATCTTTTGGCATTTTATAGCCGTAAAACTAGAAATCCGCGCGAGTCCCAAATTTTTGTGTGCTATAGCCCATGTCTTCCGCCTTGGGCCCGGATGGTTCCGTCCTGGAATCGTCTAATATTTGTCTTGGACATCAAATACAGCATAATAATACCATTTTCACCACCCCGCCATGACCAAATTCTATCTTTTGGCATTTTACAGCTATAAAACTAGAAATCCGCGCGAGTCCCAAATTTTTGTGTGCTATAGCCCATGCCTTCTGCTTTGGGCCCGGATGGATCCCTCCTGTAATTTCCTAATATTTGTCCCGGACATCAAATACGGCCTAAGAAACCATTGTCACTGCACCTCCATGACCAAATTATATTTTTTGGCAATTTACAGCCATTAAACTGGAAATCTACGCTAGTCCCAAAATTTTGTGTGTTATAGCCCATGCCTTCCGCCTTGGGCCCGGATGGTTCCGTTCTGGAATCGTATAATATTTGTCTTGGACAACAAATATGGCATAATAAACCCATTTTCACCGCCCCTCCATGACCAAATTATATCTTTTGGCATTTTACAGCCATAAAACTAGAAATCCTCGCAAGTCCCAAATTTTTGTGTGCTATAGCCCATGTCTTCCGCTTTGGGCCCGGATGGTTCCGTCCTGGAATCGTCTAATATTTGTCTTGGACATCAAATACGGCATAATAAAACCATTTTCACCGCCCCTCCATGACCAAATTATATTTTTTGGCATTTTACAGCCATAAAACTAGAAATCCTCACGAGTCCCAAATTTTTGTGTGCTATAGCCCATGTCTTCTGCCTTGGGCCCGGATGGTTCCGTCCTGGAATCGTCTAATATTTGTCTTGGACATCAAATACAGCATAATAAAACCATTTTCACCACCCCGCCATGACCAAATTATATCTTTTGGCATTTTACAACCATAAAACTAGAAATCCGGGCGAGTCCCAAATTTTTGTGTGCTATAGCCCATGCCTTCTGCTTTGGGCCCGGATGGATCCGTCCTGGAATTGCCTAATATTTGTCCCGGACATCAAATACGGCCTAAGAAACCATTGTCACTGCACCTCCATGACCAAATTATATTTTTTGGCATTTTACAGCCATTAAACTGGAAATCTGCGCTAGTCCCAAAATTTTGTGTGCTATAGCCCATGCCTTCCGCCTTGGGCCCGGATGGTTCCGTTCTGGAATCGTATAATATTTGTCTTGGACAACAAATACGGCATAATAAAACCATTTTCACCGCCCCTCCATGAACAAAATATATCTTTTGGCATTTTACAGCCATAAAACTAGAAATCCTCGCGAGTCCCAAATTTTTGTGTGCTATAGCCCATGTCTTCCGCCTTGGGCCCGGATGGTTCCGTCCTGGAATCGTCTAATATTTGTCTTGGACATCAAATACGGCATAATAAAACCATTTTCACCGCCCCGCCATGACCAAATTATATCTTTTGGCATTTTACAGCCATAAAACTAGAAATCCGCGCGAGTTCCAAATTTTTGTGTGCTATAGCCCATGCCTTCTGCTTTGGGCCCGGATGGATCCGTCCTGGAATCGCCTAATATTTGTCCCAGACATCAAATACAGCCTAAGCAACCATTGTCACCACACCGCCATGACCAAATTATATTTTTTGGCATTTTACAGCCATAAAACTAGAAATCCGCGCGAGTCCCAAATTTTTGTGTGCTATAGCCCATGCCTTCCGCCTTGGGCCCGGATGGTTCCGTTCTGGAATCGTCTATTATTTGTCTTGGACATCAAATACGGCATTATAAAACCATTTTCACTGCCCCGCCATGACCAAATTATATCTTTTGGCATTTTACAGCCATAAAATTGGAAATCCGCGCGAGTCCCAAAATTTTGTGTGCTATAGCCCATGCCTTCCGCCTTGGGCCCGGATGGTTCCATTCTGGAGTCGTCTAATACTTGTCTTGGACATCAAATACGGCACAATAAAACCATTTCACTGCCCCGCCATGACAAAATTATATCTTTTGGCATTTTATAGCCGTAAAACTAGAAATCCGCGCGAGTCCCAAATTTTTGTGTGCTATAGCCCATGTCTTCCGCCTTGGGCCCGGATGGTTCCGTCCTGGAATCGTCTAATATTTGTCTTGGACATCAAATACAGCATAATAATACCATTTTCACCACCCCGCCATGACCAAATTCTATCTTTTGGCATTTTACAGCTATAAAACTAGAAATCCGCGCGAGTCCCAAATTTTTGTGTGCTATAGCCCATGCCTTCTGCTTTGGGCCCGGATGGATCCCTCCTGTAATTTCCTAATATTTGTCCCGGACATCAAATACGGCCTAAGAAACCATTGTCACTGCACCTCCATGACCAAATTATATTTTTTGGCAATTTACAGCCATTAAACTGGAAATCTGCGCTAGTCCCAAAATTTTGTGTGTTATAGCCCATGCCTTCTGCCTTGGGCCCGGATGGTTCCGTCCTGGAATCGTCTAATATTTGTCTTGGACATCAAATACAGCATAATAAAACCATTTTCACCACCCCGCCATGACCAAATTATATCTTTTGGCATTTTACAACCATAAAACTAGAAATCCGGGCGAGTCCCAAATTTTTGTGTGCTATAGCCCATGCCTTCTGCTTTGGGCCCGGATGGATCCGTCCTGGAATAGCCTAATATTTGTCCCGGACATCAAATACGGCCTAAGAAACCATTGTCACAGCCCCTCCATGAACAAAATATATCTTTTGGCATTTTACAGCCATAAAACTAGAAATCCTCGCGAGTCCCAAATTTTTGTGTGCTATAGCCCATGTCTTCCGCCTTGGGCCCGGATGGATCCGTCCTGGAATCGCCTAATATTTGTCCCAGACATCAAATACAGCCTAAGCAACCATTGTCACCACACCGCCATGACCAAATTATATTTTTTGGCATTTTACAGCCATAAAACTAGAAATCCGCGCGAGTCCCAAATTTTTGTGTGCTATAGCCCATGCCTTCTGCTTTGGGCCCGGATGGATCCGTCCTGGAATAGCCTAATATTTGTCCCGGACATCAAATACGGCCTAAGAAACCATTGTCACAGCCCCTCCATGAACAAAATATATCTTTTGGCATTTTACAGCCATAAAACTAGAAATCCTCGCGAGTCCCAAATTTTTGTGTGCTATAGCCCATGTCTTCCGCCTTGGGCCCGGATGGTTCCGTCCTGGAATCGTCTAATATTTGTCTTGGACATCAAATACGGCATAATAAAACCATTTTCACCGCCCCGCCATGACTAAATTATATCTTTTGGCATTTTACAGCCATAAAACTAGAAATCCGCGCGAGTTCCAAATTTTTGTGTGCTATAGCCCATGCCTTCTGCTTTGGGCCCGGATGGATCCGTCCTGGAATCGCCTAATATTTGTCCCAGACATCAAATACAGCCTAAGCAACCATTGTCACCACACCGCCATGACCAAATTATATTTTTTGGCATTTTACAGCCATAAAACTAGAAATCCGCGCGAGTCCCAAATTTTTGTGTGCTATAGCCCATGCCTTCCGCCTTGGGCCCGGATGGTTCCGTTCTGGAATCGTCTATTATTTGTCTTGGACATCAAATACGGCATTATAAAACCATTTTCACTGCCCCGCCATGACCAAATTATATCTTTTGGCATTTTACAGCCATAAAATTGGAAATCCGCGCGAGTCCCAAAATTTTGTGTGCTATAGCCCATGCCTTCCGCCTTGGGCCCGGATGGTTCCATTCTGGAGTCGTCTAATACTTGTCTTGGACATCAAATACGGCACAATAAAACCATTTCACTGCCCCGCCATGACAAAATTATATCTTTTGGCATTTTATAGCCGTAAAACTAGAAATCCGCGCGAGTCCCAAATTTTTGTGTGCTATAGCCCATGTCTTCCGCCTTGGGCCCGGATGGTTCCGTCCTGGAATCGTCTAATATTTGTCTTGGACATCAAATACAGCATAATAATACCATTTTCACCACCCCGCCATGACCAAATTCTATCTTTTGGCATTTTACAGCTATAAAACTAGAAATCCGCGCGAGTCCCAAATTTTTGTGTGCTATAGCCCATGCCTTCTGCTTTGGGCCCGGATGGATCCCTCCTGTAATTTCCTAATATTTGTCCCGGACATCAAATACGGCCTAAGAAACCATTGTCACTGCACCTCCATGACCAAATTATATTTTTTGGCAATTTACAGCCATTAAACTGGAAATCTGCGCTAGTCCCAAAATTTTGTGTGTTATAGCCCATGCCTTCCGCCTTGGGCCCGGATGGTTCCGTTCTGGAATCGTATAATATTTGTCTTGGACAACAAATATGGCATAATAAACCCATTTTCACCGCCCCTCCATGACCAAATTATATCTTTTGGCATTTTACAGCCATAAAACTAGAAATCCTCGCAAGTCCCAAATTTTTGTGTGCTATAGCCCATGTCTTCCGCTTTGGGCCCGGATGGTTCCGTCCTGGAATCGTCTAATATTTGTCTTGGACATCAAATACGGCATAATAAAACCATTTTCACCGCCCCTCCATGACCAAATTATATTTTTTGGCATTTTACAGCCATAAAACTAGAAATCCTCACGAGTCCCAAATTTTTGTGTGCTATAGCCCATGTCTTCTGCCTTGGGCCCGGATGGTTCCGTCCTGGAATCGTCTAATATTTGTCTTGGACATCAAATACAGCATAATAAAACCATTTTCACCACCCCGCCATGACCAAATTATATCTTTTGGCATTTTACAACCATAAAACTAGAAATCCGGGCGAGTCCCAAATTTTTGTGTGCTATAGCCCATGCCTTCTGCTTTGGGCCCGGATGGATCCGTCCTGGAATTGCCTAATATTTGTCCCGGACATCAAATACGGCCTAAGAAACCATTGTCACTGCACCTCCATGACCAAATTATATTTTTTGGCATTTTACAGCCATTAAACTGGAAATCTGCGCTAGTCCCAAAATTTTGTGTGCTATAGCCCATGCCTTCCGCCTTGGGCCCGGATGGTTCCGTTCTGGAATCGTATAATATTTGTCTTGGACAACAAATACGGCATAATAAAACCATTTTCACCGCCCCTCCATGAACAAAATATATCTTTTGGCATTTTACAGCCATAAAACTAGAAATCCTCGCGAGTCCCAAATTTTTGTGTGCTATAGCCCATGTCTTCCGCCTTGGGCCCGGATGGTTCCGTCCTGGAATCGTCTAATATTTGTCTTGGACATCAAATACGGCATAATAAAACCATTTTCACCGCCCCGCCATGACCAAATTATATCTTTTGGCATTTTACAGCCATAAAACTAGAAATCCGCGCGAGTTCCAAATTTTTGTGTGCTATAGCCCATGCCTTCTGCTTTGGGCCCGGATGGATCCGTCCTGGAATCGCCTAATATTTGTCCCAGACATCAAATACAGCCTAAGCAACCATTGTCACCACACCGCCATGACCAAATTATATTTTTTGGCATTTTACAGCCATAAAACTAGAAATCCGCGCGAGTCCCAAATTTTTGTGTGCTATAGCCCATGCCTTCTGCTTTGGGCCCGGATGGATCCGTCCTGGAATAGCCTAATATTTGTCCCGGACATCAAATACGGCCTAAGAAACCATTGTCACAGCCCCGCCATGACCAAATTATATTTTTTGGCATTTTACAGCCATTAAAATAGAAATCTGCGCGAGTCCCAAATTTTTGTGTGCTATAGCCCATGCCTTCCGCCTTGGGCCCGGATGGTTCCGTTCTGGAATCGTCTATTATTTGTCTTGGACATCAAATACGGCATTATAAAACCATTTTCACTGCCCCGCCATGACCAAATTATATCTTTTGGCATTTTACAGCCATAAAACTAGAAATCCGCGCGAGTCCCAAATTTTTGTGTGCTATAGCCCATGCCTTCTGCTTTGGGCCCGGATGGATCCGTCCTGGAATAGCCTAATATTTGTCCCGGACATCAAATACGGCCTAAGAAACCATTGTCACAGCCCCGCCATGACCAAATTATATTTTTTGGCATTTTACAGCCATTAAAATAGAAATCTGCGCGAGTCCCAAATTTTTGTGTGCTATAGCCCATGCCTTCCGCCTTGGGCCCGGATGGTTCCGTTCTGGAATCGTCTATTATTTGTCTTGGACATCAAATACGGCATTATAAAACCATTTTCACTGCCCCGCCATGACCAAATTATATCTTTTGGCATTTTACAGCCATAAAATTGGAAATCCGCGCGAGTCCCAAAATTTTGTGTGCTATAGCCCATGCCTTCCGCCTTGGGCCCGGATGGTTCCATTCTGGAGTCGTCTAATACTTGTCTTGGACATCAAATACGGCACAATAAAACCATTTCACTGCCCCGCCATGACAAAATTATATCTTTTGGCATTTTATAGCCGTAAAACTAGAAATCCGCGCGAGTCCCAAATTTTTGTGTGCTATAGCCCATGTCTTCCGCCTTGGGCCCGGATGGTTCCGTCCTGGAATCGTCTAATATTTGTCTTGGACATCAAATACAGCATAATAATACCATTTTCACCACCCCGCCATGACCAAATTCTATCTTTTGGCATTTTACAGCTATAAAACTAGAAATCCGCGCGAGTCCCAAATTTTTGTGTGCTATAGCTCATGCCTTCTGCTTTGGGCCCGGATGGATCCGTCCTGGAATTGCCTAATATTTGTCCCGGACATCAAATACGGCCTAAGAAACCATTGTCACTGCACCTCCATGACCAAATTATATTTTTTGGCATTTTACAGCCATTAAACTGGAAATCTGCGCTAGTCCCAAAATTTTGTGTGCTATAGCCCATGCCTTCCGCCTTGGGCCCGGATGGTTCCGTTCTGGAATCGTATAATATTTGTCTTGGACAACAAATACGGCATAATAAAACCATTTTCACCGCCCCTCCATGACCAAATTATATCTTTTGGCATTTTACAGCCATAAAACTAGAAATCCGCGCGAGTCCCAAATTTTTGTGTGCTATAGCCCATGTCTTCCGCCTTGGGCCCGGATGGTTCCATCCTGGAATCGTCTAATATTTGTCTTGGACATTAAATACGGCATAATAAAACCATTTTCACCGCCCCGCCATGACCAAATTATATCTTTTGGCATTTTACAGCCATAAAACTAGAAATCCGCGCGAGTCCCAAATTTTTGTGTGCTATATCCCATGCCTTCTGCTTTGGGCCCGGATGGATCCGTCCTGGAATTGCCTAATATTTGTCCCGGACATCAAATACGGCCTAAGAAACCATTGTCACTGCACCTCCATGACCAAATTATATCTTTTGGCATTTTACAGCCATAAAACTAGAAATCCGCGCGAGTCCCAAATTTTTGTGTGCTATAGCCCATGCCTTCCGCCTTGGGCCCGGATGGTTCCGTTCTGGAATCGTCTATTATTTGTCTTGGACATCAAATATGGCATAATAAACCCATTTTCACCGCCCCTCCATGACCAAATTATATCTTTTGGCATTTTACAGCCATAAAACTAGAAATCCTCGCAAGTCCCAAATTTTTGTGTGCTATAGCCCATGTCTTCCGCCTTGGGCCCGGATGGTTCCGTCCTGGAATCGTCTAATATTTGTCTTAGACATCAAATACGGCATAATAAAACCATTTTCACCGCCCCTCCATGACCAAATTATATTTTTTGGCATTTTACAGCCATAAAACTAGAAATCCTCACGAGTCCCAAATTTTTGTGTGCTATAGCCCATGTCTTCCGCCTTGGGCCCGGATGGTTCCGTCCTGGAATCGTCTAATATTTGTCTTGGACATCAAATACAGCATAATAAAACCATTTTCACCACCCCGCCATGACCAAATTATATCTTTTGGCATTTTACAGCCATAAAACTAGAAATCCGCGCGAGTCCCAAATTTTTGTGTGCTATAGCCCATGCCTTCTGCTTTGGGCCCGGATGGATCCGTCCTGGAATTGCCTAATATTTGTCCCGGATATCAAATACTGCCTAAGAAACCATTGTCACTGCACCTCCATGACCAAATTATATTTTTTGGCATTTTACAGCCATTAAACTGGAAATCTGCGCTAGTCCCAAAATTTTGTGTGCTATAGCTCATGCCTTCCGCCTTGGGCCCGGATGGTTCCGTTCTGGAATCGTATAATATTTGTCTTGGACAACAAATACGGCATAATAAAACCATTTTCACCGCCCCACCATGAACAAAATATATCTTTTGGCATTTTACAGCCATAAAACTAGAAATCCTCGCGAGTCCCAAATTTTTGTGTGCTATAGCCCATGTCTTCCGCCTTGGGCCCGGATGGTTCCGTCCTGGAATCGTCTAATATTTGTCTTGGACATCAAATACGGCATAATAAAACCATTTTCACCGCCCCGCCATGACCAAATTATATCTTTTGGCATTTTACAGCCATAAAACTAGAAATTCGCGCGAGTCCCAAATTTTTGTGTGCTATAGCCCATGCCTTCCGCCTTGGGCCCGGATGGTTCCATTCTGGAATCGTCTATTATTTGTCTTGGACATCAAATACGGCATTATAAAACCATTTTCACTGCCCCGCCATGACCAAATTATATCTTTTGGCATTTTACAGCCATAAAACTAGAAATCCGCGCGAGTTCCAAATTTTTGTGTGCTATAGCCCATGCCTTCTGCTTTGGGCCCGGATGGATCCGTCCTGGAATCGCCTAATATTTGTCCCAGACATCAAATACAGCCTAAGCAACCATTGTCACCACACCGCCATGACCAAATTATATTTTTTGGCATTTTACAGCCATAAAACTAGAAATCCGCGCGAGTCCCAAATTTTTGTGTGCTATAGCCCATGCCTTCTGCTTTGGGCCCGGATGGATCCGTCCTGGAATAGCCTAATATTTGTCCCGGACATCAAATACTGCCTAAGAAACCATTGTCACTGCACCTCCATGACCAAATTATATTTTTTGGCATTTTACAGCCATTAAACTGGAAATCTGCGCTAGTCCCAAAATTTTGTGTGCTATAGCTCATGCCTTCCGCCTTGGGCCCGGATGGTTCCGTTCTGGAATCGTATAATATTTGTCTTGGACAACAAATATGGCATAATAAACCCATTTTCACCGCCCCTCCATGACCAAATTATATCTTTTGGCATTTTACAGCCATAAAACTAGAAATCCTCGCAAGTCCCAAATTTTTGTGTGCTATAGCCCATGTCTTCCGCCTTGGGCCCGGATGGTTCCGTCCTGGAATCGTCTAATATTTGTCTTGGACATCAAATACGGCATAATAAAACCATTTTCACCGCCCCTCCATGACCAAATTATATTTTTTGGCATTTTACAGCCATAAAACTAGAAATCCTCACGAGTCCCAAATTTTTGTGTGCTATAGCCCATGTCTTCCGCCTTGGGCCCGGATGGTTCCGTCCTGGAATCGTCTAATATTTGTCTTGGACATCAAATACAGCATAATAAAACCATTTTCACCACCCCGCCATGACCAAATTATATCTTTTGGCATTTTACAACCATAAAACTAGAAATCCGGGCGAGTCCCAAATTTTTGTGTGCTATAGCCCATGCCTTCTGCTTTGGGCCCGGATGGATCCGTCCTGGAATTGCCTAATATTTGTCCCGGACATCAAATACGGCCTAAGAAACCATTGTCACTGCACCTCCATGACCAAATTATATTTTTTGGCATTTTACAGCCATTAAACTGGAAATCTGCGCTAGTCCCAAAATTTTGTGTGCTATAGCCCATGCCTTCCGCCTTGGGCCCGGATGGTTCCGTTCTGGAATCGTATAATATTTGTCTTGGACAACAAATACGGCATAATAAAACCATTTTCACCGCCCCTCCATGAACAAAATATATCTTTTGGCATTTTACAGCCATAAAACTAGAAATCCTCGCGAGTCCCAAATTTTTGTGTGCTATAGCCCATGTCTTCCGCCTTGGGCCCGGATGGTTCCGTCCTGGAATCGTCTAATATTTGTCTTGGACATCAAATACGGCATAATAAAACCATTTTCACCGCCCCGCCATGACCAAATTATATCTTTTGGCATTTTACAGCCATAAAACTAGAAATCCGCGCGAGTTCCAAATTTTTGTGTGCTATAGCCCATGCCTTCTGCTTTGGGCCCGGATGGATCCGTCCTGGAATCGCCTAATATTTGTCCCAGACATCAAATACAGCCTAAGCAACCATTGTCACCACACCGCCATGACCAAATTATATTTTTTGGCATTTTACAGCCATAAAACTAGAAATCCGCGCGAGTCCCAAATTTTTGTGTGCTATAGCTCATGCCTTCTGCTTTGGGCCCGGATGGATCCGTCCTGGAATTGCCTAATATTTGTCCCGGACATCAAATACGGCCTAAGAAACCATTGTCACTGCACCTCCATGACCAAATTATATTTTTTGGCATTTTACAGCCATTAAACTGGAAATCTGCGCTAGTCCCAAAATTTTGTGTGCTATAGCCCATGCCTTCCGCCTTGGGCCCGGATGGTTCCGTTCTGGAATCGTATAATATTTGTCTTGGACAACAAATACGGCATAATAAAACCATTTTCACCGCCCCTCCATGAACAAAATATATCTTTTGGCATTTTACAGCCATAAAACTAGAAATCCTCGCGAGTCCCAAATTTTTGTGTGCTATAGCCCATGTCTTCCGCCTTGGGCCCGGATGGTTCCGTCCTGGAATCGTCTAATATTTGTCTTGGACATCAAATACGGCATAATAAAACCATTTTCACCGCCCCGCCATGACCAAATTATATCTTTTGGCATTTTACAGCCATAAAACTAGAAATCCGCGCGAGTCCCAAATTTTTGTGTGCTATAGCCCATGCCTTCTGCTTTGGGCCCGGATGGATCCGTCCTGGAATTGCCTAATATTTGTCCCGGACATCAAATACGGCCTAAGAAACCATTTTCACTGCACCTCCATGACCAAATTATATCTTTTGGCATTTTACAGCCATAAAACTAGAAATCCGCGCGAGTCCCAAATTTTTGTGTGCTATAGCCCATGCCTTCCGCCTTGGGCCCGGATGGTTCCGTTCTGGAATCGTCTATTATTTGTCTTGGACATCAAATATGGCATAATAAACCCATTTTCACCGCCCCTCCATGACCAAATTATATCTTTTGGCATTTTACAGCCATAAAACTAGAAATCCTCGCAAGTCCCAAATTTTTGTGTGCTATAGCCCATGTCTTCCGCCTTGGGCCCGGATGATTCCGTCCTGGAATCGTCTAATATTTGTCTTGGACATCAAATACGGCATAATAAAACCATTTTCACCGCCCCTCCATGACCAAATTATATTTTTTGGCATTTTACAGCCATAAAACTAGAAATCCTCACGAGTCCCAAATTTTTGTGTGCTATAGCCCATGTCTTCCGCCTTGGGCCCGGATGGTTCCGTCCTGGAATCGTCTAATATTTGTCTTGGACATCAAATACAGCATAATAAAACCATTTTCACCACCCCGCCATGACCAAATTATATCTTTTGGCATTTTACAGCCATAAAACTAGAAATCCGCGCGAGTCCCAAATTTTTGTGTGCTATAGCCCATGCCTTCTGCTTTGGGCCCGGATGGATCCGTCCTGGAATTGCCTAATATTTGTCCCGGATATCAAATACTGCCTAAGAAACCATTGTCACTGCACCTCCATGACCAAATTATATTTTTTGGCATTTTACAGCCATTAAACTGGAAATCTGCGCTAGTCCCAAAATTTTGTGTGCTATAGCTCATGCCTTCCGCCTTGGGCCCGGATGGTTCCGTTCTGGAATCGTATAATATTTGTCTTGGACAACAAATACGGCATAATAAAACCATTTTCACCGCCCCACCATGAACAAAATATATCTTTTGGCATTTTACAGCCATAAAACTAGAAATCCTCGCGAGTCCCAAATTTTTGTGTGCTATAGCCCATGTCTTCCGCCTTGGGCCCGGATGGTTCCGTCCTGGAATCGTCTAATATTTGTCTTGGACATCAAATACGGCATAATAAAACCATTTTCACCGCCCCGCCATGACCAAATTATATCTTTTGGCATTTTACAGCCATAAAACTAGAAATTCGCGCGAGTCCCAAATTTTTGTGTGCTATAGCCCATGCCTTCCGCCTTGGGCCCGGATGGTTCCATTCTGGAATCGTCTATTATTTGTCTTGGACATCAAATACGGCATTATAAAACCATTTTCACTGCCCCGCCATGACCAAATTATATCTTTTGGCATTTTACAGCCATAAAACTAGAAATCCGCGCGAGTCCCAAATTTTTGTGTGCTATAGCCCATGCCTTCTGCTTTGGGCCCGGATGGATCCGTCCTGGAATTTCCTAATATTTGTCCCGGACATCAAATACGGCCTAAGAAACCATTGTCACTGCACCTCCATGACCAAATTATATTTTTTGGCATTTTACAGCCATTAAACTGGAAATCTGCGCTAGTCCCAAAATTTTGTGTGCTATAGCCCATGCCTTCCGCCTTGGGCCTGGATGGTTCCGTTCTGGAATCGTATAATATTTGTCTAGGACAACAAATACGGCATAATAAAACCATTTTCACCGCCCCTCCATGACCAAATTATATTTTTTGGCATTTTACAGCCATAAAACTGAAAATCCGCGCGAGTCCCAAAATTTTGTGTGCTATAGCTCATGCCTTCTGCTTTGGGCCCGGATGGATCCGTCCTGGAATTGCCTAATATTTGTCCTGGACATCAAATACGGCCTAAGAAACCATTGTCACTGCACCTCCATGACCAAATTATATTTTTTGGCATTTTACAGCCATTAAACTGGAAATCTGCGCTAGTCCCAAAATTTTGTGTGCTATAGCCCATGCCTTCCGCCTTGGGCCCGGATGGTTCCGTCCTGGAATCGTCTAATATTTGTCTTAGACATCAAATACAGCATAATAAAACCATTTTCACCACCCCGCCATGACCAAATTATATCTTTTGGCATTTTACAGCCATAAAACTAGAAATCCGCGCGAGTCCCAAATTTTTGTGTGCTATAGCTCATGCCTTCTGCTTTGGGCCCGGATGGATCCGTCCTGGAATTGCCTAATATTTGTCCCGGACATCAAATACGGCCTAAGAAACCATTGTCACTGCACCTCCATGACCAAATTATATTTTTTGGCATTTTACAGCCATTAAACTGGAAATCTGCGCTAGTCCCAAAATTTTGTGTGCTATAGCTCATGCCTTCCGCCTTGGGCCCGGATGGTTCCGTTCTGGAATCGTATAATATTTGTCTTGGACAACAAATACGGCATAATAAAACCATTTTCACCGCCCCTCCATGAACAAATTATATCTTTTGGCATTTTACAGCCATAAAACTAGAAATCCTCGCGAGTCCCAAATTTTTGTGTGCTATAGCCCATGTCTTCCGCCTTGGGCCCGGATGGTTCCATCCTGGAATCGTCTAATATTTGTCTTGGACATTAAATACGGCATAATAAAACCATTTTCACCGCCCCGCCATGACCAAATTATATCTTTTGGCATTTTACAGCCATAAAACTAGAAATCCGCGCGAGTCCCAAATTTTTGTGTGCTATATCCCATGCCTTCTGCTTTGGGCCCGGATGGATCCGTCCTGGAATTGCCTAATATTTGTCCCGGACATCAAATACGGCCTAAGAAACCATTGTCACTGCACCTCCATGACCAAATTATATTTTTGGCATTTTACAGCCATTAAACTGGAAATCTGCGCTAGTCCCAAAATTTTGTGTGCTATAGCCCATGCCTTCCGCCTTGGGCCCGGATGGTTCCGTTCTGGAATCGTATAATATTTGTCTAGGACAACAAATACGGCATAATAAAACCATTTTCACCGCCCCTCTATGACCAAATTATATTTTTTGGCATTTTACAACCATAAAACTGAAAATCCGCGCGAGTCCCAAAATTTTGTGTGCTATAGCCCATGCCTTCCGCCTTGGGCCCGGATGGTTCCATTCTGGAGTCGTCTAATACTTGTCTTGGACATCAAATACGGCACAATAAAACCATTTCACTGCCCCGCCATGACAAAATTATATCTTTTGGCATTTTATAGCCGTAAAACTAGAAATCCGCGCGAGTCCCAAATTTTTGTGTGCTATAGCCCATGTCTTCCGCCTTGGGCCCGGATGGTTCCGTCCTGGAATCGTCTAATATTTGTCTTGGACATCAAATATAGCATAATAATAGCATTTTCACCACCCCGCCATGACCAAATTCTATCTTTTGGCATTTTACAGCTATAAAACTAGAAATCCGCGCGAGTCCCAAATTTTTGTGTGCTATAGCTCATGCCTTCTGCTTTGGGCCCGGATGGATCCGTCCTGGAATTGCCTAATATTTGTCCCGGACATCAAATACGGCCTAAGAAACCATTGTCACTGCACCTCCATGACCAAATTATATTTTTTGGCATTTTACAGCCATTAAACTGGAAATCTGCGCTAGTCCCAAAATTTTGTGTGCTATAGCCCATGCCTTCCGCCTTGGGCCCGGATGGTTCCGTTCTGGAATCGTATAATATTTGTCTAGGACAACAAATACGGCATAATAAAACCATTTTCACCGCCCCTCCATGACCAAATTATATTTTTTGGCATTTTACAACCATAAAATTGGAAATCCGCGCGAGTCCCAAAATTTTGTGTGCTATAGCCCATGCCTTCCGCCTTGGGCCCGGATGGTTCCATTCTGGAGTCGTCTAATACTTGTCTTGGACATCAAATACGGCACAATAAAACCATTTCACTGCCCCGCCATGACAAAATTATATCTTTTGGCATTTTATAGCCGTAAAACTAGAAATCCGCGCGAGTCCCAAATTTTTGTGTGCTATAGCCCATGTCTTCCGCCTTGGGCCCGGATGGTTCCGTCCTGGAATCGTCTAATATTTGTCTTGGACATCAAATATAGCATAATAATAGCATTTTCACCACCCCGCCATGACCAAATTCTATCTTTTGGCATTTTACAGCTATAAAACTAGAAATCCGCGCGAGTCCCAAATTTTTGTGTGCTATAGCTCATGCCTTCTGCTTTGGGCCCGGATGGATCCGTCCTGGAATTGCCTAATATTTGTCCCGGACATCAAATACGGCCTAAGAAACCATTGTCACTGCACCTCCATGACCAAATTATATTTTTTGGCATTTTACAGCCATTAAACTGGAAATCTGCGCTAGTCCCAAAATTTTGTGTGCTATAGCCCATGCCTTCCGCCTTGGGCCCGGATGGTTCCGTTCTGGAATCGTATAATATTTGTCTAGGACAACAAATACGGCATAATAAAACCATTTTCACCGCCCCTCCATGACCAAATTATATTTTTTGGCATTTTACAGCCATAAAATTGGAAATCCGCGCGAGTCCCAAAATTTTGTGTGCTATAGCCCATGCCTTCCGCCTTGGGCCCGGATGGTTCCATTCTGGAGTCGTCTAATACTTGTCTTGGACATCAAATACGGCACAATAAAACCATTTCACTGCCCCGCCATGACAAAATTATATCTTTTGGCATTTTATAGCCGTAAAACTAGAAATCCGCGCGAGTCCCAAATTTTTGTGTGCTATAGCCCATGTCTTCCGCCTTGGGCCCGGATGGTTCCGTCCTGGAATCGTCTAATATTTGTCTTGGACATCAAATATAGCATAATAATAGCATTTTCACCACCCCGCCATGACCAAATTCTATCTTTTGGCATTTTACAGCTATAAAACTAGAAATCCGCGCGAGTCCCAAATTTTTGTGTGCTATAGCTCATGCCTTCTGCTTTGGGCCCGGATGGATCCGTCCTGGAATTGCCTAATATTTGTCCCGGACATCAAATACGGCCTAAGAAACCATTGTCACTGCACCTCCATGACCAAATTATATTTTTTGGCATTTTACAGCCATTAAACTGGAAATCTGCGCTAGTCCCAAAATTTTGTGTGCTATAGCCCATGCCTTCCGCCTTGGGCCCGGATGGTTCCGTTCTGGAATCGTATAATATTTGTCTAGGACAACAAATACGGCATAATAAAACCATTTTCACCGCCCCTCCATGACCAAATTATATTTTTTGGCATTTTACAGCCATAAAATTGGAAATCCGCGCGAGTCCCAAAATTTTGTGTGCTATAGCCCATGCCTTCCGCCTTGGGCCCGGATGGTTCCATTCTGGAGTCGTCTAATACTTGTCTTGGACATCAAATACGGCACAATAAAACCATTTCACTGCCCCGCCATGACAAAATTATATCTTTTGGCATTTTATAGCCGTAAAACTAGAAATCCGCGCGAGTCCCAAATTTTTGTGTGCTATAGCCCATGTCTTCCGCCTTGGGCCCGGATGGTTCCGTCCTGGAATCGTCTAATATTTGTCTTGGACATCAAATATAGCATAATAATAGCATTTTCACCACCCCGCCATGACCAAATTCTATCTTTTGGCATTTTACAGCTATAAAACTAGAAATCCGCGCGAGTCCCAAATTTTTGTGTGCTATAGCTCATGCCTTCTGCTTTGGGCCCGGATGGATCCGTCCTGGAATTGCCTAATATTTGTCCCGGACATCAAATACGGCCTAAGAAACCATTGTCACTGCACCTCCATGACCAAATTATATTTTTTGGCATTTTACAGCCATTAAACTGGAAATCTGCGCTAGTCCCAAAATTTTGTGTGCTATAGCCCATGCCTTCCGCCTTGGGCCCGGATGGTTCCGTTCTGGAATCGTATAATATTTGTCTTGGACAACAAATACGGCATAATAAAACCATTTTCACCGCCCCTCCATGACCAAATTATATCTTTTGGCATTTTACAGCCATAAAACTAGAAATTTGCGCGAGTCCCAAATTTTTGTGTGCTATAGCCCATGCCTTCTGCTTTAGGCCCGGATGGATCCGTCCTGGAATCATCTAATATTTGTCTTGAACATCAAATACGTCCTAAGAAACCATTGTCACCGCACCGCCATGACCAAATTATATTTTTTGACATTTTACAGCCATTAAACTGGAAATCTGCGCGAGTCCCAAAATATTGTGTGATATAGCCCATGCCTTCTGCCTTGGGCCCGGATGGTTCCATTCTGGAGTCGTCTAATACTTGTCTTGGACATCAAATACAGCATAATAATACCATTTTCACCACCCCGCCATGACCAAATTCTATCTTTTGGCATTTTATAGCTATAAAACTAGAAATCCGCGCGAGTCCCAAATTTTTGTGTGCTATAGCCCATGTCTTCTGCCTTGGGCCCGGATGGATCCGTCTTGGAATCGCCTAATATTTGTCTTGGACATCAAATACGGCATAATAAAACCATTTTCACCGCCCCGCCATGACCAAATTATATCTTTTGGCATTTTACAGCCATAAAACTAGAAATCCGCGTGAGTCCCAAATTTTTGTGTGCTATAGCCCATGCCTTCTGCTTTAGGCCCGGATGGATCCGTTCTGGAATCGTATAATATTTGTCTTGGACATCAAATACGGCATAATAAAACCATTTTCACCGCCCTGCCATGACCAAATTATATCTTTTGGCATTTTACAGCCATAAAACTAGAAATCCTCGCGAGTCCCAAATTTTTGTGTGCTATAGCCCATGCCTTCCGCCTTGGGCCCGGATGGTTCCGTTCTGGAATCGTCTATTATTTGTCTTGGACATCAAATACGGCATTATAAAACCATTTTCACCGCCCCGCCATGACCAAATTATATCTTTTGGCATTTTACAGCCATAAAACTAGAAATCCTCGCGAGTCCTAAATTTTTGTGTGCTATAGCCCATGCCTTCCACCTTGGGCCCGGATGGTTCCGTTCTGGAATCGTCTATTATTTGTCTTGGACATCAAATACGGCATAATAAAACCATTTTCACCGCCCCGCCATGAACAAATTATATCTTTTGGCATTTTACAGCCATAAAACTAGAAATCCTCGCGAGTCCTAAATTTTTGTGTGCTATAGACCATGCCTTCCGCCTTGGGCCCGGATGGTTCCGTTCTGGAATCGTCTATTATTTGTCTTGGACATCAAATACGGCATTATAAAACCATTTTCACTGCCCCGCCATGACCAAATTATATCTTTTGGCATTTTACAGCCATAAAACTAGAAATCCGCGTGAGTCCCAAATTTTTGTGTGCTATAGCCCATGCCTTCTGCTTTAGGCCCGGATGGATCCGTCCTGGAATCATCTAATATTTGTCTTGAACATCAAATACGTCCAAAGAAACCATTGTCACCGCACCGCCATGACCAAATAATATTTTTTTTGCATTTTACAGCCATTAAACTGGAAATCTGCGCGAGTCCCAAAATTTTGTGTGCTATAGCCCATGCCTTCCGCCTTGGGCCCGGATGGTTCCGTTCTGGAATCGTATAATATTTGTCTTGGACATCAAATACGGCATAATAAAACCATTTTCACCGCCCCGCCATGACCAAATTATATCTTTTGGCATTTTACAGCCATAAAACTAGAAATCCTCGCGAGTCCTAAATTTTTGTGTGCTATAGCCCATGCCTTCCGCCTTGGGCCCGGATGGTTCCGTTCTGGAATCGTCTATTATTTGTCTTGGACATCAAATACGGCATTATAAAACCATTTTCACTGCCCCGCCATGACCAAATTATATCTTTTGGCATTTTACAGCCATAAAACTAGAAATCCGCGCGAGTCCCAAATTTTTGTGTGCTATATCCCATGCCTTCTGCTTTGGGCCCGGATGGATCCGTCCTGGAATTGCCTAATATTTGTCCCGGACATCAAATACGGCCTAAGAAACCATTGTCAATGCACCTCCATGACCAAATTATATTTTTTGGCATTTTACAGCCATTAAACTGGAAATCTGTGCTAGTCCTAAAATTTTGTGTGCTATAGCCCATGCCTTCCGCCTTGGGCCCGGATGGTTCCGTTTTGGAATCGTATAATATTTGTCTTGGACAACAAATACGGCATAATAAAACCATTTTCACCGCCCCTCCATGACCAAAATATATCTTTTGGCATTTTACAGCCATAAAACTAGAAATCCTCGCGAGTCCCAAATTTTTGTGTGCTATAGCCCATGTCTTCCGCCTTGGGCCCAGATGGTTCCGTCCTGGAATCGTCTAATTTTTGTCTTGGACATCAAATACGGCATAATAAAACCATTTTCACCGCCCCGCCATGACCAAATTATATCTTTTGGCATTTTACAGCCATAAAACTAGAAATCTGCGCGAGTCCCAAATTTTTGTGTGCTATAGCCCATGCCTTCTGCTTTAGGCCCGGATGGATCCGTCCTGGAATCATCTAATATTTGTCTTGAACATCAAATACGTCCTAAGAAACCATTGTCACCGCACCGCCATGACCAAATTATTTTTTTTGGCATTTTACAGCCATTAAACTGGAAATCTGCGCGAGTCCCAAAATTTTGTGTGCTATAGCCCATGCCTTCCGCCTTGGGCCCGGATGGTTCCGTTCTGGAATCGTATAATATTTGTCTTGGACATCAAATACGGCATAATAAAACCATTTTCACCGCCCCGCCATGACCAAATTATATCTTTTGGCATTTTACAGCCATAAAACTAGAAATCCTCGCGAGTCCCAAATTTTTGTGTGCTATAGCCCATGCCTTCCGCCTTGGGCCCGGATGGTTCCGTTCTGGAATCGTCTATTATTTGTCTTGGACATCAAATACGGCATTATAAAACCATTTTCACTGCCCCGCCATGACCAAATTATATCTTTTGGCATTTTACAGCCATAAAACTAGAAATCCGCGCGAGTCCCAAATTTTTGTGTGCTATATCCCATGCCTTCTGCTTTGGGCCCGGATGGATCCGTCCTGGAATAGCCTAATATTTGTCCCGGACATCAAATACGGCCTAAGAAACCATTATCACTGCACCTCCATGACCAAATTATATTTTTTGGCATTTTATAGCCATTAAACTGGAAATCTGCGCTAGTCCCAAAATTTTGTGTGCTATAGCCCATGCCTTCCGCCTTGGGCCCGGATGGTTCCGTTCTGGAATCGTATAATATTTGTCTTGGACAACAAATACGGCATAATAAAACCATTTTCACCGCCCCTCCATGACCAAAATGTATCTTTTGGCATTTTACAGCCATAAAACTAGAAATCCTCGCGAGTCCCAAATTTTTGTTTGCTATAGCCCATGTCTTCCGCCTTGGGCCCGGATGGTTCCGTCCTGGAATCGTCTAATATTTGTCTTGGACATCAAATACGGCATAATAAAACCATTTTCACCGCCCCGCCATGACCAAATTATATCTTTTGGCATTTTACAGCCATAAAACTAGAAATCCGCGCGAGTCCCAAATTTTTGTGTGCTATAGCCCATGCCTTCTGCTTTGGGCCCGGATGGATCCGTCCTGGAATTGCCTAATATTTGTCGCAGACATCAAATACGGCCTAAGAAACCATTGTCACCGCACCGCCATGACCAAATTATATTTTTTGGCATTTTATAGCCATAAAACTGGAAATCTGTGCTAGTCCTAAAATTTTGTGTGCTATAGCCCATGCCTTCCGCCTTGGGCCCGGATGGTTCCGTTCTGGAATCGTCTATTATTTGTCTTGGACATCAAATACGGCATAATAAAACCATTTTCACCGCCCCGCCATGAACAAATTATATCTTTTGGCATTTTACAGCCATAAAACTAGAAATCCTCGCGAGTCCTAAATTTTTGTGTGCTATAGCCCATGCCTTCCGCCTTGGGCCCGGATGGTTCCGTTCTGGAATCGTCTATTATTTGTCTTGGACATCAAATACGGCATTATAAAACCATTTTCACTGCCCCGCCATGACCAAATTATATCTTTTGGCATTTTACAGCCATAAAACTAGAAATCCGCGTGAGTCCCAAATTTTTGTGTGCTATAGCCCATGCCTTCTGCTTTAGGCCCGGATGGATCCGTCCTGGAATCATCTAATATTTGTCTTGAACATCAAATACGTCCAAAGAAACCATTGTCACCGCACCGCCATGACCAAATAATATTTTTTTTGCATTTTACAGCCATTAAACTGGAAATCTGCGCGAGTCCCAAAATTTTGTGTGCTATAGCCCATGCCTTCCGCCTTGGGCCCGGATGGTTCCGTTCTGGAATCGTATAATATTTGTCTTGGACATCAAATACGGCATAATAAAACCATTTTCACCGCCCCGCCATGACCAAATTATATCTTTTGGCATTTTACAGCCATAAAACTAGAAATCCTCGCGAGTCCTAAATTTTTGTGTGCTATAGCCCATGCCTTCCGCCTTGGGCCCGGATGGTTCCGTTCTGGAATCGTCTATTATTTGTCTTGGACATCAAATACGGCATTATAAAACCATTTTCACTGCCCCGCCATGACCAAATTATATCTTTTGGCATTTTACAGCCATAAAACTAGAAATCCGCGCGAGTCCCAAATTTTTGTGTGCTATATCCCATGCCTTCTGCTTTGGGCCCGGATGGATCCGTCCTGGAATTGCCTAATATTTGTCCCGGACATCAAATACGGCCTAAGAAACCATTGTCAATGCACCTCCATGACCAAATTATATTTTTTGGCATTTTACAGCCATTAAACTGGAAATCTGTGCTAGTCCTAAAATTTTGTGTGCTATAGCCCATGCCTTCCGCCTTGGGCCCGGATGGTTCCGTTTTGGAATCGTATAATATTTGTCTTGGACAACAAATACGGCATAATAAAACCATTTTCACCGCCCCTCCATGACCAAAATATATCTTTTGGCATTTTACAGCCATAAAACTAGAAATCCTCGCGAGTCCCAAATTTTTGTGTGCTATAGCCCATGTCTTCCGCCTTGGGCCCAGATGGTTCCGTCCTGGAATCGTCTAATATTTGTCTTGGACATCAAATACGGCATAATAAAACCATTTTCACCGCCCCGCCATGACCAAATTATATCTTTTGGCATTTTACAGCCATAAAACTAGAAATCTGCGCGAGTCCCAAATTTTTGTGTGCTATAGCCCATGCCTTCTGCTTTAGGCCCGGATGGATCCGTCCTGGAATCATCTAATATTTGTCTTGAACATCAAATACGTCCTAAGAAACCATTGTCACCGCACCGCCATGACCAAATAATATTTTTTTTGCATTTTACAGCCATTAAACTGGAAATCTGCGCGAGTCCCAAAATTTTGTGTGCTATAGCCCATGCCTTCCGCCTTGGGCCCGGATGGTTCCGTTCTGGAATCGTATAATATTTGTCTTGGACATCAAATACGGCATAATAAAACCATTTTCACCGCCCCGCCATGACCAAATTATATCTTTTGGCATTTTACAGCCATAAAACTAGAAATCCTCGCGAGTCCTAAATTTTTGTGTGCTATAGCCCATGCCTTCCGCCTTGGGCCCGGATGGTTCCGTTCTGGAATCGTCTATTATTTGTCTTGGACATCAAATACGGCATTATAAAACCATTTTCACTGCCCCGCCATGACCAAATTATATCTTTTGGCATTTTACAGCCATAAAACTAGAAATCCGCGCGAGTCCCAAATTTTTGTGTGCTATATCCCATGCCTTCTGCTTTGGGCCCGGATGGATCCGTCCTGGAATTGCCTAATATTTGTCCCGGACATCAAATACGGCCTAAGAAACCATTGTCAATGCACCTCCATGACCAAATTATATTTTTTGGCATTTTACAGCCATTAAACTGGAAATCTGTGCTAGTCCTAAAATTTTGTGTGCTATAGCCCATGCCTTCCGCCTTGGGCCCGGATGGTTCCGTTTTGGAATCGTATAATATTTGTCTTGGACAACAAATACGGCATAATAAAACCATTTTCACCGCCCCTCCATGACCAAAATATATCTTTTGGCATTTTACAGCCATAAAACTAGAAATCCTCGCGAGTCCCAAATTTTTGTGTGCTATAGCCCATGTCTTCCGCCTTGGGCCCAGATGGTTCCGTCCTGGAATCGTCTAATATTTGTCTTGGACATCAAATACGGCATAATAAAACCATTTTCACCGCCCCGCCATGACCAAATTATATCTTTTGGCATTTTACAGCCATAAAACTAGAAATCTGCGCGAGTCCCAAATTTTTGTGTGCTATAGCCCATGCCTTCTGCTTTAGGCCCGGATGGATCCGTCCTGGAATCATCTAATATTTGTCTTGAACATCAAATACGTCCTAAGAAACCATTGTCACCGCACCGCCATGACCAAATTATTTTTTTTGGCATTTTACAGCCATTAAACTGGAAATCTGCGCTAGTCCCAAAATTTTGTGTGCTATAGCCCATGCCTTCCGCCTTGGGCCCGGATGGTTCCGTTCTGGAATCGTATAATATTTGTCTTGGACAACAAATACGGCATAATAAAACCATTTTCACCGCCCCTCCATGACCAAATTATATCTTTTGGCATTTTACAGCCATAAAACTAGAAATTTGCGCGAGTCCCAAATTTTTGTGTGCTATAGCCCATGCCTTCTGCTTTAGGCCCGGATGGATCCGTCCTGGAATCATCTAATATTTGTCTTGAACATCAAATACGTCCTAAGAAACCATTGTCACCGCACCGCCATGACCAAATTATATTTTTTGACATTTTACAGCCATTAAACTGGAAATCTGCGCGAGTCCCAAAATATTGTGTGATATAGCCCATGCCTTCTGCCTTGGGCCCGGATGGTTCCATTCTGGAGTCGTCTAATACTTGTCTTGGACATCAAATACAGCATAATAATACCATTTTCACCACCCCGCCATGACCAAATTCTATCTTTTGGCATTTTATAGCTATAAAACTAGAAATCCGCGCGAGTCCCAAATTTTTGTGTGCTATAGCCCATGTCTTCTGCCTTGGGCCCGGATGGATCCGTCTTGGAATCGCCTAATATTTGTCTTGGACATCAAATACGGCATAATAAAACCATTTTCACCGCCCCGCCATGACCAAATTATATCTTTTGGCATTTTACAGCCATAAAACTAGAAATCCGCGTGAGTCCCAAATTTTTGTGTGCTATAGCCCATGCCTTCTGCTTTAGGCCCGGATGGATCCGTTCTGGAATCGTATAATATTTGTCTTGGACATCAAATACGGCATAATAAAACCATTTTCACCGCCCTGCCATGACCAAATTATATCTTTTGGCATTTTACAGCCATAAAACTAGAAATCCTCGCGAGTCCCAAATTTTTGTGTGCTATAGCCCATGCCTTCCGCCTTGGGCCCGGATGGTTCCGTTCTGGAATCGTCTATTATTTGTCTTGGACATCAAATACGGCATTATAAAACCATTTTCACCGCCCCGCCATGACCAAATTATATCTTTTGGCATTTTACAGCCATAAAACTAGAAATCCTCGCGAGTCCTAAATTTTTGTGTGCTATAGCCCATGCCTTCCACCTTGGGCCCGGATGGTTCCGTTCTGGAATCGTCTATTATTTGTCTTGGACATCAAATACGGCATAATAAAACCATTTTCACCGCCCCGCCATGAACAAATTATATCTTTTGGCATTTTACAGCCATAAAACTAGAAATCCTCGCGAGTCCTAAATTTTTGTGTGCTATAGCCCATGCCTTCCGCCTTGGGCCCGGATGGTTCCGTTCTGGAATCGTCTATTATTTGTCTTGGACATCAAATACGGCATTATAAAACCATTTTCACTGCCCCGCCATGACCAAATTATATCTTATGGCATTTTACAGCCATAAAACTAGAAATCCGCGTGAGTCCCAAATTTTTGTGTGCTATAGCCCATGCCTTCTGCTTTAGGCCCGGATGGATCCGTCCTGGAATCATCTAATATTTGTCTTGAACATCAAATACGTCCAAAGAAACCATTGTCACCGCACCGCCATGACCAAATAATATTTTTTTTGCATTTTACAGCCATTAAACTGGAAATCTGCGCGAGTCCCAAAATTTTGTGTGCTATAGCCCATGCCTTCCGCCTTGGGCCCGGATGGTTCCGTTCTGGAATCGTATAATATTTGTCTTGGACATCAAATACGGCATAATAAAACCATTTTCACCGCCCCGCCATGACCAAATTATATCTTTTGGCATTTTACAGCCATAAAACTAGAAATCCTCGCGAGTCCCAAATTTTTGTGTGCTATAGCCCATGTCTTCTGCCTTGGGCCCTGATGGATCCGTCTTGGAATCGCCTAATATTTGTCTTGGACATCAAATACGGCATAATAAAACCATTTTCACCGCCCCGCCATGACCAAATTATATCTTTTGGCATTTTACAGCCATAAAACTAGAAATCCGCGTGAGTCCCAAATTTTTGTGTGCTATAGCCCATGCCTTCTGCTTTAGGCCCGGATGGATCCGTTCTGGAATCGTATAATATTTGTCTTGGACATCAAATACGGCATAATAAAACCATTTTCACCGCCCTGCCATGACCAAATTATATCTTTTGGCATTTTACAGCCATAAAACTAGAAATCCTCGCGAGTCCCAAATTTTTGTGTGCTATAGCCCATGCCTTCCGCCTTGGGCCCGGATGGTTCCCTTCTGGAATCGTCTATTATTTGTCTTGGACATCAAATACGGCATTATAAAACCATTTTCACCGCCCCGCCATGACCAAATTATATCTTTTGGCATTTTACAGCCATAAAACTAGAAATCCTCGCGAGTCCTAAATTTTTGTGTGCTATAGCCCATGCCTTCCACCTTGGGCCCGGATGGTTCCGTTCTGGAATCGTCTATTATTTGTCTTGGACATCAAATACGGCATAATAAAACCATTTTCACCGCCCCGCCATGAACAAATTATATCTTTTGGCATTTTACAGCCATAAAACTAGAAATCCTCGCGAGTCCTAAATTTTTGTGTGCTATAGCCCATGCCTTCCGCCTTGGGCCCGGATGGTTCCGTTCTGGAATCGTCTATTATTTGTCTTGGACATCAAATACGGCATTATAAAACCATTTTCACTGCCCCGCCATGACCAAATTATATCTTTTGGCATTTTACAGCCATAAAACTAGAAATCCGCGTGAGTCCCAAATTTTTGTGTGCTATAGCCCATGCCTTCTGCTTTAGGCCCGGATGGATCCGTCCTGGAATCATCTAATATTTGTCTTGAACATCAAATACGTCCAAAGAAACCATTGTCACCGCACCGCCATGACCAAATAATATTTTTTTTGCATTTTACAGCCATTAAACTGGAAATCTGCGCGAGTCCCAAAATTTTGTGTGCTATAGCCCATGCCTTCCGCCTTGGGCCCGGATGGTTCCGTTCTGGAATCGTATAATATTTGTCTTGGACATCAAATACGGCATAATAAAACCATTTTCACCGCCCCGCCATGACCAAATTATATCTTTTGGCATTTTACAGCCATAAAACTAGAAATCCTCGCGAGTCCCAAATTTTTGTGTGCTATAGCCCATGCCTTCCGCCTTGGGCCCGGATGGTTCCGTTCTGGAATCGTCTATTATTTGTCTTGGACATCAAATACGGCATTATAAAACCATTTTCACTGCCCCGCCATGACCAAATTATATCTTTTGGCATTTTACAGCCATAAAACTAGAAATCCTCGCGAGTCCCAAATTTTTGTGTGCTATAGCCCATGCCTTCCGCCTTGGGCCCGGATGGTTCCCTTCTGGAATCGTCTATTATTTGTCTTGGACATCAAATACGGCATTATAAAACCATTTTCACCGCCCCGCCATGACCAAATTATATCTTTTGGCATTTTACAGCCATAAAACTAGAAATCCTCGCGAGTCCCAAATTTTTGTGTGCTATAGCCCATGCCTTCCGCCTTGGGCCCGGATGGTTCCGTTCTGGAATCGTCTATTATTTGTCTTGGACATCAAATACGGCATTATAAAACCATTTTCACTGCCCCGCCATGACCAAATTATATCTTTTGGCATTTTACAGCCATAAAACTAGAAATCCGCGCGAGTCCCAAATTTTTGTGTGCTATATCCCATGCCTTCTGCTTTGGGCCCGGATGGATCCGTCCTGGAATAGCCTAATATTTGTCCCGGACATCAAATACGGCCTAAGAAACCATTATCACTGCACCTCCATGACCAAATTATATTTTTTGGCATTTTACAACCATAAAACTGAAAATCCGCGCGAGTCCCAAAATTTTGTGTGCTATAGCCCATGCCTTCCGCCTTGGGCCCGGATGGTTCCGTTCTGGAATCGTATAATATTTGTCTTGGACAACAAATACGGCATAATAAAACCATTTTCACCGCCCCTCCATGACCAAAATATATCTTTTGGCATTTTACAGCCATAAAACTAGAAATCCTCGCGAGTCCCAAATTTTTGTGTGCTATAGCCCATGTCTTCCGCCTTGGGCCCAGATGGTTCCGTCCTGGAATCGTCTAATATTTGTCTTGGACATCAAATACGGCATAATAAAACCATTTTCACCGCCCCGCCATGACCAAATTATATCTTTTGGCATTTTACAGCCATAAAACTAGAAATCTGCGCGAGTCCCAAATTTTTGTGTGCTATAGCCCATGCCTTCTGCTTTAGGCCCGGATGGATCCGTCCTGGAATCATCTAATATTTGTCTTGAACATCAAATACGTCCTAAGAAACCATTGTCACCGCACCGCCATGACCAAATTATTTTTTTTGGCATTTTACAGCCATTAAACTGGAAATCTGCGCGAGTCCCAAAATTTTGTGTGCTATAGCCCATGCCTTCCGCCTTGGGCCCGGATGGTTCCGTTCTGGAATCGTATAATATTTGTCTTGGACATCAAATACGGCATAATAAAACCATTTTCACCGCCCCGCCATGACCAAATTATATCTTTTGGCATTTTACAGCCATAAAACTAGAAATCCTCGCGAGTCCCAAATTTTTGTGTGCTATAGCCCATGCCTTCCGCCTTGGGCCCGGATGGTTCCGTTCTGGAATCGTCTATTATTTGTCTTGGACATCAAATACGGCATTATAAAACCATTTTCACTGCCCCGCCATGACCAAATTATATCTTTTGGCATTTTACAGCCATAAAACTAGAAATCCGCGCGAGTCCCAAATTTTTGTGTGCTATATCCCATGCCTTCTGCTTTGGGCCCGGATGGATCCGTCCTGGAATAGCCTAATATTTGTCCCGGACATCAAATACGGCCTAAGAAACCATTGTCACTGCACCTCCATGACCAAATTATATTTTTTGGCATTTTATAGCCATTAAACTGGAAATCTGCGCTAGTCCCAAAATTTTGTGTGCTATAGCCCATGCCTTCCGCCTTGGGCCCGGATGGTTCCGTTCTGGAATCGTATAATATTTGTCTTGGACAACAAATACGGCATAATAAAACCATTTTCACCGCCCCTCCATGACCAAAATGTATCTTTTGGCATTTTACAGCCATAAAACTAGAAATCCTCGCGAGTCCCAAATTTTTGTGTGCTATAGCCCATGTCTTCCGCCTTGGGCCCGGATGGTTCCGTCCTGGAATCGTATAATATTTGTCTTGGACATCAAATACGGCATAATAAAACCATTTTCACCGCCCCGCCATGACCAAATTATATCTTTTGGCATTTTACAGCCATAAAACTAGAAATCCGCGCGAGTCCCAAATTTTTGTGTGCTATAGCCCATGCCTTCTGCTTTGGGCCCGGATGGATCCGTCCTGGAATTGCCTAATATTTGTCGCAGACATCAAATACGGCCTAAGAAACCATTGTCACCGCACCGCCATGACCAAATTATATTTTTTGGCATTTTATAGCCATAAAACTGGAAATCCGCGTGAGTCCCAAAATTTTGTGTGCTATAGCCCATGCCTTCCGCCTTGGGCCCGGATGGTTACATTCTGGAGTCGTCTAATACTTGTATTGGACATCAAATACGGCACAATAAAACCATTTCACTTCCCCGCCATGACCAAATTATATCTTTTGGTATTTTATAGCCATAAAACTAGAAATCCTCGCGAGTCCCAAATTTTTGTGTGCTATAGCCCATGTCTTCTGCCTTGGGCCCGGATGGTTCCGTTCTGGAATCGTATAATATTTGTCTTGGACATCAAATACGGCATAATAAAACCATTTTCACCGCCCCGCCATGACCAAATTATATCTTTTGGCATTTTACAGCCATAAAACTAGAAATCCTCGCGAGTCCCAAATTTTTGTGTGCTATAGCCCATGCCTTCCGCCTTGGGCCCGGATGGTTCCGTTCTGGAATCGTCTATTATTTGTCTTGGACATCAAATACGGCATTATAAAACCATTTTCACTGCCCCGCCATGACCAAATTATATCTTTTGGCATTTTACAGCCATAAAACTAGAAATCCGCGCGAGTCCCAAATTTTTGTGTGCTATATCCCATGCCTTCTGCTTTGGGCCCGGATGGATCCGTCCTGGAATAGCCTAATATTTGTCCCGGACATCAAATACGGCCTAAGAAACCATTATCACTGCACCTCCATGACCAAATTATATTTTTTGGCATTTTATAGCCATTAAACTGGAAATCTGCGCTAGTCCCAAAATTTTGTGTGCTATAGCCCATGCCTTCCGCCTTGGGCCCGGATGGTTCCGTTCTGGAATCGTATAATATTTGTCTTGGACAACAAATACGGCATAATAAAACCATTTTCACCGCCCCTCCATGACCAAAATGTATCTTTTGGCATTTTACAGCCATAAAACTAGAAATCCTCGCGAGTCCCAAATTTTTGTTTGCTATAGCCCATGTCTTCCGCCTTGGGCCCGGATGGTTCCGTCCTGGAATCGTCTAATATTTGTCTTGGACATCAAATACGGCATAATAAAACCATTTTCATCGCCCCGCCATGACCAAATTATATCTTTTGGCATTTTACAGCCATAAAACTAGAAATCCGCGCGAGTCCCAAATTTTTGTGTGCTATAGCCCATGCCTTCTGCTTTGGGCCCGGATGGATCCGTCCTGGAATTGCCTAATATTTGTCGCAGACATCAAATACGGCCTAAGAAACCATTGTCACCGCACCGCCATGACCAAATTATATTTTTTGGCATTTTATAGCCATAAAACTGGAAATCCGCGCGAGTCCCAAAATTTTGTGTGCTATAGCCCATGCCTTCCGCCTTGGGCCCGGATGGTTCAATTCTGGAGTCATCTAATACTTGTATTGGACATCAAATACGGCACAATAAAACCATTTCACTGCCCCGCCATGACCAAATTATATTTTTTGGCATTTTACAGCCATTAAACTGGAAATCTGTGCTAGTCCCAAAATTTTGTGTGCTATAGCCCATGCCTTCCGCCTTGGGCCCGGATGGTTCCGTTCTGGAATCGTATAATATTTGTCTTGGACAACAAATACGGCATAATAAAACCATTTTCACCGCCCCTCCATGACCAAAATATATCTTTTGGCATTTTACAGCCATAAAACTAGAAATCCTCGCGAGTCCCAAATTTTTGTGTGCTATAGCCCATGTCTTCCGCCTTGGGCCCAGATGGTTCCGTCCTGGAATCGTCTAATATTTGTCTTGGACATCAAATACGGCATAATAAAACCATTTTCACCGCCCCGCCATGACCAAATTATATCTTTTGGCATTTTACAGCCATAAAACTAGAAATCTGCGCGAGTCCCAAATTTTTGTGTGCTATAGACCATGCCTTCTGCTTTAGGCCCGGATGGATCCGTCCTGGAATCATCTAATATTTGTCTTGAACATCAAATACGTCCTAAGAAACCATTGTCACCACACCGCCATGACCAAATTATTTTTTTTGGCATTTTACAGCCATTAAACTGGAAATCTGCGCGAGTCCCAAAATTTTGTGTGCTATAGCCCATGCCTTCCGCCTTGGGCCCGGATGGTTCCGTTCTGGAATCGTATAATATTTGTCTTGGACATCAAATACGGCATAATAAAACCATTTTCACCGCCCCGCCATGACCAAATTATATCTTTTGGCATTTTACAGCCATAAAACTAGAAATCCTCGCGAGTCCCAAATTTTTGTGTGCTATAGCCCATGCCTTCCGCCTTGGGCCCGGATGGTTCCGTTCTGGAATCGTCTATTATTTGTCTTGGACATCAAATACGGCATTATAAAACCATTTTCACTGCCCCGCCATGACCAAATTATATCTTTTGGCATTTTACAGCCATAAAACTAGAAATCCGCGCGAGTCCCAAATTTTTGTGTGCTATATCCCATGCCTTCTGCTTTGGGCCCGGATGGATCCGTCCTGGAATAGCCTAATATTTGTCCCGGACATCAAATACGGCCTAAGAAACCATTGTCACTGCACCTCCATGACCAAATTATATTTTTTGGCATTTTATAGCCATTAAACTGGAAATCTGCGCTAGTCCCAAAATTTTGTGTGCTATAGCCCATGCCTTCCGCCTTGGGCCCGGATGGTTCCGTTCTGGAATCGTATAATATTTGTCTTGGATAACAAATACGGCATAATAAAACCATTTTCACCGCCCCTCCATGACCAAAATGTATCTTTTGGCATTTTACAGCCATAAAACTAGAAATCCTCGCGAGTCCCAAATTTTTGTGTGCTATAGCCCATGTCTTCCGCCTTGGGCCCGGATGGTTCCGTCCTGGAATCGTCTAATATTTGTCTTGGACATCAAATACGGCATAATAAAACCATTTTCACCGCCCCGCCATGACCAAATTATATCTTTTGGCATTTTACAGCCATAAAAATAGAAATCCGCGCGAGTCCCAAATTTTTGTGTGCTATAGCCCATGCCTTCTGCTTTGGGCCCGGATGGATCCGTCCTGGAATTGCCTAATATTTGTCGCAGACATCAAATACGGCCTAAGAAACCATTGTCACCGCACCGCCATGACCAAATTATATTTTTTGGCATTTTATAGCCATAAAACTGGAAATCCGCGCGAGTCCCAAAATTTTGTGTGCTATAGCCCATGCCTTCTGCCTTGGGCCCGGATGGTTCAATTCTGGAGTCATCTAATACTTGTATTGGACATCAAATACGGCACAATAAAACCATTTCACTGCCCCGCCATGACCAAATTATATTTTTTGGCATTTTACAGCCATTAAACTGGAAATCTGTGCTAGTCCCAAAATTTTGTGTGCTATAGCCCATGCCTTCCGCCTTGGGCCCGGATGGTTCCGTTCTGGAATCGTATAATATTTGTCTTGGACAACAAATACGGCATAATAAAACCATTTTCACCGCCCCTCCATGACCAAAATATATCTTTTGGCATTTTACAGCCATAAAACTAGAAATCCTCGCGAGTCCCAAATTTTTGTGTGCTATAGCCCATGTCTTCCGCCTTGGGCCCAGATGGTTCCGTCCTGGAATCGTCTAATATTTGTCTTGGACATCAAATACGGCATAATAAAACCATTTTCACCGCCCCGCCATGACCAAATTATATCTTTTGGCATTTTACAGCCATAAAACTAGAAATCTGCGCGAGTCCCAAATTTTTGTGTGCTATAGCCCATGCCTTCTGCTTTAGGCCCGGATGGATCCGTCCTGGAATCATCTAATATTTGTCTTGAACATCAAATACGTCCTAAGAAACCATTGTCACCGCACCGCCATGACCAAATTATTTTTTTTGGCATTTTACAGCCATTAAACTGGAAATCTGCGCGAGTCCCAAAATTTTGTGTGCTATAGCCCATGCCTTCCGCCTTGGGCCCGGATGGTTCCGTTCTGGAATCGTATAATATTTGTCTTGGACATCAAATACGGCATAATAAAACCATTTTCACCGCCCCGCCATGACCAAATTATATCTTTTGGCATTTTACAGCCATAAAACTAGAAATCCTCGCGAGTCCCAAATTTTTGTGTGCTATAGCCCATGCCTTCCGCCTTGGGCCCGGATGGTTCCGTTCTGGAATCGTCTATTATTTGTCTTGGACATCAAATACGGCATTATAAAACCATTTTCACTGCCCCGCCATGACCAAATTATATCTTTTGGCATTTTACAGCCATAAAACTAGAAATCCGCGCGAGTCCCAAATTTTTGTGTGCTATATCCCATGCCTTCTGCTTTGGGCCCGGATGGATCCGTCCTGGAATAGCCTAATATTTGTCCCGGACATCAAATACGGCCTAAGAAACCATTGTCACTGCACCTCCATGACCAAATTATATTTTTTGGCATTTTATAGCCATTAAACTGGAAATCTGCGCTAGTCCCAAAATTTTGTGTGCTATAGCCCATGCCTTCCGCCTTGGGCCCGGATGGTTCCGTTCTGGAATCGTATAATATTTGTCTTGGACAACAAATACGGCATAATAAAACCATTTTCACCGCCCCTCCATGACCAAAATGTATCTTTTGGCATTTTACAGCCATAAAACTAGAAATCCTCGCGAGTCCCAAATTTTTGTGTGCTATAGCCCATGTCTTCCGCCTTGGGCCCGGATGGTTCCGTCCTGGAATCGTATAATATTTGTCTTGGACATCAAATACGGCATAATAAAACCATTTTCACCGCCCCGCCATGACCAAATTATATCTTTTGGCATTTTACAGCCATAAAACTAGAAATCCGCGCGAGTCCCAAATTTTTGTGTGCTATAGCCCATGCCTTCTGCTTTGGGCCCGGATGGATCCGTCCTGGAATTGCCTAATATTTGTCGCAGACATCAAATACGGCCTAAGAAACCATTGTCACCGCACCGCCATGACCAAATTATATTTTTTGGCATTTTATAGCCATAAAACTGGAAATCCGCGTGAGTCCCAAAATTTTGTGTGCTATAGCCCATGCCTTCCGCCTTGGGCCCGGATGGTTACATTCTGGAGTCGTCTAATACTTGTATTGGACATCAAATACGGCACAATAAAACCATTTCACTGCCCCGCCATGACCAAATTATATCTTTTGGTATTTTATAGCCATAAAACTAGAAATCCTCGCGAGTCCCAAATTTTTGTGTGCTATAGCCCATGTCTTCTGCCTTGGGCCCGGATGGATCCGTCTTGGAATCGTCTAATATATGTCTTAGACATCAAATACGGCATAATAAAACCATTTTCACCGCCCCGCCATGACCAAATTATATTTTTTGGCATTTTACAGCCATAAAACTAGAAATCTGCGCGAGTCCCAAATTTTTGTGTGCTATAGCCCATGCCTTCTGCTTTAGGCCCGGATGGATCCGTCCTGGAATCATCTAATATTTGTCTTGAACATCAAATACGTCCTAAGAAACCATTGTCACCGCACCGCCATGACCAAATTATATTTTTTGGCATTTTACAGCCATTAAACTGGAAATCTGCGCGAGTCCCAAAATTTTGTGTGCTATAGCCCATGCCTTCCGCCTTGGGCCCGGATGGTTCCGTTCTGGAATCGTATAATATTTGTCTTGGACATCAAATACGGCATAATAAAACCATTTTCACCGCCCTGCCATGACCAAATTATATCTTTTGGCATTTTACAGCCATAAAACTAGAAATCCTCGCGAGTCCCAAATTTTTGTGTGCTATAGCCCATGCCTTCCGCCTTGGGCCCGGATGGTTCCGTTCTGGAAATCGTCTATTATTTGTCTTGGACATCAAATACGGCATTATAAAACCATTTTCACCGCCCCTCCATGACCAAATTATATTTTTTGGCATTTTACAGCCATAAAACTGAAAATCCGCGCGAGTCCCAAATTTTTGTGTGCTATATCCCATGCCTTCTGCTTTGGGCCCGGATGGATCCGTCCTGGAATAGCCTAATATTTGTCCCGGACATCAAATACGGCCTAAGAAACCATTGTCACTACACCTCCATGACCAAATTATATTTTTTGGCATTTTACAGCTATAAAACTAGAAATCCGCGCGAGTCCCAAATTTTTGTGTGCTATAGCTCATGCCTTCTGCTTTGGGCCCGGATGGATCCGTCCTGGAATTGCCTAATATTTGTCCCGGACATCAAATACGGCCTAAGAAACCATTGTCACTGCACCTCCATGACCAAATTATATTTTTTGGCATTTTACAGCCATTAAACTGGAAATCTGCGCTAGTCCCAAAATTTTGTGTGCTATAGCCCATGCCTTCCGCCTTGGGCCCGGATGGTTCCGTTCTGGAATCGTATAATATTTGTCTTGGACAACAAATACGGCATAATAAAACCATTTTCACCGCCCCTCCATGACCAAAATGTATCTTTTGGCATTTTACAGCCATAAAACTAGAAATCCTCGCGAGTCCCAAATTTTTGTGTGCTATAGCCCATGTCTTCCGCCTTGGGCCCGGATGGTTCCGTCCTGGAATCATCTAATATTTGTCTTGAACATCAAATACGTCCTAAGAAACCATTGTCACCGCACCGCCATGACCAAATTATATTTTTTGGCATTTTACAGCCATTAAACTGGAAATCTGCGCGAGTCCCAAAATTTTGTGTGCTATAGCCCATGCCTTCCGCCTTGGGCCCGGATGGTTCCGTTCTGGAATCGTATAATATTTGTCTTGGACATCAAATACGGCATAATAAAACCATTTTCACCGCCCTGCCATGACCAAATTATATCTTTTGGCATTTTACAGCCATAAAACTAGAAATCCTCGCGAGTCCCAAATTTTTGTGTGCTATAGCCCATGCCTTCCGCCTTGGGCCCGGATGGTTCCGTTCTGGAATCGTCTATTATTTGTCTTGGACATCAAATACGGCATTATAAAACCATTTTCACTGCCCCGCCATGACCAAATTATATCTTTTGGCATTTTACAGCCATAAAACTAGAAATCCGCGCGAGTCCCAAATTTTTGTGTGCTATATCCCATGCCTTCTGCTTTGGGCCCGGATGGATCCGTCCTGGAATAGCCTAATATTTGTCCCGGACATCAAATACGGCCTAAGAAACCATTGTCACTACACCTCCATGACCAAATTATATTTTTTGGCATTTTACAGCTATAAAACTAGAAATCCGCGCGAGTCCCAAATTTTTGTGTGCTATAGCTCATGCCTTCTGCTTTGGGCCCGGATGGATCCGTCCTGGAATTGCCTAATATTTGTCCCGGACATCAAATACGGCCTAAGAAACCATTGTCACTGCACCTCCATGACCAAATTATATTTTTTGGCATTTTACAGCCATTAAACTGGAAATCTGCGCTAGTCCCAAAATTTTGTGTGCTATAGCCCATGCCTTCCGCCTTGGGCCCGGATGGTTCCGTTCTGGAATCGTATAATATTTGTCTTGGACATCAAATACGGCACAATAAAACCATTTCACTGCCCCGCCATGACCAAATTATATCTTTTTGTATTTTATAGCCATAAAACTAGAAATCCTCGCGAGTCCCAAATTTTTGTGTGCTATAGCCCATGTCTTCTGCCTTGGGCCCGGATGGATCCGTCTTGGAATCGTCTAATATATGTCTTAGACATCAAATACGGCATAATAAAACCATTTTCACCGCCCCGCCATGACCAAATTATATCTTTTGGCATTTTACAGCCATAAAACTAGAAATCTGCGCGAGTCCCAAATTTTTGTGTGCTATAGCCCATGCCTTCTGCTTTAGGCCCGGATGGATCCTTCCTGGAATCATCTAATATTTGTCTTGAACATCAAATACGTCCTAAGAAACCATTGTCACCGCACCGCCATGACCAAATTATATTTTTTGGCATTTTACAGCCATTAAACTGGAAATCTGCGCGAGTCCCAAAATTTTGTGTGCTATAGCCCATGCCTTCCGCCTTAGGCCCGGATGGTTCCGTTCTGGAATCGTATAATATTTGTCTTGGACATCAAATACGGCATAATAAAACCATTTTCACCGCCCTGCCATGACCAAATTATATCTTTTGGCATTTTACAGCCATAAAACTAGAAATCCTCGCGAGTCCCAAATTTTTGTGTGCTATAGCCCATGCCTTCCGCCTTGGGCCCGGATGGTTCCGTTCTGGAATCGTCTATTATTTGTCTTGGACATCAAATACGGCATTATAAAACCATTTTCACTGCCCCGCCATGACCAAATTATATCTTTTGGCATTTTACAGCCATAAAACTAGAAATCCGCGCCTGTCCCAAATTTTTGTGTGCTATATCCCATGCCTTCTGCTTTGGGCCCGGATGGATCCGTCCTGGAATTGCCTAATATTTGTCCCGGACATCAAATACGGCCTAAGAAACCATTGTCACTGCACCTCCATGACCAAATTATATTTTTTGGCATTTTACAGCCATTAAACTGGAAATCTGTGCTAGTCCCAAAATTTTGTGTGCTATAGCCCATGCCTTCCGCCTTGGGCCCGGATGGTTCCGTTCTAGAATCGTATAATATTTGTCTTGGACAACAAATACGGCATAATAAAACCATTTTCACCGCCCCCCATGACCAAAATATATCTTTTGGCATTTTACAGCCATAAAACTAGAAATCCTCGCGAGTCCCAAATTTTTGTGTGCTATAGCCCATGCCTTCCGCCTTGGGCCCGGATGGTTCCGTTCTGGAATCGTCTATTATTTGTCTTGGACATCAAATACGGCATTATAAAACCTTTTTCACTGCCCCGCCATGACCAAATTATATCTTTTGGCATTTTACAGCCATAAAACTAGAAATCCGCGCCTGTCCCAAATTTTTGTGTGCTATATCCCATGCCTTCTGCTTTGGGCCCGGATGGATCCGTCCTGGAATTGCCTAATATTTGTCCCGGACATCAAATACGGCCTAAGAAACCATTGTCACTGCACCTCCATGACCAAATTATATTTTTTGGCATTTTACAGCCATTAAACTGGAAATCTGTGCTAGTCCCAAAATTTTGTGTGCTATAGCCCATGCCTTCCGCCTTGGGCCCGGATGGTTCCGTTCTGGAATCGTATAATATTTGTCTTGGACATCAAATACGGCATAATAAAACCATTTTCACCGCCCTGCCATGACCAAATTATATCTTTTGGCATTTTACAGCCATAAAACTAGAAATCCTCGCGAGTCCCAAATTTTTGTGTGCTATAGCCCATGCCTTCCGCCTTGGGCCCGGATGGTTCCGTTCTGGAATCGTCTATTATTTGTCTTGGACATCAAATACGGCATTATAAAACCATTTTCACTGCCCCGCCATGACCAAATTATATCTTTTGGCATTTTACAGCCATAAAACTAGAAATCCTCGCGAGTCCCAAATTTTTGTGTGCTATAGCCCATGCCTTCCGCCTTGGGCCCGGATGGTTCCGTTCTGGAATCGTCTATTATTTGTCTTGGACATCAAATACGGCATTATAAAACCATTGTCACTACACCTCCATGACCAAATTATATCTTTTGGCATTTTACAGCCATAAAACTAGAAATCCGCGCCTGTCCCAAATTTTTGTGTGCTATATCCCATGCCTTCTGCTTTGGGCCCGGATGGATCCGTCCTGGAATTGCCTAATATTTGTCCCGGACATCAAATACGGCCTAAGAAACCATTGTCACTGCACCTCCATGACCAAATTAAATTTTTTGGCATTTTACAGCCATTAAACTGGAAATCTGCGCTAGTCCCAAAATTTTGTGTGCTATAGCCCATGCCTTCCGCCTTGGGCCCGGATGGTTCCGTTCTGGAATCGTATAATATTTGTCTTGGACATCAAATACGGCATAATAAAACCATTTTCACCGCCCTGCCATGACCAAATTATATCTTTTGGCATTTTACAGCCATAAAACTAGAAATCCTCGCGAGTCCCAAATTTTTGTGTGCTATAGCCCATGCCTTCCGCCTTGGGCCCGGATGGATCCGTCCTGGAATAGCCTAATATTTGTCCCGGACATCAAATACGGCCTAAGAAACCATTGTCACTACACCTCCATGACCAAATTATATTTTTTGGCATTTTACAGCTATAAAACTAGAAATCCGCGCCTGTCCCAAATTTTTGTGTGCTATATCCCATGCCTTCTGCTTTGGGCCCGGATGGATCCGTCCTGGAATAGCCTAATATTTGTCCCGGACATCAAATACGGCCTAAGAAACCATTGTCACTACACCTCCATGACCAAATTATATTTTTTGGCATTTTACAGCTATAAAACTAGAAATCCGCGCGAGTCCCAAATTTTTGTGTGCTATAGCTCATGCCTTCTGCTTTGGGCCCGGATGGATCCGTCCTGGAATTGCCTAATATTTGTCCCGGACATCAAATACGGCCTAAGAAACCATTGTCACTGCACCTCCATGACCAAATTATATTTTTTGGCATTTTACAGCCATTAAACTGGAAATCTGCGCTAGTCCCAAAATTTTGTGTGCTATAGCCCATGCCTTCCGCCTTGGGCCCGGATGGTTCCGTTCTGGAATCGTATAATATTTGTCTTGGACATCAAATACGGCACAATAAAACCATTTCACTTCCCCGCCATGACCAAATTATATCTTTTGGTATTTTATAGCCATAAAACTAGAAATCCTCGCGAGTCCCAAATTTTTGTGTGCTATAGCCCATGTCTTCTGCCTTGGGCCCGGATGGATCCGTCTTGGAATCGTCTAATATATGTCTTAGACATCAAATACGGCATAATAAAACCATTTTCACCGCCCCGCCATGACCAAATTATATCTTTTGGCATTTTACAGCCATAAAACTAGAAATCTGCGCGAGTCCCAAATTTTTGTGTGCTATAGCCCATGCCTTCTGCTTTAGGCCCGGATGGATCCTTCCTGGAATCATCTAATATTTGTCTTGAACATCAAATACGTCCTAAGAAACCATTGTCACCGCACCGCCATGACCAAATTATATTTTTTGGCATTTTACAGCCATTAAACTGGAAATCTGCGCGAGTCCCAAAATTTTGTGTGCTATAGCCCATGCCTTCCGCCTTAGGCCCGGATGGTTCCGTTCTGGAATCGTATAATATTTGTCTTGGACATCAAATACGGCATAATAAAACCATTTTCACCGCCCTGCCATGACCAAATTATATCTTTTGGCATTTTACAGCCATAAAACTAGAAATCCTCGCGAGTCCCAAATTTTTGTGTGCTATAGCCCATGCCTTCCGCCTTGGGCCCGGATGGTTCCGTTCTGGAATCGTCTATTATTTGTCTTGGACATCAAATACGGCATTATAAAACCATTTTCACTGCCCCGCCATGACCAAATTATATCTTTTGGCATTTTACAGCCATAAAACTAGAAATCCGCGCCTGTCCCAAATTTTTGTGTGCTATATCCCATGCCTTCTGCTTTGGGCCCGGATGGATCCGTCCTGGAATTGCCTAATATTTGTCCCGGACATCAAATACGGCCTAAGAAACCATTGTCACTGCACCTCCATGACCAAATTATATTTTTTGGCATTTTACAGCCATTAAACTGGAAATCTGTGCTAGTCCCAAAATTTTGTGTGCTATAGCCCATGCCTTCCGCCTTGGGCCCGGATGGTTCCGTTCTAGAATCGTATAATATTTGTCTTGGACAACAAATACGGCATAATAAAACCATTTTCACCGCCCCCCCATGACCAAAATATATCTTTTGGCATTTTACAGCCATAAAACTAGAAATCCTCGCGAGTCCCAAATTTTTGTGTGCTATAGCCCATGCCTTCCGCCTTGGGCCCGGATGGTTCCGTTCTGGAATCGTCTATTATTTGTCTTGGACATCAAATACGGCATTATAAAACCTTTTTCACTGCCCCGCCATGACCAAATTATATCTTTTGGCATTTTACAGCCATAAAACTAGAAATCCGCGCCTGTCCCAAATTTTTGTGTGCTATATCCCATGCCTTCTGCTTTGGGCCCGGATGGATCCGTCCTGGAATTGCCTAATATTTGTCCCGGACATCAAATACGGCCTAAGAAACCATTGTCACTGCACCTCCATGACCAAATTATATTTTTTGGCATTTTACAGCCATTAAACTGGAAATCTGTGCTAGTCCCAAAATTTTGTGTGCTATAGCCCATGCCTTCCGCCTTGGGCCCGGATGGTTCCGTTCTGGAATCGTATAATATTTGTCTTGGACATCAAATACGGCATAATAAAACCATTTTCACCGCCCTGCCATGACCAAATTATATCTTTTGGCATTTTACAGCCATAAAACTAGAAATCCTCGCGAGTCCCAAATTTTTGTGTGCTATAGCCCATGCCTTCCGCCTTGGGCCCGGATGGTTCCGTTCTGGAATCGTCTATTATTTGTCTTGGACATCAAATACGGCATTATAAAACCATTTTCACTGCCCCGCCATGACCAAATTATATCTTTTGGCATTTTACAGCCATAAAACTAGAAATCCTCGCGAGTCCCAAATTTTTGTGTGCTATAGCCCATGCCTTCCGCCTTGGGCCCGGATGGTTCCGTTCTGGAATCGTCTATTATTTGTCTTGGACATCAAATACGGCATTATAAAACCATTGTCACTACACCTCCATGACCAAATTATATCTTTTGGCATTTTACAGCCATAAAACTAGAAATCCGCGCCTGTCCCAAATTTTTGTGTGCTATATCCCATGCCTTCTGCTTTGGGCCCGGATGGATCCGTCCTGGAATTGCCTAATATTTGTCCCGGACATCAAATACGGCCTAAGAAACCATTGTCACTGCACCTCCATGACCAAATTAAATTTTTTGGCATTTTACAGCCATTAAACTGGAAATCTGCGCTAGTCCCAAAATTTTGTGTGCTATAGCCCATGCCTTCCGCCTTGGGCCCGGATGGTTCCGTTCTGGAATCGTATAATATTTGTCTTGGACATCAAATACGGCATAATAAAACCATTTTCACCGCCCTGCCATGACCAAATTATATCTTTTGGCATTTTACAGCCATAAAACTAGAAATCCTCGCGAGTCCCAAATTTTTGTGTGCTATAGCCCATGCCTTCCGCCTTGGGCCCGGATGGTTCCGTTCTGGAATCGTCTATTATTTGTCTTGGACATCAAATACGGCATTATAAAACCATTTTCACTGCCCCGCCATGACCAAATTATATCTTTTGGCATTTTACAGCCATAAAACTAGAAATCCGCGCGAGTCCCAAATTTTTGTGTGCTATATCCCATGCCTTCTGCTTTGGGCCCGGATGGATCCGTCCTGGAATAGCCTAATATTTGTCCCGGACATCAAATACGGCCTAAGAAACCATTGTCACTACACCTCCATGACCAAATTATATTTTTTGGCATTTTACAGCTATAAAACTAGAAATCCGCGCGAGTCCCAAATTTTTGTGTGCTATAGCTCATGCCTTCTGCTTTGGGCCCGGATGGATCCGTCCTGGAATTGCCTAATATTTGTCCCGGACATCAAATACGGCCTAAGAAACCATTGTCACTGCACCTCCATGACCAAATTATATTTTTTGGCATTTTACAGCCATTAAACTGGAAATCTGCGCTAGTCCCAAAATTTTGTGTGCTATAGCCCATGCCTTCCGCCTTGGGCCCGGATGGTTCCGTTCTGGAATCGTATAATATTTGTCTTGGACATCAAATACGGCACAATAAAACCATTTCACTTCCCCGCCATGACCAAATTATATCTTTTGGTATTTTATAGCCATAAAACTAGAAATCCTCGCGAGTCCCAAATTTTTGTGTGCTATAGCCCATGTCTTCTGCCTTGGGCCCGGATGGATCCGTCTTGGAATCGTCTAATATATGTCTTAGACATCAAATATGGCATAATAAAACCATTTTCACCGCCCCGCCATGACCAAATTATATCTTTTGGCATTTTACAGCCATAAAACTAGAAATCTGCGCGAGTCCCAAATTTTTGTGTGCTATAGCCCATGCCTTCTGCTTTAGGCCCGGATGGATCCGTCCTGGAATCATCTAATATTTGTCTTGAACATCAAATACGTCCTAAGAAACCATTGTCACCGCACCGCCATGACCAAATTATATTTTTTGGCATTTTACAGCCATTAAACTGGAAATCTGCGCGAGTCCCAAAATTTTGTGTGCTATAGCCCATGCCTTCCGCCTTGGGCCCGGATGGTTCCGTTCTGGAATCGTATAATATTTGTCTTGGACATCAAATACGGCATAATAAAACCATTTTCACCGCCCTGCCATGACCAAATTATATCTTTTGGCATTTTACAGCCATAAAACTAGAAATCCTCGCGAGTCCCTTTTGTGTGCTATAGCCCATGCCTTCCGCCTTGGGCCCGGATGGTTCCGTTCTGGAATCGTCTATTATTTGTCTTGGACATCAAATACGGCATTATAAAACCATTTTCACTGCCCCGCCATGACCAAATTATATCTTTTGGCATTTTACAGCCATAAAACTAGAAATCCGCGCCTGTCCCAAATTTTTGTGTGCTATATCCCATGCCTTCTGCTTTGGGCCCGGATGGATCCGTCCTAGAATTGCCTAATATTTGTCCCGGACATCAAATATGGCCTAAGAAACCATTGTCACTGCACCTCCATGACCAAATTATATTTTTTGGCATTTTACAGCCATTAAACTGGAAATCTGTGCTAGTCCCAAAATTTTGTGTGCTATAGCCCATGCCTTCCGCCTTGGGCCCGGATGGTTCCGTTCTAGAATCGTATAATATTTGTCTTGGACAACAAATACGGCATAATAAAACCATTTTCACCGCCCCCCATGACCAAAATATATCTTTTGGCATTTTACAGCCATAAAACTAGAAATCCTCGCGAGTCCCAAATTTTTGTGTGCTATAGCCCATGCCTTCCGCCTTGGGCCCGGATGGTTCCGTTCTGGAATCGTCTATTATTTGTCTTGGACATCAAATACGGCATTATAAAACCATTTTCACTGCCCCGCCATGACCAAATTATATCTTTTGGCATTTTACAGCCATAAAACTAGAAATCCGCGCCTGTCCCAAATTTTTGTGTGCTATAGCCCATGCCTTCCGCCTTGGGCCCGGATGGTTCCGTTCTGGAATCGTCTATTATTTGTCTTGGACATCAAATACGGCATTATAAAACCATTGTCACTACACCTCCATGACCAAATTATATCTTTTGGCATTTTACAGCCATAAAACTAGAAATCCGCGCCTGTCCCAAATTTTTGTGTGCTATATCCCATGCCTTCTGCTTTGGGCCCGGATGGATCCGTCCTGGAATTGCCTAATATTTGTCCCGGACATCAAATACGGCCTAAGAAACCATTGTCACTGCACCTCCATGACCAAATTAAATTTTTTGGCATTTTACAGCCATTAAACTGGAAATCTGCGCTAGTCCCAAAATTTTGTGTGCTATAGCCCATGCCTTCCGCCTTGGGCCCGGATGGTTCCGTTCTGGAATCGTATAATATTTGTCTTGGACATCAAATACGGCATAATAAAACCATTTTCACCGCCCTGCCATGACCAAATTATATCTTTTGGCATTTTACAGCCATAAAACTAGAAATCCTCGCGAGTCCCAAATTTTTGTGTGCTATAGCCCATGCCTTCCGCCTTGGGCCCGGATGGTTCCGTTCTGGAATCGTCTATTATTTGTCTTGGACATCAAATACGGCATTATAAAACCATTTTCACTGCCCCGCCATGACCAAATTATATCTTTTGGCATTTTACAGCCATAAAACTAGAAATCCGCGCGAGTCCCAAATTTTTGTGTGCTATATCCCATGCCTTCTGCTTTGGGCCCGGATGGATCCGTCCTGGAATAGCCTAATATTTGTCCCGGACATCAAATACGGCCTAAGAAACCATTGTCACTACACCTCCATGACCAAATTATATTTTTTGGCATTTTACAGCTATAAAACTAGAAATCCGCGCGAGTCCCAAATTTTTGTGTGCTATAGCTCATGCCTTCTGCTTTGGGCCCGGATGGATCCGTCCTGGAATTGCCTAATATTTGTCCCGGACATCAAATACGGCCTAAGAAACCATTGTCACTGCACCTCCATGACCAAATTATATTTTTTGGCATTTTACAGCCATTAAACTGGAAATCTGCGCTAGTCCCAAAATTTTGTGTGCTATAGCCCATGCCTTCCGCCTTGGGCCCGGATGGTTCCGTTCTGGAATCGTATAATATTTGTCTTGGACATCAAATACGGCACAATAAAACCATTTCACTTCCCCGCCATGACCAAATTATATCTTTTGGTATTTTATAGCCATAAAACTAGAAATCCTCGCGAGTCCCAAATTTTTGTGTGCTATAGCCCATGTCTTCTGCCTTGGGCCCGGATGGATCCGTCTTGGAATCGTCTAATATATGTCTTAGACATCAAATATGGCATAATAAAACCATTTTCACCGCCCCGCCATGACCAAATTATATCTTTTGGCATTTTACAGCCATAAAACTAGAAATCTGCGCGAGTCCCAAATTTTTGTGTGCTATAGCCCATGCCTTCTGCTTTAGGCCCGGATGGATCCGTCCTGGAATCATCTAATATTTGTCTTGAACATCAAATACGTCCTAAGAAACCATTGTCACCGCACCGCCATGACCAAATTATATTTTTTGGCATTTTACAGCCATTAAACTGGAAATCTGCGCGAGTCCCAAAATTTTGTGTGCTATAGCCCATGCCTTCCGCCTTGGGCCCGGATGGTTCCGTTCTGGAATCGTATAATATTTGTCTTGGACATCAAATACGGCATAATAAAACCATTTTCACCGCCCTGCCATGACCAAATTATATCTTTTGGCATTTTACAGCCATAAAACTAGAAATCCTCGCGAGTCCCTTTTGTGTGCTATAGCCCATGCCTTCCGCCTTGGGCCCGGATGGTTCCGTTCTGGAATCGTCTATTATTTGTCTTGGACATCAAATACGGCATTATAAAACCATTTTCACTGCCCCGCCATGACCAAATTATATCTTTTGGCATTTTACAGCCATAAAACTAGAAATCCGCGCCTGTCCCAAATTTTTGTGTGCTATATCCCATGCCTTCTGCTTTGGGCCCGGATGGATCCGTCCTAGAATTGCCTAATATTTGTCCCGGACATCAAATATGGCCTAAGAAACCATTGTCACTGCACCTCCATGACCAAATTATATTTTTTGGCATTTTACAGCCATTAAACTGGAAATCTGTGCTAGTCCCAAAATTTTGTGTGCTATAGCCCATGCCTTCCGCCTTGGGCCCGGATGGTTCCGTTCTAGAATCGTATAATATTTGTCTTGGACAACAAATACGGCATAATAAAACCATTTTCACCGCCCCCCATGACCAAAATATATCTTTTGGCATTTTACAGCCATAAAACTAGAAATCCTCGCGAGTCCCAAATTTTTGTGTGCTATAGCCCATGCCTTCCGCCTTGGGCCCGGATGGTTCCGTTCTGGAATCGTCTATTATTTGTCTTGGACATCAAATACGGCATTATAAAACCATTTTCACTGCCCCGCCATGACCAAATTATATCTTTTGGCATTTTACAGCCATAAAACTAGAAATCCGCGCCTGTCCCAAATTTTTGTGTGCTATATCCCATGCCTTCTGCTTTGGGCCCGGATGGATCCGTCCTGGAATTGCCTAATATTTGTCCCGGACATCAAATACGGCCTAAGAAACCATTGTCACTGCACCTCCATGACCAAATTATATTTTTTGGCATTTTACAGCCATTAAACTGGAAATCTGTGCTAGTCCCAAAATTTTGTGTGCTATAGCCCATGCCTTCCGCCTTGGGCCCGGATGGTTCCGTTCTAGAATCGTATAATATTTGTCTTGGACAACAAATACGGCATAATAAAACCATTTTCACCGCCCCCCCATGACCAAAATATATCTTTTGGCATTTTACAGCCATAAAACTAGAAATCCTCGCGAGTCCCAAATTTTTGTGTGCTATAGCCCATGCCTTCCGCCTTGGGCCCGGATGGTTCCGTTCTGGAATCGTCTATTATTTGTCTTGGACATCAAATACGGCATTATAAAACCTTTTTCACTGCCCCGCCATGACCAAATTATATCTTTTGGCATTTTACAGCCATAAAACTAGAAATCCGCGCCTGTCCCAAATTTTTGTGTGCTATATCCCATGCCTTCTGCTTTGGGCCCGGATGGATCCGTCCTGGAATTGCCTAATATTTGTCCCGGACATCAAATACGGCCTAAGAAACCATTGTCACTGCACCTCCATGACCAAATTATATTTTTTGGCATTTTACAGCCATTAAACTGGAAATCTGTGCTAGTCCCAAAATTTTGTGTGCTATAGCCCATGCCTTCCGCCTTGGGCCCGGATGGTTCCGTTCTGGAATCGTATAATATTTGTCTTGGACAACAAATACGGCATAATAAAACCATTTTCACCGCCCCTCCATGACCAAAATATATCTTTTGGCATTTTACAGCCATAAAACTAGAAATCCTCGCGAGTCCCAAATTTTTGTGTGCTATAGCCCATGTCTTCCGCCTTGGGCCCGGATGGTTCTGTCCTGGAATCATCTAATATTTGTCTTGGACATCAAATACGGCATAATAAAACCATTTTCACCGCCCCGCCATGACCAAATTATATCTTTTGGCATTTTACAGCCATAAAACTAGAAATCCGCGCGAGTCCCAAATTTTTGTGTGCTATAGCCCATGCCTTCTGCTTTGGGCCCGGATGGATCCGTCCTGGAATTGCCTAATATTTGTCGCAGACATCAAATACGGCCTAATAAACCATTGTCACCGCACCGCCATGACCAAATTTTATTTTTTGGCATTTTACAGCCATAAAACTGGAAATTCGCGCGAGTCCCAAAATTTTGTGTGCTATAGCCCATGCCTTCCGCCTTGGGCCCGGATGGTTCCGTTCTGGAATCGTATAATATTTGTCTTGGACATCAAATACGGCATAATAAAACCATTTTCACCGCCCTGCCATGACCAAATTATATCTTTTGGCATTTTACAGCCATAAAACTAGAAATCCTCGCGAGTCCCAAATTTTTGTGTGCTATAGCCCATGCCTTCCGCCTTGGGCCCGGATGGTTCCGTTCTGGAATCGTCTATTATTTGTCTTGGACATCAAATACGGCATTATAAAACCATTTTCACTGCCCCGCCATGACCAAATTATATCTTTTGGCATTTTACAGCCATAAAACTAGAAATCCGCGCCTGTCCCAAATTTTTGTGTGCTATATCCCATGCCTTCTGCTTTGGGCCCGGATGGTTCTGTCCTGGAATCATCTAATATTTGTCTTGGACATCAAATACGGCATAATAAAACCATTTTCACCGCCCCGCCATGACCAAATTATATCTTTTGGCATTTTACAGCCATAAAACTAGAAATCCGCGCGAGTCCCAAATTTTTGTGTGCTATAGCCCATGCCTTCTGCTTTGGGCCCGGATGGATCCGTCCTGGAATTGCCTAATATTTGTCGCAGACATCAAATACGGCCTAATAAACCATTGTCACCGCACCGCCATGACCAAATTTTATTTTTTGGCATTTTACAGCCATAAAACTGGAAATTCGCGCGAGTCCCAAAATTTTGTGTGCTATAGCCCATGCCTTCCGCCTTGGGCCCGGATGGTTCCATTCTGGAGTCGTCTAATACTTGTCTTGGACATCAAATACGGCACAATAAAACCATTTCACTGCCCCGCCATGACCAAATTATATCTTTTGGCATTTTATAGCCATAAAACTAGAAATCCTCGCGAGTCCCAAATTTTTGTGTGCTATAGCTCATGCCTTCTGCCTGGGCCTGGATGGATCCGTCTTGGAATCGTCTGATATTTGTCTTGGACATCAAATACGGCATAATAAAACCATTTTCACCGCACCGCCATGACCAAATTATATCTTTTGGCATTTTACAGCCATAAAAATAGAAATCTGCGCGAGTCCCAAATTTTTGTGTGCTATAGCCCATGCCTTCTGCTTTAGGCCCGGATGGATCCGTCCTGGAATTGCCTAATATTTGTCCCGGACATCAAATACGGCCTAAGAAACCATTGTCACCGCACCGCCATGACCAAATTATATTTTTTGGCATTTTACAGCCATTAAACTGGAAATTCGCGCGAGTCCCAAAATTTTGTGTGCTATAGCCCATGCCTTCCGCCTTGGGCCCGGATGGTTCCGTTCTGGAATCGTATAATATTTGTCTTGGACATCAAATACGGCATAATAAAACCATTTTCACCGCCCTGCCATGACCAAATTATATCTTTTGGCATTTTACAGCCATAAAACTAGAAATCCTCGCGAGTCCCAAATTTTTGTGTGCTATAGCCCATGCCTTCCGCCTTGGGCCCGGATGGTTCCGTTCTGGAATCGTCTATTATTTGTCTTGGACATCAAATACGGCATTATAAAACCATTTTCACTGCCCCGCCATGACCAAATTATATCTTTTGGCATTTTACAGCCATAAAACTAGAAATCCGCGCCTGTCCCAAATTTTTGTGTGCTATATCCCATGCCTTCTGCTTTGGGCCCGGATGGTTCTGTCCTGGAATCATCTAATATTTGTCTTGGACATCAAATACGGCATAATAAAACCATTTTCACCGCCCCGCCATGACCAAATTATATCTTTTGGCATTTTACAGCCATAAAACTAGAAATCCGCGCGAGTCCCAAATTTTTGTGTGCTATAGCCCATGCCTTCTGCTTTGGGCCCGGATGGATCCGTCCTGGAATTGCCTAATATTTGTCGCAGACATCAAATACGGCCTAATAAACCATTGTCACCGCACCGCCATGACCAAATTTTATTTTTTGGCATTTTACAGCCATAAAACTGGAAATTCGCGCGAGTCCCAAAATTTTGTGTGCTATAGCCCATGCCTTCCGCCTTGGGCCCGGATGGTTCCATTCTGGAGTCGTCTAATACTTGTCTTGGACATCAAATACGGCACAATAAAACCATTTCACTGCCCCGCCATGACCAAATTATATCTTTTGGCATTTTATAGCCATAAAACTAGAAATCCTCGCGAGTCCCAAATTTTTGTGTGCTATAGCTCATGCCTTCTGCCTGGGCCTGGATGGATCCGTCTTGGAATCGTCTGATATTTGTCTTGGACATCAAATACGGCATAATAAAACCATTTTCACCGCACCGCCATGACCAAATTATATCTTTTGGCATTTTACAGCCATAAAAATAGAAATCTGCGCGAGTCCCAAATTTTTGTGTGCTATAGCCCATGCCTTCTGCTTTAGGCCCGGATGGATCCGTCCTGGAATTGCCTAATATTTGTCCCGGACATCAAATACGGCCTAAGAAACCATTGTCACCGCACCGCCATGACCAAATTATATTTTTTGGCATTTTACAGCCATTAAACTGGAAATTCGCGCGAGTCCCAAAATTTTGTGTGCTATAGCCCATGCCTTCCGCCTTGGGCCCGGATGGTTCCGTTCTGGAATCGTATAATATTTGTCTTGGACATCAAATACGGCATAATAAAACCATTTTCACCGCCCTGCCATGACCAAATTATATCTTTTGGCATTTTACAGCCATAAAACTAGAAATCCTCGCGAGTCCCAAATTTTTGTGTGCTATAGCCCATGCCTTCCGCCTTGGGCCCGGATGGTTCCGTTCTGGAATCGTCTATTATTTGTCTTGGACATCAAATACGGCATTATAAAACCATTTTCACTGCCCCGCCATGACCAAATTATATCTTTTGGCATTTTACAGCCATAAAACTAGAAATCCGCGCCTGTCCCAAATTTTTGTGTGCTATATCCCATGCCTTCTGCTTTGGGCCCGGATGGTTCTGTCCTGGAATCATCTAATATTTGTCTTGGACATCAAATACGGCATAATAAAACCATTTTCACCGCCCCGCCATGACCAAATTATATCTTTTGGCATTTTACAGCCATAAAACTAGAAATCCGCGCGAGTCCCAAATTTTTGTGTGCTATAGCCCATGCCTTCTGCTTTGGGCCCGGATGGATCCGTCCTGGAATTGCCTAATATTTGTCGCAGACATCAAATACGGCCTAATAAACCATTGTCACCGCACCGCCATGACCAAATTTTATTTTTTGGCATTTTACAGCCATAAAACTGGAAATTCGCGCGAGTCCCAAAATTTTGTGTGCTATAGCCCATGCCTTCCGCCTTGGGCCCGGATGGTTCCATTCTGGAGTCGTCTAATACTTGTCTTGGACATCAAATACGGCACAATAAAACCATTTCACTGCCCCGCCATGACCAAATTATATCTTTTGGCATTTTATAGCCATAAAACTAGAAATCCTCGCGAGTCCCAAATTTTTGTGTGCTATAGCTCATGCCTTCTGCCTGGGCCTGGATGGATCCGTCTTGGAATCGTCTGATATTTGTCTTGGACATCAAATACGGCATAATAAAACCATTTTCACCGCACCGCCATGACCAAATTATATCTTTTGGCATTTTACAGCCATAAAAATAGAAATCTGCGCGAGTCCCAAATTTTTGTGTGCTATAGCCCATGCCTTCTGCTTTAGGCCCGGATGGATCCGTCCTGGAATTGCCTAATATTTGTCCCGGACATCAAATACGGCCTAAGAAACCATTGTCACCGCACCGCCATGACCAAATTATATTTTTTGGCATTTTACAGCCATTAAACTGGAAATTCGCGCGAGTCCCAAAATTTTGTGTGCTATAGCCCATGCCTTCCGCCTTGGGCCCGGATGGTTCCGTTCTGGAATCGTATAATATTTGTCTTGGACATCAAATACGGCATAATAAAACCATTTTCACCGCCCTGCCATGACCAAATTATATCTTTTGGCATTTTACAGCCATAAAACTAGAAATCCTCGCGAGTCCCAAATTTTTGTGTGCTATAGCCCATGCCTTCCGCCTTGGGCCCGGATGGTTCCGTTCTGGAATCGTCTATTATTTGTCTTGGACATCAAATACGGCATTATAAAACCATTTTCACTGCCCCGCCATGACCAAATTATATCTTTTGGCATTTTACAGCCATAAAACTAGAAATCCGCGCCTGTCCCAAATTTTTGTGTGCTATATCCCATGCCTTCTGCTTTGGGCCCGGATGGTTCTGTCCTGGAATCATCTAATATTTGTCTTGGACATCAAATACGGCATAATAAAACCATTTTCACCGCCCCGCCATGACCAAATTATATCTTTTGGCATTTTACAGCCATAAAACTAGAAATCCGCGCGAGTCCCAAATTTTTGTGTGCTATAGCCCATGCCTTCTGCTTTGGGCCCGGATGGATCCGTCCTGGAATTGCCTAATATTTGTCGCAGACATCAAATACGGCCTAATAAACCATTGTCACCGCACCGCCATGACCAAATTTTATTTTTTGGCATTTTACAGCCATAAAACTGGAAATTCGCGCGAGTCCCAAAATTTTGTGTGCTATAGCCCATGCCTTCCGCCTTGGGCCCGGATGGTTCCATTCTGGAGTCGTCTAATACTTGTCTTGGACATCAAATACGGCACAATAAAACCATTTCACTGCCCCGCCATGACCAAATTATATCTTTTGGCATTTTATAGCCATAAAACTAGAAATCCTCGCGAGTCCCAAATTTTTGTGTGCTATAGCTCATGCCTTCTGCCTGGGCCTGGATGGATCCGTCTTGGAATCGTCTGATATTTGTCTTGGACATCAAATACGGCATAATAAAACCATTTTCACCGCACCGCCATGACCAAATTATATCTTTTGGCATTTTACAGCCATAAAAATAGAAATCTGCGCGAGTCCCAAATTTTTGTGTGCTATAGCCCATGCCTTCTGCTTTAGGCCCGGATGGATCCGTCCTGGAATTGCCTAATATTTGTCCCGGACATCAAATACGGCCTAAGAAACCATTGTCACCGCACCGCCATGACCAAATTATATTTTTTGGCATTTTACAGCCATTAAACTGGAAATCTGCGCGAGTCCCAAAATTATGTGTGCTATAGCCCATGCCTTCCGCCTTGGGCCCGGATGGTTCCGTCTTGGAATCGTCTAATATTTGTCTTGGACATAAAATACGGCATTATAAAACCATTTTCACCGCCCCGCTATAACCAAATTATATCATTTGGCATTTTACAACCATAAAACTAGAAATCCTCGCGAGTCCCAAATTTTTGTGTGCTATAGCTCATGCCTTCCGCCTTGGGCCCGGATGGTTCCGTTCTGGAATCGTCTAATATTTGTCTTGGACATCAAATACGGCATTATAAAACCATTTTCACTGCCCCTCCATGACCAAATTATATCTTTTGGAATTTTACAGCCATAAAGCTAGAAATCCGCGCGAGTTCCAAATTTTTGTGTGCTATAGCCCATGCCTTCTGCTTTGGGCCCAGATGGATCCGTCCTGGAATCGTCTAATATTTGTCCCAGGCATCAAATACGGCATAATAAAACCATTGTCACCGCACCGCCATGACCAAATTATATTTTTTGGTATTTTACAGCCATAAAACTGGAAATCCGCGCGAGTCCCAAAATTTTGTGTGCTAGCCCATGCCTTCCGCCTTGGGCCCGGATGGTTCCATTCTTAAATCGTCTAATATTTGTCTTGGACATCAAATACGGCATAATAAAACCATTTTCACCGCCCCGCCATGACCAAATTATATCTTTTGGCATTTTACAGCCATAAAACTAGAAATCCTCACAAGTCCCAAATTTTTGTGTGCTATAGCCCATGTCTTCCGCCTTGGGCCCGGATGGTTCCGTCTTGGAATCATCTAATATTTGTCTTGAACATCAAATACGTCCTAAGAAACCATTGTCACCGCACCTCCATGACCAAATTATATTTTTTGGCATTTTACAGCCATTAAACTGGAAATTCGCGCGAGTCCCAAAATTTTATGTGCTATAGCCCATGCCTTCCGCCTTGGGCCCGGATGGTTCCGTTCTGGAATCGTATAATATTTGTCTTGGACATCAAATACGGCATAATAAAACCATTTTCACTGCCCCGCCATGACCAAATTATATCTTTTGGCATTTTACAGCCATAAAACTAGAAATCCTCGCGAGTCCCAAATTTTTGTGTGCTATAGCCCATGTCTTCCGCCTTGGGCCCGGATGGTTCCATTCTGGAATCATCTATTATTTGTCTTGGACATCAAATACGGCATTATAAAACCATTTTCACTGCCCCGCCATGACCAAATTATATCTTTTGGTATTTTACAGCCATAAAACTAGAAATCCGCGCGAGTCACAAATTTTTGTGTGCTATAGCCCATGCCTTCTGCTTTGGGCCCAGATGGTTCCGTCCTGGAATCGTCTAATATTTGTCTTGGACATCAAATACGGCATAATAAAACCATTTTCACTACACCGCCATGACCAAATTATATTTTTTGACATTTTACAGCCATTAAACTGGAAATCTGCGCTAGTCCCAAAATTTTGTGTGCTATAGCCCATGCCTTCCGCCTTGGGCCCGGATGGTTCCGTTCTGGAATCGTATAATATTTGTCTTGGACATCAAATACGGCATAATAAAACCATTTTCACCGCCCCGCCATGACCAAATTATATCTTTTGGCATTTTACAGCCATAAAACTAGAAATCCTCGCGAGACCCAAATTTTTGTGTGCTATAGCCTATGTCTTCCGCATTGGGCCCGGATGGTTCCGTCCTGGAATCGTCTAATATTTGTCTTGGACATCAAATACGGCATAATAAAACCATTTTCACCGCCCCACCATGACCAAATTATATCTTTTGGCATTTTACAGCCATAAAACTAGAAATCCGCGCGAGTCCCAAATTTTTGTGTGCTATAGCCCATGCCTTCTGCTTTGGGCCCGGATGGATCCGTCCTGGAATTGCCTAATATTTGTCCCGGACATCAAATACGGCCTAAGAAACCATTGTCACTGCACCTCCATGAACAAATTATATTTTTTGGCATTTTACAGCCATTAAACTGGAAATCTGCGCGAGTCCCAAAATTTTGTGTGCTATAGCCCATGCCTTCCGCCTTGTGCCCGGATGGTTCCATTCTGGAATCGTATAATATTTGTCTTGGACAACAAATACGGCATAATAAAACCATTTTCACCGCCCCTCCATGACCAAATTATATCTTTTGGCATTTTACAGCCATAAAACTAGAAATCCTCGCGAATCCCAAATTTTTGTGTGCTATAGCCCATGCCTTCCGCCTTGGGCCCGGATGGTTCCGTTCTGGAATCGTCTATTATTTGTCTTGGACATCAAATACGGCATTATAAAACCATTTTCACTGCACCGCCATGACCAAATTATATCTTTTGGCATTTTACAGCCATAAAACTAGAAATCCGCGCCTGTCCCAAATTTTTGTGTGCTATATCCCATGCCTTCTGCTTTGGGCCCGGATGGTTCTGTCCTGGAATCATCTAATATTTGTCTTGGACATCAAATACGGCATAATAAAACCATTTTCACCGCCCCGCCATGACCAAATTATATCTTTTGGCATTTTACAGCCATAAAACTAGAAATCCGCGCGAGTCCCAAATTTTTGTGTGCTATAGCCCATGCCTTCTGCTTTGGGCCCGGATGGATCCGTCCTGGAATTGCCTAATATTTGTCGCAGACATCAAATACGGCCTAATAAACCATTGTCACCGCACCGCCATGACCAAATTTTATTTTTTGGCATTTTACAGCCATAAAACTGGAAATTCGCGCGAGTCCCAAAATTTTGTGTGCTATAGCCCATGCCTTCCGCCTTGGGCCCGGATGGTTCCATTCTGGAGTCGTCTAATACTTGTCTTGGACATCAAATACGGCACAATAAAACCATTTCACTGCCCCGCCATGACCAAATTATATCTTTTGGCATTTTATAGCCATAAAACTAGAAATCCTCGCGAGTCCCAAATTTTTGTGTGCTATAGCTCATGCCTTCTGCCTGGGCCTGGATGGATCCGTCTTGGAATCGTCTGATATTTGTCTTGGACATCAAATACGGCATAATAAAACCATTTTCACCGCACCGCCATGACCAAATTATATCTTTTGGCATTTTACAGCCATAAAAATAGAAATCTGCGCGAGTCCCAAATTTTTGTGTGCTATAGCCCATGCCTTCTGCTTTAGGCCCGGATGGATCCGTCCTGGAATTGCCTAATATTTGTCCCGGACATCAAATACGGCCTAAGAAACCATTGTCACCGCACCGCCATGACCAAATTATATTTTTTGGCATTTTACAGCCATTAAACTGGAAATCTGCGCGAGTCCCAAAATTATGTGTGCTATAGCCCATGCCTTCCGCCTTGGGCCCGGATGGTTCCGTCTTGGAATCGTCTAATATTTGTCTTGGACATAAAATACGGCATTATAAAACCATTTTCACCGCCCCGCTATAACCAAATTATATCATTTGGCATTTTACAACCATAAAACTAGAAATCCTCGCGAGTCCCAAATTTTTGTGTGCTATAGCTCATGCCTTCCGCCTTGGGCCCGGATGGTTCCGTTCTGGAATCGTCTAATATTTGTCTTGGACATCAAATACGGCATTATAAAACCATTTTCACTGCCCCTCCATGACCAAATTATATCTTTTGGAATTTTACAGCCATAAAGCTAGAAATCCGCGCGAGTTCCAAATTTTTGTGTGCTATAGCCCATGCCTTCTGCTTTGGGCCCAGATGGATCCGTCCTGGAATCGTCTAATATTTGTCCCAGGCATCAAATACGGCATAATAAAACCATTGTCACCGCACCGCCATGACCAAATTATATTTTTTGGTATTTTACAGCCATAAAACTGGAAATCCGCGCGAGTCCCAAAATTTTGTGTGCTAGCCCATGCCTTCCGCCTTGGGCCCGGATGGTTCCATTCTTAAATCGTCTAATATTTGTCTTGGACATCAAATACGGCATAATAAAACCATTTTCACCGCCCCGCCATGACCAAATTATATCTTTTGGCATTTTACAGCCATAAAACTAGAAATCCTCACAAGTCCCAAATTTTTGTGTGCTATAGCCCATGTCTTCCGCCTTGGGCCCGGATGGTTCCGTCTTGGAATCATCTAATATTTGTCTTGAACATCAAATACGTCCTAAGAAACCATTGTCACCGCACCTCCATGACCAAATTATATTTTTTGGCATTTTACAGCCATTAAAGTGGAAATCTGTGCGAGTCCCAAAATTTTATGTGCTATAGCCCATGCCTTCCGCCTTGGGCCCGGATGGTTCCGTTCTGGAATCGTATAATATTTGTCTTGGACATCAAATACGGCATAATAAAACCATTTTCACTGCCCCGCCATGACCAAATTATATCTTTTGGCATTTTACAGCAATAAAACTAGAAATCCTCGCGAGTCCCAAATTTTTGTGTGCTATAGCCCATGTCTTCCGCCTTGGGCCCGGATGGTTCCATTCTGGAATCATCTATTATTTGTCTTGGACATCAAATACGGCATTATAAAACCATTTTCACTGCCCCGCATTGACCAAATTATATCTTTTGGTATTTTACAGCCATAAAACTAGAAATCCGCGCGAGTCACAAATTTTTGTGTGCTATAGCCCATGCCTTCTGCTTTGGGCCCAGATGGTTCCGTCCTGGAATCGTCTAATATTTGTCTTGGACATCAAATACGGCATAATAAAACCATTTTCACTACACCGCCATGACCAAATTATATTTTTTGACATTTTACAGCCATTAAACTGGAAATCTGCGCTAGTCCCAAAATTTTGTGTGCTATAGCCCATGCCTTCCGCCTTGGGCCCGGATGGTTCCGTTCTGGAATCGTATAATATTTGTCTTGGACATCAAATACGGCATAATAAAACCATTTTCACCGCCCCGCCATGACCAAATTATATCTTTTGGCATTTTACAGCCATAAAACTAGAAATCCTCGCGAGACCCAAATTTTTGTGTGCTATAGCCTATGTCTTCCGCATTGGGCCCGGATGGTTCCGTCCTGGAATCGTCTAATATTTGTCTTGGACATCAAATACGGCATAATAAAACCATTTTCACCGCCCCACCATGACCAAATTATATCTTTTGGCATTTTACAGCCATAAAACTAGAAATCCGCGCGAGTCCCAAATTTTTGTGTGCTATAGCCCATGCCTTCTGCTTTGGGCCCGGATGGATCCGTCCTGGAATTGCCTAATATTTGTCCCGGACATCAAATACGGCCTAAGAAACCATTGTCACTGCACCTCCATGAACAAATTATATTTTTTGGCATTTTACAGCCATTAAACTGGAAATCTGCGCGAGTCCCAAAATTTTGTGTGCTATAGCCCATGCCTTCCGCCTTGTGCCCGGATGGTTCCATTCTGGAATCGTATAATATTTGTCTTGGACAACAAATACGGCATAATAAAACCATTTTCACCGCCCCTCCATGACCAAATTATATCTTTTGGCATTTTACAGCCATAAAACTAGAAATCCTCGCGAATCCCAAATTTTTGTGTGCTATAGCCCATGCCTTCCGCCTTGGGCCCGGATGGTTCCGTTCTGGAATCGTCTATTATTTGTCTTGGACATCAAATACGGCATTATAAAACCATTTTCACTGCACCGCCATGACCAAATTATATCTTTTGGCATTTTACAGCCATAAAACTAGAAATCCTCGCGAGTCCCAAATTTTTGTGTGCTATAGCCTATGTCTTCCGCCTTGGGCCCGGATGGTTCCGTCCTGGATTCGTCTAATATTTGTCTTGGACATCAAATACGGCATAATAAAACCATTTTCACTACACCGCCATGACCAAATTATATTTTTTGACATTTTACAGCCATTAAACTGGAAATCTGCGCTAGTCCCAAAATTTTGTGTGCTATAGCCCATGCCTTCCGCCTTGGGCCCGGATGGTTCCGTTCTGGAATCGTATAATATTTGTCTTGGACATCAAATACGGCATAATAAAACCATTTTCACCGCCCCGCCATGACCAAATTATATCTTTTGGCATTTTACAGCCATAAAACTAGAAATCCTCGCGAGACCCAAATTTTTGTGTGCTATAGCCTATGTCTTCCGCATTGGGCCCGGATGGTTCCGTCCTGGAATCGTCTAATATTTGTCTTGGACATCAAATACGGCATAATAAAACCATTTTCACCGCCCCACCATGACCAAATTATATCTTTTGGCATTTTACAGCCATAAAACTAGAAATCCGCGCGAGTCCCAAATTTTTGTGTGCTATAGCCCATGCCTTCTGCTTTGGGCCCGGATGGATCCGTCCTGGAATTGCCTAATATTTGTCCCGGACATCAAATACGGCCTAAGAAACCATTGTCACTGCACCTCCATGAACAAATTATATTTTTTGGCATTTTACAGCCATTAAACTGGAAATCTGCGCGAGTCCCAAAATTTTGTGTGCTATAGCCCATGCCTTCCGCCTTGTGCCCGGATGGTTCCATTCTGGAATCGTATAATATTTGTCTTGGACAACAAATACGGCATAATAAAACCATTTTCACCGCCCCTCCATGACCAAATTATATCTTTTGGCATTTTACAGCCATAAAACTAGAAATCCTCGCGAATCCCAAATTTTTGTGTGCTATAGCCCATGCCTTCCGCCTTGGGCCCGGATGGTTCCGTTCTGGAATCGTCTATTATTTGTCTTGGACATCAAATACGGCATTATAAAACCATTTTCACTGCACCGCCATGACCAAATTATATCTTTTGGCATTTTACAGCCATAAAACTAGAAATCCGCGCCTGTCCCAAATTTTTGTGTGCTATATCCCATGCCTTCTGCTTTGGGCCCGGATGGTTCTGTCCTGGAATCATCTAATATTTGTCTTGGACATCAAATACGGCATAATAAAACCATTTTCACCGCCCCGCCATGACCAAATTATATCTTTTGGCATTTTACAGCCATAAAACTAGAAATCCGCGCGAGTCCCAAATTTTTGTGTGCTATAGCCCATGCCTTCTGCTTTGGGCCCGGATGGATCCGTCCTGGAATTGCCTAATATTTGTCGCAGACATCAAATACGGCCTAATAAACCATTGTCACCGCACCGCCATGACCAAATTTTATTTTTTGGCATTTTACAGCCATAAAACTGGAAATTCGCGCGAGTCCCAAAATTTTGTGTGCTATAGCCCATGCCTTCCGCCTTGGGCCCGGATGGTTCCATTCTGGAGTCGTCTAATACTTGTCTTGGACATCAAATACGGCACAATAAAACCATTTCACTGCCCCGCCATGACCAAATTATATCTTTTGGCATTTTATAGCCATAAAACTAGAAATCCTCGCGAGTCCCAAATTTTTGTGTGCTATAGCTCATGCCTTCTGCCTGGGCCTGGATGGATCCGTCTTGGAATCGTCTGATATTTGTCTTGGACATCAAATACGGCATAATAAAACCATTTTCACCGCACCGCCATGACCAAATTATATCTTTTGGCATTTTACAGCCATAAAAATAGAAATCTGCGCGAGTCCCAAATTTTTGTGTGCTATAGCCCATGCCTTCTGCTTTAGGCCCGGATGGATCCGTCCTGGAATTGCCTAATATTTGTCCCGGACATCAAATACGGCCTAAGAAACCATTGTCACCGCACCGCCATGACCAAATTATATTTTTTGGCATTTTACAGCCATTAAACTGGAAATCTGCGCGAGTCCCAAAATTATGTGTGCTATAGCCCATGCCTTCCGCCTTGGGCCCGGATGGTTCCGTCTTGGAATCGTCTAATATTTGTCTTGGACATAAAATACGGCATTATAAAACCATTTTCACCGCCCCGCTATAACCAAATTATATCATTTGGCATTTTACAACCATAAAACTAGAAATCCTCGCGAGTCCCAAATTTTTGTGTGCTATAGCTCATGCCTTCCGCCTTGGGCCCGGATGGTTCCGTTCTGGAATCGTCTAATATTTGTCTTGGACATCAAATACGGCATTATAAAACCATTTTCACTGCCCCTCCATGACCAAATTATATCTTTTGGAATTTTACAGCCATAAAGCTAGAAATCCGCGCGAGTTCCAAATTTTTGTGTGCTATAGCCCATGCCTTCTGCTTTGGGCCCAGATGGATCCGTCCTGGAATCGTCTAATATTTGTCCCAGGCATCAAATACGGCATAATAAAACCATTGTCACCGCACCGCCATGACCAAATTATATTTTTTGGTATTTTACAGCCATAAAACTGGAAATCCGCGCGAGTCCCAAAATTTTGTGTGCTAGCCCATGCCTTCCGCCTTGGGCCCGGATGGTTCCATTCTTAAATCGTCTAATATTTGTCTTGGACATCAAATACGGCATAATAAAACCATTTTCACCGCCCCGCCATGACCAAATTATATCTTTTGGCATTTTACAGCCATAAAACTAGAAATCCTCACAAGTCCCAAATTTTTGTGTGCTATAGCCCATGTCTTCCGCCTTGGGCCCGGATGGTTCCGTCTTGGAATCATCTAATATTTGTCTTGAACATCAAATACGTCCTAAGAAACCATTGTCACCGCACCTCCATGACCAAATTATATTTTTTGGCATTTTACAGCCATTAAAGTGGAAATCTGTGCGAGTCCCAAAATTTTATGTGCTATAGCCCATGCCTTCCGCCTTGGGCCCGGATGGTTCCGTTCTGGAATCGTATAATATTTGTCTTGGACATCAAATACGGCATAATAAAACCATTTTCACTGCCCCGCCATGACCAAATTATATCTTTTGGCATTTTACAGCAATAAAACTAGAAATCCTCGCGAGTCCCAAATTTTTGTGTGCTATAGCCCATGTCTTCCGCCTTGGGCCCGGATGGTTCCATTCTGGAATCATCTATTATTTGTCTTGGACATCAAATACGGCATTATAAAACCATTTTCACTGCCCCGCATTGACCAAATTATATCTTTTGGTATTTTACAGCCATAAAACTAGAAATCCGCGCGAGTCACAAATTTTTGTGTGCTATAGCCCATGCCTTCTGCTTTGGGCCCAGATGGTTCCGTCCTGGAATCGTCTAATATTTGTCTTGGACATCAAATACGGCATAATAAAACCATTTTCACTACACCGCCATGACCAAATTATATTTTTTGACATTTTACAGCCATTAAACTGGAAATCTGCGCTAGTCCCAAAATTTTGTGTGCTATAGCCCATGCCTTCCGCCTTGGGCCCGGATGGTTCCGTTCTGGAATCGTATAATATTTGTCTTGGACATCAAATACGGCATAATAAAACCATTTTCACCGCCCCGCCATGACCAAATTATATCTTTTGGCATTTTACAGCCATAAAACTAGAAATCCTCGCGAGACCCAAATTTTTGTGTGCTATAGCCTATGTCTTCCGCATTGGGCCCGGATGGTTCCGTCCTGGAATCGTCTAATATTTGTCTTGGACATCAAATACGGCATAATAAAACCATTTTCACCGCCCCACCATGACCAAATTATATCTTTTGGCATTTTACAGCCATAAAACTAGAAATCCGCGCGAGTCCCAAATTTTTGTGTGCTATAGCCCATGCCTTCTGCTTTGGGCCCGGATGGATCCGTCCTGGAATTGCCTAATATTTGTCCCGGACATCAAATACGGCCTAAGAAACCATTGTCACTGCACCTCCATGAACAAATTATATTTTTTGGCATTTTACAGCCATTAAACTGGAAATCTGCGCGAGTCCCAAAATTTTGTGTGCTATAGCCCATGCCTTCCGCCTTGTGCCCGGATGGTTCCATTCTGGAATCGTATAATATTTGTCTTGGACAACAAATACGGCATAATAAAACCATTTTCACCGCCCCTCCATGACCAAATTATATCTTTTGGCATTTTACAGCCATAAAACTAGAAATCCTCGCGAATCCCAAATTTTTGTGTGCTATAGCCCATGCCTTCCGCCTTGGGCCCGGATGGTTCCGTTCTGGAATCGTCTATTATTTGTCTTGGACATCAAATACGGCATTATAAAACCATTTTCACTGCACCGCCATGACCAAATTATATCTTTTGGCATTTTACAGCCATAAAACTAGAAATCCTCGCGAGTCCCAAATTTTTGTGTGCTATAGCCTATGTCTTCCGCCTTGGGCCCGGATGGTTCCGTCCTGGATTCGTCTAATATTTGTCTTGGACATCAAATACGGCATAATAAAACCATTTTCACTACACCGCCATGACCAAATTATATTTTTTGACATTTTACAGCCATTAAACTGGAAATCTGCGCTAGTCCCAAAATTTTGTGTGCTATAGCCCATGCCTTCCGCCTTGGGCCCGGATGGTTCCGTTCTGGAATCGTATAATATTTGTCTTGGACATCAAATACGGCATAATAAAACCATTTTCACCGCCCCGCCATGACCAAATTATATCTTTTGGCATTTTACAGCCATAAAACTAGAAATCCTCGCGAGACCCAAATTTTTGTGTGCTATAGCCTATGTCTTCCGCATTGGGCCCGGATGGTTCCGTCCTGGAATCGTCTAATATTTGTCTTGGACATCAAATACGGCATAATAAAACCATTTTCACCGCCCCACCATGACCAAATTATATCTTTTGGCATTTTACAGCCATAAAACTAGAAATCCGCGCGAGTCCCAAATTTTTGTGTGCTATAGCCCATGCCTTCTGCTTTGGGCCCGGATGGATCCGTCCTGGAATTGCCTAATATTTGTCCCGGACATCAAATACGGCCTAAGAAACCATTGTCACTGCACCTCCATGAACAAATTATATTTTTTGGCATTTTACAGCCATTAAACTGGAAATCTGCGCGAGTCCCAAAATTTTGTGTGCTATAGCCCATGCCTTCCGCCTTGTGCCCGGATGGTTCCATTCTGGAATCGTATAATATTTGTCTTGGACAACAAATACGGCATAATAAAACCATTTTCACCGCCCCTCCATGACCAAATTATATCTTTTGGCATTTTACAGCCATAAAACTAGAAATCCTCGCGAATCCCAAATTTTTGTGTGCTATAGCCCATGCCTTCCGCCTTGGGCCCGGATGGTTCCGTTCTGGAATCGTCTATTATTTGTCTTGGACATCAAATACGGCATTATAAAACCATTTTCACTGCACCGCCATGACCAAATTATATCTTTTGGCATTTTACAGCCATAAAACTAGAAATCCTCGCGAGTCCCAAATTTTTGTGTGCTATAGCCTATGTCTTCCGCCTTGGGCCCGGATGGTTCCGTCCTGGATTCGTCTAATATTTGTCTTGGACATCAAATACGGCATAATAAAACCATTTTCACTACACCGCCATGACCAAATTATATTTTTTGACATTTTACAGCCATTAAACTGGAAATCTGCGCTAGTCCCAAAATTTTGTGTGCTATAGCCCATGCCTTCCGCCTTGGGCCCGGATGGTTCCGTTCTGGAATCGTATAATATTTGTCTTGGACATCAAATACGGCATAATAAAACCATTTTCACCGCCCCGCCATGACCAAATTATATCTTTTGGCATTTTACAGCCATAAAACTAGAAATCCTCGCGAGTCCCAAATTTTTGTGTGCTATAGCCTATGTCTTCCGCCTTGGGCCCGGATGGTTCCGTCCTGGAATCGTCTAATATTTTTCTTGGACATCAAATATGGCATAATAAAACCATTTTCACTACACCGCCATGACCAAATTATATTTTTTGACATTTTACAGCTATTAAACTGGAAATCTGCGCTAGTCCCAAAATTTTGTGTGCTATAGCCCATGCCTTCCGCCTTGGGCCCGGATGGTTCCGTTCTGGAATCGTATAATATTTGTCTTGGACATCAAATACGGCATAATAAAACCATTTTCACCGCCTCGCCATGACCAAATTATATCTTTTGGCATTTTACAGCCATAAAACTAGAAATCCTCGCGAGTCCCAAATTTTTGTGTGCTATAGCCTATGTCTTCCGCCTTGGGCCCGGATGGTTCCGTCCTGGAATCGTCTAATATTTGTCTTGGACATCAAATACGGCATAATAAAACCATTTTCACCGCCCCACCATGACCAAATTATATCTTTTGGCATTTTACAGCCATAAAACTAGAAATCCTCGCGAGTCCCAAATTTTTGTGTGCTATAGCCCATGCCTTCCGCCTTGGGCCCGGATGGTTCCGTTCTGGAATCGTATAATATTTGTCTTGGACATCAAATACGGCATAATAAAACCATTTTCACCGCCCCGCCATGACCAAATTATATCTTTTGGCATTTTACAGCCATAAAACTAGAAATCCTCGCGAGTCCCAAATTTTTGTGTGCTATAGCCCATGCCTTCCGCCTTGGGCCCGGATGGTTCCGTTCTGGAATCGTCTATTATTTGTCTTGGACATCAAATACGGCATTATAAAACCATTTTCACTGCCCCGCCATGACCAAATTATATCTTTTGGCATTTTACAGCCATAAAACTAGAAATCCGCGTGAGTCCCAAATTTTTGTGTGCTATAGCCCATGCCTTCTGCTTTGGGCCCGGATGGATCCGTCCTGGATTTGCCTAATATTTGTCCCGGACATCAAATACGGCCTAAGAAACCATTGTCACTGCACCTCCATGACCAAATTATATTTTTTGGCATTTTACAGCCATTAAACTGGAAATCTGCGCTAGTCCCAAAATTTTGTTTGTTATAGCCCATGCCTTCCGCCTTGGGCCCGGATGGTTCCGTTCTGGAATCGTATAATATTTGTCTTGGACAACAAATACGGCATAATAAAACCATTTTCACCGCCCCTCCATGACCAAAATATATCTTTTGGCATTTTACAGCCATAAAACTAGAAATCCTCGCGAGTCCCAAATTTTTGTGTGCTATAGCCCATGTCTTCCGCCTTGGGCCCGGATGGTTCCGTCCTGGAATCGTCTAATATTTGTCTTGGACATCAAATACGGCATAATAAAACCATTTTCACCGCCCCGCCATGACCAAATTATATCTTTTGGCATTTTACAGCCATAAAACTAGAAATCCTCGCGAGTCCCAAATTTTTGTGTGCTATAGCCCATGCCTTCAGCTTTGGGCCCGGATGGATCCGTCTTGGAATCGCCTAATATTTGTCTCAGACATCAAATACAGCCTATGCAACCATTGACACCGCACCTCCATGACCAAATTATATTTTTTGGCATTTTACAGCCATAAAACTAGAAATCCTCGCGAGTCCCAAATTTTTGTGTGTTATAGCCCATGTCTTCCGCCTTGAGCCCGGATGGTTCCATCCTGGAATCATATAATATTTGTCTTGGACATCAAATACGGCATAATAAAACCATTTTCCGGGCCTCGCCATGACCAAATTATATTGTTTGGCATTTTACAGCCATCAAAATAGAAATCCGCGCGAGACCCAAATTTTTGTGTGCTATATCCCATGCCTTCTGCTTTAGGCCCGGATGGATCCGTCCTGGAATTGCCTAATATTTGTCCCGGACATCAAATACTGCCTAAGAAACCATTGTCACCGCACCGCCATGACCAAATTATATTTTTTGGCATTTTACAGCCATTAAACTGGAAATCTGCGCGAGTCCCAAAATTTTGTGTGCTATAGCCCATGCCTTCCGCCTTGGGCCCGGATGGTTCCGTCTTGGAATCGTCTAATATTTGTCTTGGACATCAAATACGGCATTATAAAACCATTTTCACCGCCCCGCCATGACCAAATTATATCTTTTGGCATTTTACAGCCGTAAAACTAGAAATCCTCGCGAGTCCCAAATTTTTGTGTGTTATAGCCCATGCCTTCCGTCTTGGGCCCGGATGGTTCCGTTCTGGAATCGTCTAATATTTGTCTTGGACATCAAATACGGCATTATAAAACCATTTTCACTGCCCCGCCATGAAAATATTATAGCTTATGGCATTTTACAGCCATAAAACTAGAAATCCGCGCGAGTCCCAAATTTTTGTGTGCTATAGCCCATGCCTTCTGCTTTGGGCCCGGATGGATCCGTCCTGGAATCGCCTAATATTTGTCCCAGATATCAAATACAGCCTAAGAAACCATTGTCACCGCACCGCCATGACCAAATTAGATTTTTTTGCATTTTACAGCCATAAATCTGGAAATCCTCGCGAGTCCCAAATTTTTGTGTGCTATAGCCCATGCCTTCCACCTTGGGCTCGGATGGATCCATCGTGGAATCGCCTAATATTTGTCCCGAACATCAAATACGGCATAAGAAACAATTTGCACCCACCCGAAATGACCACTTTATATTCTTTGGCATTTTACAGCCATAAAACGGCAAATCCGCGCGAGTCCCAAATTTTTGTGTGCTATAGCCCATGCCTTCTGCTTTGGGCCCGGATGGATCCGTCCTGGAATTGCCTAATATTTGTCCCGGACATCAAATACGGCCTAAAAAACCATTGTCACTGCACCTCCATGACCAAATTATATTTTTTGGCATTTTACAGCCATTAAACTGGAAATCTGCGCTAGTCCCAAAATTTTGTTTGCTATAGCCCATGCCATCCGCCTTGGGCCCGGATGGTTCCATTCTGGAATCGTATAATATTTGTCTTGGACAACAAATACAGCATCATAAAACCATTTTCACCGCCCCTCCATGACCAAATTATATCTTTTGGCATTTTACAGCCATAAAACTAGAAATCCTCGCGAGTCCCAAATTTTTGTGTGCTATAGCCCATGTCTTCCGCCTTGGGCCCGGATGGTTCCGTCCTGGAATCGTCTAATATTTGTCTTGGACATCAAATACGGCATAATAAAACCATTTTCACCGCCCCGCCATGACCAAATTATATCTTTTGGCATTTTACAGCCATAAAACTAGAAATCCTCGCGAGTCCCAAATTTTTGTGTGCTATAGCCCATGCCTTCAGCTTTGGGCCCGGATGTATCCGTCTTGGAATCGCCTAATATTTGTCTCAGACATCAAATACAGCCTATGCAACCATTGACACCGCACCTCCATGACCAAATTATATTTTTTGGCATTTTACAGCCATAAAACTAGAAATCCTCGCGAGTCCCAAATTTTTGTGTGTTATAGCCCATGTCTTCCGCCTTGAGCCCGGATGGTTCCATCCTGGAATCATATAATATTTGTCTTGGACATCAAATACGGCATAATAAAACCATTTTCACTGCCTCGCCATGACCAAATTATATTGTTTGGCATTTTACAGCCATCAAACTAGAAATCCGCGCGAGTCCCAAATTTTTGTGTGCTATAGCCCATTCCTTCTGCTTTGGGCCCGGATGGATCCGTCCTGGAATCGCCTAATATTTGTCCCAGATATTAAATACAGCCTAAGAAACCATTGTCACCGCACCGCCATGACCGAATTAGATTTTTTGGCATTTTACAGCCATAAAACTAGAAATCCTCGCGAGTCCCAAATTTTTGTGTGCTATAGCCCATGCCTTCCGCCTTGGGCTCGGATGGATCCGTCGTGGAATCGCCTAATATTAGTCCCGGACATCAAATACGGCATAAGAAACAATTTGCACCCACCCGAAATGACCACTTTATAATCTTTGGCATTTTACAGCCATAAAACGGCAAATCCGCGCGAGTCCCAAATTTTTGTGTGCTATAGCCCATGCCTTCCGCCTTGGGCCCGGATGGTTCCATTCTGGAATCGTCTAATATTTGTCTTGGACATCAAATACGGCATTATAAAACCATTTTCACTGCCCCGCCATGAAAATATTATAGCTTTTGTCATTTTACAGCTATAAAACTAGAAATCCGCGCGAGTCCCAAATTTTTGTGTGCTATAGCCCATGCCTTCTGCTTTGGGCCCGGATGGATCCGTCCTGGAATCGCCTAATATTTGTCCCAGATATCAAATACAGCCTAAGAAACCATTGTCACCGCACCGCCATGACCGAATTAGATTTTTTGGCATTTTACAGCCATAAAACTAGAAATCCTCGCGAGTCCCAAATTTTTGTGTGCTATAGCCCATGCCTTCCGCCTTGGGCTCGGATGGATCCATCGTGGAATCGCCTAATATTAGTCCCGGACATCAAATACGGCATAAGAAACAATTTGCACCCACCCGAAATGACCACTTTATATACTTTGGCATTTTACAGCCATAAAACGGCAAATCCGCGCGAGTCCCAAATTTTTGTGTGCTATAGCCCATGCCTTCCGCCTTGGGCCCGGATGGTTCCATTCTGGAATCATCTAATATTTGTCTTGGACATCAAATACGGCATAATAAAACCATTTTCACTGCCCCGCCATGACCAAATTATATCTTTTGGCATTTTACAGCCATAAAACTAGAAATCCGCGCGAGTCCCAAATTTTTGTGTGCTATAGCCCATGCCTTCTGCTTTGGGCCCGGATGGATCCGTCTTGGAATCGCCTAATATTTGTCTCAGACATCAAATACAGCCTATGCAACCATTGACACCGCACCTCCATGACCAAATTATATTTTTTGGCATTTTACAGCCATAAAACTAGAAATCCTCGTGAGTCCCAAATTTTTGTGTGTTATAGCCCATGCCTTCCGCCTTAGGCCCGGATGGTTCCGTTCTGGAATCGTCTAATATTTGTCTTGGACATCAAATACGGCATTATAAAATCATTTTCACTGCCTCGCCATGAAAATATTATAGCTTTTGGCATTTTACAGCCATAAAACTAGAAATCCGCGCGAGTCCCAAATTTTTGTGTGCTATAGCCCATGCTTTCTGCTTTGGGACCGGATGGATCCGTCCTGGAATCGCCTAATATTTGTCCCAGATATCAAATACAGCCTAAGAAACCATTGTCACCGCACCGCCATGACCAAATTAGATTTTTTGGCATTTTACAGCCATAAAACTAGAAATCCTCGCGAGTCCCAAATTTTTGTGTGCTATAGCCCATGCCTTCCGCCTTGGGCTCGGATGGATCCGTCGTGGAATCGCCTAATATTTGTCCCGGACATCAAATACGGCATAAGAAACAATTTTGACCCACCCGAAATGACCACTTTATATTCTTTGGCATTTTACAGCCATAAAACGGCAAATCCGCGCGAGTCCCAAATTTTTGGGTGCTATAGCCCATGCCTTCCGCCTTGGGCCCGGATGGTTCCATTCTGGAATCATCTAATATTTGTCTTGGACATCAAATACGGCATAATAAAACTATTTTCACTGCCCCGCCATGACCAAATTATATCTTTTGGCATTTTATAGCCATAAAACTAGAAATCCGCGCGAGTCCCAAATTTTTGTGTGTTATAGCCCATGTCTTCCGCCTTGAGCCCGGATGGATCCGTCCTGGAATCATATAATATTTGTCTCAGACATCAAATACAGCCTAATAAAACCATTTTCACTGCCTCGCCATGACCAAATTATATTTTTTGGCATTTTACAGCCATCAAACTAGAAATCCGCGCGAGACCCAAATTTTTGTGTGCTATAGCCCATGCCTTCTGCTTTAGGCCCGGATGGATCCGTCTTGGAATCGCCTAATATTTGTCTCAGACATCAAATACAGCCTATGCAACCATTGACACCGAACCTCCATGACCAAATTATATTTTTTGGCATTTTACAGCCATAAAACTAGAAATCCTCGCGAGTCCCAAATTTTTGTGTGTTATAGCCCATGCCTTCCGCTTTGGGCCCGGATGGTTCCGTTCTGGAATCGTCTAATATTTGTCTTGGACATCAAATACGGCATTATAAAACCATTTTCACTGCCCCGCCATGAAAATATTATAGCTTTTGGCATTTTACAGCCATAAAACTAGAAATCCGCGCGAGTCCCAAATTATTGTGTGCTATAGCCCATGCCTTCTGCTTTGGGCCCGGATGGATCCGTCCTGGAATCGCCTAATATTTGTCCCAGATATCAAATACAGCCTAAGAAACTATTGTCACCGCACCGCCATGACCGAATTAGATTTTTTGGCATTTTACAGCCATAAAACTAGAAATCCTCGCGAGTCCCAAATTTTTGTGTGCTATACCCCATGCCTTCTGATTTGGGCCCGGATAGATCCATCCTAGAATCGCCTAATATTTGTCTCGGACATCAAATACAGCCTAAGAAACCATTTTCACCGCACCGCCATGACCGAATTAGATTTTTTGGCATTTTACAGCCATAAAACTAGAAATCCTCGCGAGTCCCAAATTTTTATGTGCTATAGTCCATGCCTTCTGCTTTGGGCCCGGATGGATCCATCTTGGAATCGCCTAATATTTGTCTCAGACATCAAATACAGCCTATGCAACCATTGACACCGCACCTCCATGACCAAATTATATTTTTTGGCATTTTACAGCCATAAAACTAGAAATCCTCGTGAGTCCCAAATTTTTGTGTGTTATAGACCATGCCTTCCGCCTTAGGCCCTGATGGTTCCATTCTGGAATCGTCTAATATTTGTCTTGGACATCAAATACGGCATAATAAAACCATTTTCACGGCCCCGCCATGACCAAATTATATCTTTTGGCATTTTACAGCTATAAAACTGGAAATTCGCGCGAGTCCAAAATTTTTGTGTGCTATACCCCATGCCTTCTGATTTGGGCCCGGATAGATCCATCCTAGAATCGCCTAATATTTGTCTCGGACATCAAATACAGCCTAAGAAACCATTGTCACCGCACCGCCATGACCGAATTAGATTTTTTGGCATTTTACAGCCATAAAACTAGAAATCCTCGCGAGTCCCAAATTTTTGTGTGCTATAGCCCATGCCTTCCGCCTTGGGCTCGGATGGATCCGTCGTGGAATCGCCTAATATTAGTCCCGGACATCAAATACGGCATAAGAAACAATTTGCACCCACCCGAAATGACCACTTTATATTCTTTGGCATTTTACAGCCATAAAACAGCAAATCCGCGTGAATCCCAAATTTTTGTGTGCTATAGCCCATGCCTTCCGCCTTGGGCCCGGATGGTTCCATTATGGAATCATCTAATATTTGTCTTGGACATCAAATACGGCATAATAAAACCATTTTCACTGCCCCGCCATGACCAAATTATATCTTTTGGTATTTTACAGCCATAAAACTAGAAATTCGCACGAGTCCCAAATTTTTGTGTGCTATAGCCCATGCCTTCTGCTTTGGGCCCGGATGGATCCGTCTTGGAATCGCCTAATATTTGTCTCAGACATCAAATACAGCGTATGCAACCATTGACACCGCACCTCCATGACCAAATTATATTTTTTGGCATTTTACAGCAATAAAACTAGAAATCCTCGCGAGTCCCAAATTTTTGTGTGTTATAGCCCATGCCTTCCGCCTTGGGCCTGGATGGTTCCGTCTTGGAATCGTCTAATATTTGTCTTGGACATCAAATACGGCATTATAAAACCATTTTCACCGCCCCGCCATGACCAAATTATATCTTTTGGCATTTTACAGCCGTAAAACTAGAAATCCTCGCGAGTCCCAAATTTTTGTGTGTTATAGCCCATGCCTTCCGCCTTGGGCCCGGATGGTTCCGTTCTGGAATCGTCTAATATTTGTTTTGGACATCAAATACGGCATTATAAAACCATTTTCACTGCCCCGCCATGAACAAATTATAGCTTTTGGCATTTTACAGCCATAAAACTAGAAATCCGCGCGAGTCCCAAATTTTTGTGTGCTATAGCCCATGCCTTCCGCCTTGGGCTCGGATGGATCCGTCGTGGAATCGCCTAATATTTGTCCCGGACATCAAATACGGCATAAGAAACAATTTGCACCCACCCGAAATGACCACTTTATATTCTTTGGCATTTTACAGCCATAAAACGGCAAATCCGCGCGAGACCCAAATTTTTGGGTGCTATAGCCCATGCCTTCCGCCTTGGGCCCGGATGGTTCTATTCTGGAATCATCTAATATTTGTCTTGGACATCAAATATGGCATAATAAAACTATTTTCACTGCCCCGCCATGACCAAATTATATCTTTTGGCATTTTACAGCCGTAAAACTAGAAATCCTCGCGAGTCCCAAATTTTTGTGTGCTATAACCCATGCCTTCTGCTTTGGGCCCGGATGGATCCGTCCTGGAATCGCCTAATATTTGTCCCAGATATCAAATACAGCCTAAGAAACCATTGTCACCGCATTTCCATGACCAAATTAGATTTTTTGGCATTTTACAGCCATAAAACTAGAAATCCGCGCGAGTCCCAAATTTTTGTGTGCTATAGCCCATGCCTTCTGCTTTGGGCCCGGATGGATCCATCTTGGAATCGCCTAATATTTGTCTTGGACATCAAATACGGCATTATAAAACCATTTTCACCGCCCCGCCATGACCAAATTATATCTTTTGGCATTTTACAGCCGTAAAACTAGAAATCCTCGCGAGTCCCAAATTTTTGTGTGTTATAGCCCATGCCTTCCGCCTTGGGCCCGGATGGTTCCGTTCTGGAATCGTCTAATATTTGTCTTGGACATCAAATACGGCATTATAAAACCATTTTCACTGCCCCGCCATGACCAAATTATAGCTTTTGGCATTTTACAGCCATAAAACTAGAAATCCGCGCGAGTCCCAAATTTTTGTGTGCTATAGCCCATGCCTTCTGCTTTGGGCCCGGATGGATCCGTCCTGGAATCGCCTAATATTTGTCCCAGATATCAAATACAGCCTAAGAAACCATTGTCACCGCATCGCCATGACCAAATTAGATTTTTTGGCATTTTACAGCCATAAAACTAGAAATTCGCGCGAGTCCCAAATTTTTGTGTGCTATAGCCCATGCCTTCTGCTTTGGGCCCGGATGGATCCGTCCTGGAATCGCCTAATATTTGTCCCAGATATCAAATACAGCCTAAGAAACCATTGTCACCGCATCGCCATGACCAAATTAGATTTTTTGGCATTTTACAGCCATAAAACTAGAAATCCGCGCGAGTCCCAAATTTTTGTGTGTTATAGCCCATGTCTTCCGCCTTGAGCCCGGATGGTTCCGTCCTGGAATCATATAATATTTGTCTTGGACATCAAATACGGCATAATAAAACCATTTTCACTGCCTCGCCATGACCAAATTATATTTTTTGGCATTTTACAGCCATCAAACTAGAAATCTGCGCGAGACCCAAATTTTTGTGTGCTATAGCCCATGCCTTCTGCTTTAGGCCCGGATGGATCCGTCCTGCAATTGCCTAATATTTGTCTCGGACATTAAATACTGCCTAAGAAACCATTGTCACCGCACCGCCATGACCAAATTATATTTTTTGGCATTTTACAGCCATTAAACTGGAAATCTGCGCGAGTCCCAAAATTTTGTGTGCTATAGCCCATGCCTTCCGCCTTGGGCCCGGATGGTTCCGTCTTGGAATCGTCTAATATTTGTCTTGGACATCAAATACGGCATTATAAAACCATTTTCACCGCCCCGCCATGACCAAATTATATCTTTTGGCATTTTACAGCCGTAAAACTAGAAATCCTCGCGAGTCCCAAATTTTTGTGTGTTATAGCCCATGCCTTCCGCCTTGGGCCCGGATGGTTCCGTTCTGGAATCGTCTAATATTTGTTTTGGACATCAAATACGGCATTATAAAACCATTTTCACTGCCCCGGCATGACCAAATTATAGCTTTTGGCATTTTACATCCATAAAACTAGAAATCCGCGCGAGTCCCAAATTTTTGTGTGCTATAACCCATGCCTTCTGCTTTGGGCCCGGATGGATCCGTCCTGGAATCGCCTAATATTTGTCCCAGATATCAAATACAGCCTAAGAAACCATTGTCACCGCATTTCCATGACCAAATTAGATTTTTTGGCATTTTACAGCCATAAAACTAGAAATCCGCGCGAGTCCCAAATTTTTGTGTGCTATAGCCCATGCCTTCTGCTTTGGGCCCGGATGGATCCATCTTGGAATCGCCTAATATTTGTCTCAAAAATCAAATACAGCCTATGCAACCATTGACTCCGCACCTCCATGACCAAATTATATTTTTTGGCATTTTACAGCCATAAAACTAGAAATCCGCGCGAGACCCAAATTTTTGGGTGCTATAGCCCATGCCTTCCGCCTTGGGCCCGGATGGTTCTATTCTGGAATCATCTAATATTTGTCTTGGACATCAAATACGGCATAATAAAACTATTTTCACTGCCCCGCCATGACCAAATTATATCTTTTGGCATTTTACAGCCATAAAATTAGAAATCCGCGCGAGTCCCAAATTTTTGTGTGTTATAGCCCATGTCTTCCGCCTTGATCCCGGATGGATCCGTCTTGAAATCGTCTAATATTTGTCTTGGACATCAAATACGGCATTATAAAACCATTTTCACCGCCCCGCCATGACCAAATTATATCTTTTGGCATTTTACAGCCGTAAAACTAGAAATCCTCGCGAGTCCCAAATTTTTGTGTGTTATAGCCCATGCCTTCCGCCTTGGGCCTGGATGGTTCCGTTCTGGAATCGTCTAATATTTGTCTTGGACATCAAATACGGCATTATAAAACCATTTTCACTGCCCCGCCATGACCAAATTATAGCTTTTGGCATTTTACAGCCATAAAACTAGAAATCCGCGCGAGTCCCAAATTTTTGTGTGCTATAGCCCATGCCTTCTGCTTTGGGCCCGGATGGATCCGTCCTGGAATCGCCTAATATTTGTCCCAGATATCAAATACAGCCTAAGAAACCATTGTCACCGCATCGCCATGACCAAATTATATTTTTTGGCATTTTACAGCCATCAAACTAAAAATCCGCGCGAGACCCAAATTTTTGTGTGCTATAGCCCATGCCTTCTGCTTTAGGCTAGGATGGATCCGTCCTGGAATTGCCTAATATTTGTCCCGGACATCAAATACTGCCTATGCAACCATTGTCACCGCATCGCCATGACCAAATTAGATTTTTTGGCATTTTACAGCCATAAAACTAGAAATCCGCGCGAGTCCCAAATTTTTGTGTGTTATAGCCCATGTCTTCCGCCTTGAGCCCGGATGGTTCCGTCCTGGAATCATATAATATTTGTCTTGGACATCAAATACGGCATAATAAAACCATTTTCACTGCCTCGCCATGACCAAATTATATTTTTTGGCATTTTACAGCCATCAAACTAGAAATCCGCGCGAGACCCAAATTTTTGTGTGCTATAGCCCATGCCTTCTGCTTTAGGCCCGGATGGATCCGTCCTGCAATTGCCTAATATTTGTCTCGGACATTAAATACTGCCTAAGAAACCATTGTCACCGCACCGCCATGACCAAATTATATTTTTTGGCATTTTACAGCCATTAAACTGGAAATCTGCGCGAGTCCCAAAATTTTGTGTGCTATAGCCCATGCCTTCCGCCTTGGGCCCGGATGGTTCCGTCTTGGAATCGTCTAATATTTGTCTTGGACATCAAATACGGCATTATAAAACCATTTTCACCGCCCCGCCATGACCAAATTATATCTTTTGGCATTTTACAGCCGTAAAACTAGAAATCCTCGCGAGTCCCAAATTTTTGTGTGTTATAGCCCATGCCTTCCGCCTTGGGCCCGGATGGTTCCGTTCTGGAATCGTCTAATATTTGTTTTGGACATCAAATACGGCATTATAAAACCATTTTCACTGCCCCGCCATGACCAAATTATAGCTTTTGGCATTTTACATCCATAAAACTAGAAATCCGCGCGAGTCCCAAATTTTTGTGTGCTATAACACATGCCTTCTGCTTTGGGCCCGGATGGATCCGTCCTGGAATCGCCTAATATTTGTCCCAGATATCAAATACAGCCTAAGAAACCATTGTCACCGCATTTCCATGACCAAATTATATTTTTTGGCATTTTACAGCCATCAAACTAGAAATCCGCGCGAGACCCAAATTTTTGTGTGCTATAGCCCATGCCTTCTGCTTTAGGCCCGGATGGATCCGTCCTGCAATTGCCTAATATTTGTCTCGGACATTAAATACTGCCTAAGAAACCATTGTCACCGCACCGCCATGATCAAATTATATTTTTTGGCATTTTACAGCCATTAAACTGGAAATCTGCGCGAGTCCCAAAATTTTGTGTGCTATAGCCCATGCCTTCCGCCTTGGGCCCGGATGGTTCCGTCTTGGAATCGTCTAATATTTGTCTTGGACATCAAATACGGCATTATAAAACCATTTTCACCGCCCCGCCATGACCAAATTATATCTTTTGGCATTTTACAGCCATAAAACTAGAAATCCGCGCGAGTCCCAAATTTTTGTGTGCTATAGCCCATGCCTTCTGCTTTGGGCCCGGATGGATCCGTCCTGGAATCGCCTAATATTTGTCCCAGATATCAAATACAGCCTAAGAAACCATTGTCACCGCATCGCCATGACCAAATTAGATTTTTTGGCATTTTACAGCCATAAAACTAGAAATTCGCGCGAGTCCCAAATTTTTGTGTGCTATAGCCCATGCCTTCTGCTTTGGGCCCGGATGGATCCGTCCTGGAATCGCCTAATATTTGTCCCAGATATCAAATACAGCCTAAGAAACCATTGTCACCGCATCGCCATGACCAAATTATATTTTTTGGCATTTTACAGCCATCAAACTAAAAATCCGCGCGAGACCCAAATTTTTGTGTGCTATAGCCCATGCCTTCTGCTTTAGGCTAGGATGGATCCGTCCTGGAATTGCCTAATATTTGTCCCGGACATCAAATACTGCCTATGCAACCATTGTCACCGCATCGCCATGACCAAATTAGATTTTTTGGCATTTTACAGCCATAAAACTAGAAATCCGCGCGAGTCCCAAATTTTTGTGTGTTATAGCCCATGTCTTCCGCCTTGAGCCCGGATGGTTCCGTCCTGGAATCATATAATATTTGTCTTGGACATCAAATACGGCATAATAAAACCATTTTCACTGCCTCGCCATGACCAAATTATATTTTTTGGCATTTTACAGCCATCAAACTAGAAATCCGCGCGAGACCCAAATTTTTGTGTGCTATAGCCCATGCCTTCTGCTTTAGGCCCGGATGGATCCGTCCTGCAATTGCCTAATATTTGTCTCGGACATTAAATACTGCCTAAGAAACCATTGTCACCGCACCGCCATGATCAAATTATATTTTTTGGCATTTTACAGCCATTAAACTGGAAATCTGCGCGAGTCCCAAAATTTTGTGTGCTATAGCCCATGCCTTCCGCCTTGGGCCCGGATGGTTCCGTCTTGGAATCGTCTAATATTTGTCTTGGACATCAAATACGGCATTATAAAACCATTTTCACCGCCCCGCCATGACCAAATTATATCTTTTGGCATTTTACAGCCGTAAAACTAGAAATCCTCGCGAGTCCCAAATTTTTGTGTGTTATAGCCCATGCCTTCCGCCTTGGGCCCGGATGGTTCCGTTCTGGAATCGTCTAATATTTGTTTTGGACATCAAATACGGCATTATAAAACCATTTTCACTGCCCCGCCATGACCAAATTATAGCTTTTGGCATTTTACATCCATAAAACTAGAAATCCGCGCGAGTCCCAAATTTTTGTGTGCTATAACCCATGCCTTCTGCTTTGGGCCCGGATGGATCCGTCCTGGAATCGCCTAATATTTGTCCCAGATATCAAATACAGCCTAAGAAACCATTGTCACCGCATTTCCATGACCAAATTAGATTTTTTGGCATTTTACAGCCATAAAACTAGAAATCCGCGCGAGTCCCAAATTTTTGTGTGCTATAGCCCATGCCTTCTGCTTTGGGCCCGGATGGATCCATCTTGGAATCGCCTAATATTTGTCTTGGACATCAAATACGGCATTATAAAACCATTTTCACCGCCCCGCCATGACCAAATTATATCTTTTGGCATTTTACAGCCGTAAAACTAGAAATCCTCGCGAGTCCCAAATTTTTGTGTGTTATAGCCCATGCCTTCCGCCTTGGGCCCGGATGGTTCCGTTCTGGAATCGTCTAATATTTGTCTTGGACATCAAATACGGCATTATAAAACCATTTTCACTGCCCCGCCATGACCAAATTATAGCTTTTGGCATTTTACAGCCATAAAACTAGAAATCCGCGCGAGTCCCAAATTTTTGTGTGCTATAGCCCATGCCTTCTGCTTTGGGCCCGGATGGATCCGTCCTGGAATCGCCTAATATTTGTCCCAGATATCAAATACAGCCTAAGAAACCATTGTCACCGCATCGCCATGACCAAATTAGATTTTTTGGCATTTTACAGCCATAAAACTAGAAATTCGCGCGAGTCCCAAATTTTTGTGTGCTATAGCCCATGCCTTCTGCTTTGGGCCCGGATGGATCCGTCCTGGAATCGCCTAATATTTGTCCCAGATATCAAATACAGCCTAAGAAACCATTGTCACCGCATCGCCATGACCAAATTAGATTTTTTGGCATTTTACAGCCATAAAACTAGAAATCCGCGCGAGTCCCAAATTTTTGTGTGTTATAGCCCATGTCTTCCGCCTTGAGCCCGGATGGTTCCGTCCTGGAATCATATAATATTTGTCTTGGACATCAAATACGGCATAATAAAACCATTTTCACTACCTCGCCATGACCAAATTATATTTTTTGGCATTTTACAGCCATCAAACTAGAAATCCGCGCGAGACCCAAATTTTTGTGTGCTATAGCCCATGCCTTCTGCTTTAGGCCCGGATGGATCCGTCCTGCAATTGCCTAATATTTGTCTCGGACATTAAATACTGCCTAAGAAACCATTGTCACCGCACCGCCATGACCAAATTATATTTTTTGGCATTTTACAGCCATTAAACTGGAAATCTGCGCGAGTCCCAAAATTTTGTGTGCTATAGCCCATGCCTTCCGCCTTGGGCCCGGATGGTTCCGTCTTGGAATCGTCTAATATTTGTCTTGGACATCAAATACGGCATTATAAAACCATTTTCACCGCCCCGCCATGACCAAATTATATCTTTTGGCATTTTACAGCCGTAAAACTAGAAATCCTCGCGAGTCCCAAATTTTTGTGTGTTATAGCCCATGCCTTCCGCCTTGGGCCCGGATGGTTCCGTTCTGGAATCGTCTAATATTTGTTTTGGACATCAAATACGGCATTATAAAACCATTTTCACTGCCCCGCCATGACCAAATTATAGCTTTTGGCATTTTACATCCATAAAACTAGAAATCCGCGCGAGTCCCAAATTTTTGTGTGCTATAACACATGCCTTCTGCTTTGGGCCCGGATGGATCCGTCCTGGAATCGCCTAATATTTGTCCCAGATATCAAATACAGCCTAAGAAACCATTGTCACCGCATTTCCATGACCAAATTATATTTTTTGGCATTTTACAGCCATAAAACTAGAAATCCGCGCGAGTCCCAAATTTTTGTGTGCTATAGCCCATGCCTTCTGCTTTGGGCCCGGATGGATCCATCTTGGAATCGCCTAATATTTGTCTCAAAAATCAAATACAGCCTATGCAACCATTGACTCCGCACCTCCATGACCAAATTATATTTTTTGGCATTTTACAGCCATAAAACTAGAAATCCGCGCGAGACCCAAATTTTTGGGTGCTATAGCCCATGCCTTCCGCCTTGGGCCCGGATGGTTCTATTCTGGAATCATCTAATATTTGTCTTGGACATCAAATACGGCATAATAAAACTATTTTCACTGCCCCGCCATGACCAAATTATATCTTTTGGCATTTTACAGCCATAAAATTAGAAATCCGCGCGAGTCCCAAATTTTTGTGTGTTATAGCCCATGTCTTCCGCCTTGATCCCGGATGGATCCGTCTTGGAATCGTCTAATATTTGTCTTGGACATCAAATACGGCATTATAAAACCATTTTCACCGCCCCGCCATGACCAAATTATATCTTTTGGCATTTTACAGCCGTAAAACTAGAAATCCTCGCGAGTCCCAAATTTTTGTGTGTTATAGCCCATGCCTTCCGCCTTGGGCCTGGATGGTTCCGTTCTGGAATCGTCTAATATTTGTCTTGGACATCAAATACGGCATTATAAAACCATTTTCACTGCCCCGCCATGACCAAATTATAGCTTTTGGCATTTTACAGCCATAAAACTAGAAATCCGCGCGAGTCCCAAATTTTTGTGTGCTATAGCCCATGCCTTCTGCTTTGGGCCCGGATGGATCCGTCCTGGAATCGCCTAATATTTGTCCCAGATATCAAATACAGCCTAAGAAACCATTGTCACCGCATCGCCATGACCAAATTATATTTTTTGGCATTTTACAGCCATCAAACTAAAAATCCGCGCGAGACCCAAATTTTTGTGTGCTATAGCCCATGCCTTCTACTTTAGGCCAGGATGGATCCGTCCTGGAATTGCCTAATATTTGTCCCGGACATCAAATACTGCCTATGCAACCATTGTCACCGCATCGCCATGACCAAATTAGATTTTTTGGCATTTTACAGCCATAAAACTAGAAATCCGCGCGAGTCCCAAATTTTTGTGTGTTATAGCCCATGTCTTCCGCCTTGAGCCCGGATGGTTCCGTCCTGGAATCATATAATATTTGTCTTGGACATCAAATACGGCATAATAAAACCATTTTCACTGCCTCGCCATGACCAAATTATATTTTTTGGCATTTTACAGCCATCAAACTAGAAATCCGCGCGAGACCCAAATTTTTGTGTGCTATAGCCCATGCCTTCTGCTTTAGGCCCGGATGGATCCGTCCTGCAATTGCCTAATATTTGTCTCGGACATTAAATACTGCCTAAGAAACCATTGTCACCGCACCGCCATGACCAAATTATATTTTTTGGCATTTTACAGCCATTAAACTGGAAATCTGCGCGAGTCCCAAAATTTTGTGTGCTATAGCCCATGCCTTCCGCCTTGGGCCCGGATGGTTCCGTCTTGGAATCGTCTAATATTTGTCTTGGACATCAAATACGGCATTATAAAACCATTTTCACCGCCCCGCCATGACCAAATTATATCTTTTGGCATTTTACAGCCGTAAAACTAGAAATCCTCACGAGTCCCAAATTTTTGTGTGTTATAGCCCATGCCTTCCGCCTTGGGCCCGGATGGTTCCGTTCTGGAATCGTCTAATATTTGTCTTGGACATCAAATACGGCATTATAAAACCATTTTCACTGCCCCGCCATGATCAAATTATAGCTTTTGGCATTTTACAGCCATAAAACTAGAAATCCGCGCGAGTCCCAAATTTTTGTGTGCTATAACCCATGCCTTCTGCTTTGGGCCCGGATGGATCCGTCCTGGAATAGCCTAATATTTGTCCCAGATATCAAATACAGCCTAAGAAACCATTGTCACCGCATCTCCATGACCAAATTAGATTTTTTGGCATTTTACAGCCATAAAACTAGAAATCCGCGCGAGTCCCAAATTTTTGTGTGCTATAGCCCATGCCTTCTGCTTTGGGCCCGGATGGATCCATCTTGGAATCGCCTAATATTTGTCTCAAAAATCAAATACAGCCTATGCAACCATTGACTCCGCACCTCCATGACCAAATTATATTTTTTGGCATTTTACAGCCATAAAACTAGAAATCCTCGCGAGTCCCAAATATTTGAGTGTTATAGCCCATGTCTTCCGCCTTGAGCCCGGATGGTTCCGTCCTGGAATCATATAATATTTTTCTTGGACATCAAATACGGCATAATAAAACCATTTTCACTGCCTCTCCATGACCAAATTATATTTTTTGGCATTTTACAGCCATCAAACTAAAAATCCGCGCGAGACCCAAATTTTTGTGTGCTATAGCCCATGCCTTCTGCTTTAGGCCAGGATGGATCCGTCCTGGAATTGCCTAATATTTGTCCCGGACATCAAATACTGCCTAAGAAACCATTGTCACCGCACCGCCATGAACAAATTATATTTTTTGGCATTTTACAGCCATTAAACTGGAAATCTGCGCGAGTCCCAAAATTTTGTGTGCTATAGCCCATGCCTTCCGCCTTGGGCCCGGATGGTTCCGTCTTGGAATCGTCTAATATTTGCCTTGGACATCAAATACGGCATTATAAAACCATTTTCACCGCCCCGCCATGACCAAATTATATCTTTTGGCATTTTACAGCCGTAAAACTAGAAATCCTCGGGAGTCCCAAATTTTTGTGTGTTATAGCCCATGCCTTCCGCCTTGGGCCCGGATGGTTCCGTTCTGGAATCGTCTAATATTAGTCTTGGACATCAAATACGGCATTATAAAACCATTTTCACTGCCCCGCCATGACCAAATTATAGCTTTTGGCATTTTACAGCCATAAAACTAGAAAGCCGCGCGAGTCCCAAATTTTTGTGTGCTATAGCCCATGCCTTCTGCTTTGGGCCCGGATGGATCCGTCCTGGAATCGCATAATATTTGTCCCAGACATCAAATACAGCCTAAGAAACCATTGTCACCGCACCGCCATGACCAAATTAGATTTTTTGGCATTTTACAGCCATAAAACTAGAAATCCTCGCGAGTCCCAAATTTTTGTGTGCTATAGCCCATGTCTTCCGCCTTGGGCCCGGATGGTTCCGTCCTGGAATCGTCTAATATTTGTCTTGGACATCAAATACGGCATAATAAAACCATTTTCACCGCCCTGCCATGACCAAATTATATCTTTTGGCATTTTACAGCTACAAAACTGGAAATTCGCGCGAGTCCAAAATTTTTGTGTGCTATACCCCATGCCTTCTGATTTGGGCCCGGATAGATCCGTCCTAGAATCGCCTAATATTTGTCTCGGACATCAAATACAGCCTAAGAAACCATTGTCTCCACACCGCCATGACCGAATTAGATTTTTTGGCATTTTACAGCCATAAAACTAGAAATCCTCGCGAGTCCCAAATTTTTGTGTGCTATAGCCCATGCCTTCCGCCTTGGGCCCGGATGGTTCCATTCTGGAATCATCTAATATTTGTCTTGGACATCAAATACGGCATAATAAAACCATTTTCACTGCCCCGCCATGACCAAATTATATCTTTTGGCATTTTACAGCCATAAAACTAGAAATCCGCGCGAGTCCCAAATTTTTGTGTGCTATAGCCCATGCCTTCTGCTTTGGGCCCGGATGGATCCGTCTTGGAATCGCCTAATATTTGTCTCAGACATCAAATACAGCCTATGCAACCATTGACACCGCACCTCCATGACCAAATTATATTTTTTGGCATTTTACAGCCATAAAACTAGAAATCCTCGCGAGTCCCAAATTTTTGTGTGTTATAGCCCATGCCTTCCGCCTTGGGCCCGGATGGTTCCGTTCTGGAATCGTCTAATATTTGTCTTGGACATCAAATACGGCATTATAAAACCATTTTCACTGCCCCGCCATGAAAATATTATAGCTTTTGGGATTTTACAGCCATAAAACTAGAAATCCGCGCGAGTCCCAAATTTTTGTGTGCTATAGCCCATGCCTTCTGCTTTGGGCCCGGATGGATCCGTCCTGGAATCGCCTAATATTTGTCCCAGATATCAAATACAGCCTAAGAAACCATTGTCACCGCACCGCCATGACCGAATTAGATTTTTTGGCATTTTACAGCCATAAAACTAGAAATCCTCGCGAGTCCCAAATTTTTGTGTGCATATAGCCCATGCCTTCCGCCTTGGGCTCGGATGGATCCGTCGTGGAATCGCCTAATATTAGTCCCGGACATCAAATACGGCATAAGAAACAATTTGCACCCACCTGAAATGACCACTTTATATTCTTTGGCATTTTACAGCCATAAAACGGCAAATCCGCGCGAGTCCCAAATTTTTGGGTGCTATAGCCCATGCCTTCCGCCTTGGGCCCGGATGGTTCTATTCTGGAATCATCTAATATTTGTCTTGGACATCAAATACGGCATAATAAAACTATTTTCACTGCCCCGCCATGACCAAATTATATCTTTTGGCATTTTACAGCCATAAAACTAGAAATCCGCGCGAGTCCCAAATTTTTGTGTGTTATAGCCCATGTCTTCCGCCTTGAGCCATGATGGATCCGTCTTGGAATCGTCTAATATTTGTCTTGGACATCAAATACGGCATTATAAAACCATTTTCACCGCCCCGCCATGACCAAATTATATCTTTTGGCATTTTACAGCCGTAAAACTAGAAATCCGCGCGAGTTCCAAATTTTTGTGTGCTATAGCCCATGCCTTCTGCTTTGGGCCCGGATGGATCAGTCCTGGAATTGCCTAATATTTGTCCCAGACATCAAAGATGGCCTAAGAAACCATTGTCACCGCCATGACCAAATTATTTTTTTTGGCATTTTACAGCCATAAAACTGGAAATCCGCGCGAGTCCCAAAATTTTGTGTGCTATAGCCCATGCCTTCCGCCTTGGGCCCGTATGGTTCCATTCTAAAATCATCTAATATTTGTCTTGGACATCAAATACGGCATAATAAAACCATTTTCACCGCCCCGCCATGACCAAATTATATCTTTTGGCATTTTACAGCCATAAAACTAGAAATCCTCACAAGTCCCAAATTTTTGTGTGCCCATGTCTTCCGCCTTGGGCCCGGATGGTTCCGTCTTGGAATCGTCTAATATTTGTCTTGGACATCAAATACAGCCTAAGAAACCATTGTCACCGCACCTCCATGACCAAATTATATTTTTTGGCATTTTACAGCCATTAAACTGCAAATCTGCGCGAGTCCAAAAATTTTGTGTGTTATAGCCCATGCCTTCCGCCTTGGGCCCGTATGGTTCCGTTCTGGAATCGTATAATATTTGTCTTGGACATCAAATACGGCATAATAAAACCATTTTCACCGCCCCGCCATGACCAAATTATATCTTTTGGCATTTTACAGCCATAAAACTAGAAATCCTCGCGAGTCCCAAATTTTTGTGTGCTATAGCCCATGTCTTCCGCCTTGGGACCGGATGGTTCCGTCCTAGAATCGTCTAATATTTGTCTTGGACATCAAATACGGCATTATAAAACCATTTTCACTACCCCGTCATGACCAAATTATAGCTTTAGGCATTTTACAGCCATAAAACTAGAAATCCGCGCGAGCCCCAAATTTTTGTGTGCTATAGCCCATGCCTTCTGCTTTGGGCCCAGATGGATCCGTCCTGGAATCGCCTAATATTTTTTCCAGACATCAAATAGAGCCTAAGAAACCATTGTCACCGCACTGCCATGACCAAATTATATTTTTTGGCATTTTACATGCATTAAATTGGAAATTTGCGCGAGTCCCAAAATTTTGTGTGCTATAGCCCATGCCTTCCGCCTTGGGCCCGGATGGTTCTGTCTTGGAATCATCTAATATTTGTCTTGGACATCAAATACGGCATTATAAAACCATTTTCACCGCCCCTCCATGACCAAATTATATCTTTTGGTATTTTACAGCCGTAAAACTAGAAATCCTCACGAGTCCCAAATTTTTGTGTGCTATAGCCCATGTCTTCCGCCTTGGGCCCGGATGGTTCCATTCTGAAATCGTCAAATACGGCATAATAAAACCATTTTCACCGCCCCGCCATGACCAAATTATATCTTTTGGCATTTTACAGCCATAAAACTAGAAATCCTCACGAGTCCCAAAATTTTGTGTGCTATAGCCCATGCCTTCCGCCTTGGGCCCGGATGGTTCCGTTCTGGAATAGTATAATATTTGTCTTGTACATCAAATACGGCATAATAAAACCATTTTCACCGCCCCGCCATGACCAAATTATATCTTTTGGCATTTTACGGCCATAAAACTAGAAATCCTCGCGAGTCCTAAATTTTTGTGTGATATAGCCCATGCCTTCTGCTTTAGGCCCGGATGGTTCCGTCCTGGAATTGCCTAATATTTGTCCTAGACATCAAATACGGCCTAAGAAACCATTGTCACCGCACCGCCATGACCAAATTATATTTTTTGGCATTTTACAGCCATTAAACTGGAAATCCTCGCGAGTCCCAAAATTTTGTGTGCTATAGCCCATGCCTTCCGCCTTGGGCCCGGATGGTTCCGTCTTGGAATCGTCTAATATTTGTCATGGACATCAAATACGGCATAATAAAACCATTTCACTGCCACGCCATGACCAAATTACATCTTTTGGCATTTTATAGTCATAAAACTAGAAATCCTCGCGAGTCCCAAATTTTTGTGTGCTATAGCCCATGTCATCTGCCTTGGGCCCGGATGGTTCCGTCCTGGAATCGTCTAATATTTGACTTGGACATCAAATACGGCATTATAAAACCATTTTCACTGCCCCGCCATGACCAAATTATATCTTTTGGAATTTTACAACCATAAAGCTAGAAATCCGCGCGAGTTCCAAATTTTTGTGTGCTATAGCCCATGCCTTCTGCTTTGGGCCCGGATGGATCAGTCCAGGAATTGCCTAATATTTGTCCTAGACATCAAATACGGCCTAAGAAACCATTGTCTCCGCCATGACCAAATTATATTTTTTTGGCATTTTACAGCCATAAAATTGGAAATCCGCGCGAGTCCCAAAATTTTGTGTGCTATAGCCCATGCCTTCCGCCTTGGGCCCGGATGGTTCCATTCTGAAATCGTCTAATATTTGTCTTGGACATCAAATACGGCATAATAAAACCATTTTCACCGCCCCGCCATGACCAAATTATATCTTTTGGCATTTTACAGCCATAAAACTAGAAATCCTCACGAGTCCCAAATTTTTGTGTGCTATAGTCCATGTCTTCCGCCTTGGGCCCGGATGGTTCCGTCTTGGAATCGTCTAATATTTGTCTTGGACATTAAATACAGCCTAAGAAACCATTGTCACCGCACCTCCATGACCAAATTATATTTTTTGGCATTTTACAGCCATTAAACTGGAAATCTGCGCGAGTCCCAAATTTTTGTGTGCTATAGCCCATGTCTTCCGCCTTGGGACCGGATGGTTCTGTCCTGGAATCGTCTAATATTTGTCTTGGACATCAAATACGGCATTATAAAACCATTTTCACTACCCCGCCATGACCAAATTATAGCTTTTGGCATTTTACAGCCATAAAACTAGAAATCCGCTCGAGTCCCAAATTTTCGTGTGCTATAGCCCATGCCTTCTGCTTTGGGCCCAGATGGATCCGTCCTGGAATCGCCTAATATTTTTTCCAGACATCAAATACAGCCTAAGCAACCATTGTCACCGCACCGCCATGACCAAATTATATTTTTTGGCATTTTACAACCATAAAACTAGAAATCCTCGCGAGTCCAAAATTTTTTTGTGCTATAGCTCATGCCTTCTGCCTGGGCCCGGATGGATCCGTCTTGGAATCGTCTAATATTTGTCTTGGACATCAAATACGGCATAATAAAACCTATTTTCACTGCCCCGCCATGACCAAATTATATTTTTTGGCATTTTACAGCCATCAAACTGGAAATCCGTGCGAGACCCAAATTTTTGTGTGCTATAGCCCATGCCTTCTGCTTTAGGCCCGGATGGATCCGTCCTGGATTTGCCTAATATTTGTCCCGGACATCAAATACTGCCTAAGAAACCATTGTCACCACACCGCCATGACCAAATTATATTTTTTGGCATTTTACAGCCATTAAACTGGAAATTTGCGCGAGTCCCAAAATTTTGTGTGCTATAGCCCATGCCTTCCGCCTTGGGCCCGGATGGTTCCATCTTGGAATCATCTAATATTTGTCTTGGACATCAAATACGACATTATAAAACCATTTTCACCGCCCCTCCATGACCAAATTATATCTTTTGGTATTTTACAGCCGTAAAACTAGAAATCCTCGTGAGTCCCAAATTATTGTGTGCTATAGCCCATGCCTTCCGCCTTGGGCCCGGATGGTTCCGTTCTGGAATCATCTAATATTTGTCTTGGACATCAAATACGGCATTATAAAACCATTTTCACTACCCCGCCATGACCAAATTATAGCTTTTGGCATTTTACAGCCATAAAACTAGAAAGCCGCGCGAGTCCCAAATTTTTGTGTGCTATAGCCCATGCCTTCTGCTTTGGGCCCGGATGGATCCGTCCTAGAATCGCCTAATATTTGTCCCAGACATCAAATACAGCCTAAGAAACCATTGTCACCGCACTACCATGACCAAATTATATTTTTTGGCATTTTACAGCCATAAAACTGGAAATCCGCGCGAGTCCCAAAATTTTGTGTGCTACAGTCCATGCCTTCCGCCTTGGGCCCGAATAGTTCCATTCTGGAGTCGTCTAATACTTGTCTTGGACATCAAATACGGCATAATAAAACCATTTCACTGCCCCGCCATGACCAAATTACATCTTTTGGCATTTTATAGTCATAAAACTAGAAATCCTCGCGAGTCCCAAATATTTGTGTGCTATAGCCCATGCCTTCCGCCTTGGGCCCGGATGGTTCCATTCTGGAGTCATCTAATACTTGTCTTGGACATCAAATACGGCATAGTAAAACCATTTCACTGCCACGCCATGACCAAAATACATCTTTTGGCATTTTATAGTCATAAAACTAGAAATCCTCGCGAGTCCCAATTTTTTGTGTGCTATAGCCCATGTCATCTGCCTTGGGCCCGGAAAGTTTCGTCCTGGAATCGTCTAATATTTGTCTTGGACATCAAATACGGCTTAATAAAACCATTTTGACCGCCCCGCCATGACCAAATTATATCTTTTGGCATTTTACTGCCATAAAACTAGAAATCTGCGCGAGTCCCAAATTGTTGTGTGCTATAGCCCATGCCTTCTGCTTTAGGCCCGGATGGATCCGTCCTGGAATTGCCCATGTCACCGCACCTCCATGACCAAATTATATTTTTTGGCATTTTACAGCCATAAAAAGTAGAAATCCTCGCGAGTCCCAAATTTTTGTGTGCTATAGCCCATGTCTTCCGCCTTGGGCCCGGATGGTTCCGTCCTGGAATCGTCTAATATTTGTCTTGGACATCAAATACGACATTATAAAACCATTTTCACCGCCCCGCCATGACCAAATTATATCTTTTGGCATTTTACAGCCGTAAAACTAGAAATCCTCGCGAGTCCCAATATTTTGTGTGCTATAGCCCATGCCTTCCGCCTTGGGCCCGGATGGATCCGTCGTGGAATCGCCTAATATTTTTCCCGGACATCAAATACGGCATAAGAAACAATTTCCACCCACTCGAAATGACCAAATTATATTTTTTGGCATTTTACAGCCATAAAACTGCAAATCCGCGCGAGTCCCAAATTTTTGTGTGCTATAGCCCATGCCTTCCGCCTTGGGCCCGGATGGATCCGTCGTGGAATCGCCTAATATTTGTCCCGGACATCAAATACGGCATAAGAAACAATTTCCACCCACCTTAAATGACCACATTATATTTTTTGGCATTTTACAGCCATAAAACTGCAAATCCGCGCGAGTCCCAAATTTTTGTGTGCTATAGCCCATGCCTTCCGCCTTGGGCCCGGATGGATCCGTCGTGGAATCGCCTAATATTTTTCCCGGACATCAAATACGGCATAAGAAACAATTTCCACCCACTCGAAATGACCACATTATATTTTTTGGCATTTTACAGCCATAAAACTGCAAATCCGCGCGAGTCCCAAATTTTTGTGTGCTATAGCCCATGCCTTCCGCCTTGGGCCCGGATGGATCCGTCGTGGAATCGCCTAATATTTTTCCCGGACATCAAATACGGCATAAGAAACAATTTCCACCCACCTTAAATGACCACATTATATATTTTGGCATTTTACAGCCATAAAACTGCAAATCCGCGCGAGTCCCAAATTTTTGTGTGCTATAGCCCATGCCTTCCGCCTTGGGCCCGGATGGATCCGTCGTGGAATCGCCTAATATTTGTCCCGGACATCAAATACGGCATAAGAAACAATTTCCACCCACTCGAAATGACCACATTATATTTTTTGGCATTTTACAGCCATAAAACTGCAAATCCGAGCGAGTCCCAAATTTTTGTGTGCTATAGCCCATGCCTTCCGCCTTGGGCCCGGATGGATCCGTCGTGGAATCGCCTAATATTTTTCCCGGACATCAAATACGGCATAAGAAACAATTTCCACCCACTCGAAATGACCACATTATATTTTTTGGCATTTTACAGCCATAAAACTGCAAATCCGCGCGAGTCCCAAATTTTTGTGTGCTATAGCCCATGCCTTCCGCCTTGGGCCCGGATGGTTCCGTTCTGGAATCGTCTAATATTTGTCTTGGACATCAAATACGGCATTATAAAACCATTTTCACTGCCCCGCCATGAAAATATTATAGCTTTTGGGATTTTACAGCCATAAAACTAGAAATCCGCGCGAGTCCCAAATTTTTGTGTGCTATAGCCCATGCCTTCTGCTTTGGGCCCGGATGGATCCGTCCTGGAATCGCCTAATATTTGTCCCAGATATCAAATACAGCCTAAGAAACCATTGTCACCGCACCGCCATGACCGAATTAGATTTTTTGGCATTTTACAGCCATAAAACTAGAAATCCTCGCGAGTCCCAAATTTTTGTGTGCTATAGCCCATGCCTTCCGCCTTGGGCTCGGATGGATCCGTCGTGGAATCGCCTAATATTAGTCCCGGACATCAAATACGGCATAAGAAACAATTTGCACCCACCTGAAATGACCACTTTATATTCTTTGGCATTTTACAGCCATAAAACGGCAAATCCGCGCGAGTCCCAAATTTTTGGGTGCTATAGCCCATGCCTTCCGCCTTGGGCCTGGATGGTTCTATTCTGGAATCATCTAATATTTGTCTTGGACATCAAATACGGCATAATAAAACTATTTTCACTGCCCCGCCATGACCAAATTATATCTTTTGGCATTTTACAGCCATAAAACTAGAAATCCGCGCGAGTCCCAAATTTTTGTGTGTTATAGCCCATGTCTTCCGCCTTGAGCCATGATGGATCCGTCTTGGAATCGTCTAATATTTGTCTTGGACATCAAATACGGCATTATAAAACCATTTTCACCGCCCCGCCATGACCAAATTATATCTTTTGGCATTTTACAGCCGTAAAACTAGAAATCCGCGCGAGTTCCAAATTTTTGTGTGCTATAGCCCATGCCTTCTGCTTTGGGCCCGGATGGATCAGTCCTGGAATTGCCTAATATTTGTCCCAGACATCAAAGATGGCCTAAGAAACCATTGTCACCGCCATGACCAAATTATTTTTTTTGGCATTTTACAGCCATAAAACTGGAAATCCGCGCGAGTCCCAAAATTTTGTGTGCTATAGCCCATGCCTTCCGCCTTGGGCCCGTATGGTTCCATTCTAAAATCGTCTAATATTTGTCTTGGACATCAAATACGGCATAATAAAACCATTTTCACCGCCCCGCCATGACCAAATTATATCTTTTGGCATTTTACAGCCATAAAACTAGAAATCCTCACGAGTCCCAAATTTTTGTGTGCCCATGTCTTCCGCCTTGGGCCCGGATGGTTCCATCTTGGAATCGTCTAATATTTGTCTTGGACATCAAATACAGCCTAAGAAACCATTGTCACCGCACCTCCATGACCAAATTATATTTTTTGGCATTTTACAGCCATTAAACTGGAAATCTGCGCGAGTCCAAAAATTTTGTGTGTTATAGCCCATGCCTTCCGCCTTGGGCCCGGATGGTTCCGTTCTGGAATCGTATAATATTTGTCTTGGACATCAAATACGGCATAATAAAACCATTTTCACCGCCCCGCCATGACCAAATTATATCTTTTGGCATTTTACAGCCATAAAACTAGAAATCCTCGCGAGTCCCAAATTTTTGTGTGCTATAGCCCATGTCTTCCGCCTTGGGACCGGATGGTTCCGTCCTAGAATCGTCTAATATTTGTCTTGGACATCAAATACGGCATTATAAAACCATTTTCACTACCCCGTCATGACCAAATTATAGCTTTAGGCATTTTACAGCCATAAAACTAGAAATCCGCGCGAGCCCCAAATTTTTGTGTGCTATAGCCCATGCCTTCTGCTTTGGGCCCAGATGGATCCGTCCTGGAATCGCCTAATATTTTTTCCAGACATCAAATAGAGCCTAAGCAACCATTGTCACCGCACTGCCATGACCAAATTATATTTTTTGGCATTTTACATGCATTAAACTGGAAATTTGCGCGAGTCCCAAAATTTTGTGTGCTATAGCCCATGCCTTCCGCCTTGGGCCCGGATGGTTCCGTCTTGGAATCATCTAATATTTGTCTTGGACATCAAATACGGCATTATAAAACCATTTTCACCGCCCCTCCATGACCAAATTATATCTTTTGGTATTTTACAGCCGTAAAACTAGAAATCCTCATGAGTCCCAAATTTTTGTGTGCTATAGCCCATGTCTTCCGCCTTGGGCCCGGATGGTTCCGTCTTGGAATCGTCTAATATTTGTCTTGGACATCAAATACAGCCTAAGAAACCATTGTCACCGCACCTCCATGACCAAATTAAGTTTTTTGGCATTTTACAGCCATTAAACTGGAAATCTGCACGAGTCCCAAAATTTTGTGTGCTATAGCCCATGCCTTCCGCCTTGGGCCCGGATGGTTCCGTTCTGGAATAGTATAATATTTGTCTTGTACATCAAATACGGCATAATAAAACCATTTTCACCGCCCCGCCATGACCAAATTATATCTTTTGGCATTTTACGGCCATAAAACTAGAAATCCTCGCGAGTCCTAAATTTTTGTGTGATATAGCCCATGCCTTCTGCTTTAGGCCCGGATGGTTCCGTCCTGGAATTGCCTAATATTTGTCCTAGACATCAAATACGGCCTAAGAAACCATTGTCACCGCACCGCCATGACCAAATTATATTTTTTGGCATTTTACAGCCATTAAACTGGAAATCCTCGCGAGTCCCAAAATTTTGTGTGCTATAGCCCATGCCTTCCGCCTTGGGCCCGGATGGTTCCGTCTTGGAATCGTCTAATATTTGTCATGGACATCAAATACGGCATAATAAAACCATTTCACTGCCACGCCATGACCAAATTACATCTTTTGGCATTTTATAGTCATAAAACTAGAAATCCTCGCGAGTCCCAAATTTTTGTGTGCTATAGCCCATGTCATCTGCCTTGGGCCCGGATGGTTCCGTCCTGGAATCGTCTAATATTTGACTTGGACATCAAATACGGCATTATAAAACCATTTTCACTGCCCCGCCATGACCAAATTATATCTTTTGGAATTTTACAACCATAAAGCTAGAAATCCGCGCGAGTTCCAAATTTTTGTGTGCTATAGCCCATGCCTTCTGCTTTGGCCCCGGATGGATCAGTCCAGGAATTGCCTAATATTTGTCCTAGACATCAAATACGGCCTAAGAAACCATTGTCTCCGCCATGACCAAATTATATTTTTTTGGCATTTTACAGCCATAAAATTGGAAATCCGCGCGAGTCCCAAAATTTTGTGTGCTATAGCCCATGCCTTCCGCCTTGGGCCCGGATGGTTCCATTCTGAAATCATCTAATATTTGTCTTGGACATCAAATACGGCATAATAAAACCATTTTCACCGCCCCGCCATGACCAAATTATATCTTTTGGCATTTTACAGCCATAAAACTAGAAATCCTCACGAGTCCCAAATTTTTGTGTGCTATAGTCCATGTCTTCCGCCTTGGGCCCGGATGGTTCCGTCTTGGAATCGTCTAATATTTGTCTTGGACATTAAATACAGCCTAAGAAACCATTGTCACCGCACCTCCATGACCAAATTATATTTTTTGGCATTTTACAGCCATTAAACTGGAAATCTGCGCGAGTCCCAAAATTTTGTGTGCTATAGCCCATGCCTTCCGCCTTGGGCCCAGATGGTTCTGTTCTGGAATCGTATAATATTTGTCTTGGACATCAAATACGACATAATAAAACCATTTTCACCGCCCCGCCATGACCAAATTATATCTTTTGGCATTTTACAGCCATAAAACTAGAAATCCTCACGAGTCCCAAATTTTTGTGTGCTATAGCCCATGTCTTCCGCCTTGGGCCCGGATGGTTCCGTCTTGGAATCGTCTAATATTTGTCTTGGACATCAAATACAGCCTAAGAAACCATTGTCACCGCACCTCCATGACCAAATTATGTTTTTTGGCATTTTACAGCCATTAAACTGGAAATCTGCACGAGTCCCAAAATTGTGTGTGCTATAGCCCATGCCTTCCGCCTTGGGCCCGGATGGTTCCGTTCTGGAATAGTATAATATTTGTCTTGGACATCAAATACGGCATAATAAAACCATTTTCACCGCACCGCCATGACCAAATTATATTTTTTGGCATTTTACAACCATAAAACTAGAAATCCTCGCGAGTCCCAAATTTTTGTGTGTTATAGCCCATGCCTTCTGCTTTGGGCCCGGATGGATCCGTCCTGGAATCGCCTAATATTTGTCCCAGACATCAAATACAGCCGAAGAAACCATTGTCACCACACCGCCATGACCAAATTATATTTTTTGGCATTTTACAGCCATAAAACTAGAAATCCTCGCGAGTCCCAAATTTTTGTGTGCTATAGCCCATGTCTTCCGCCTTGGGCCCGGATGGTTCCGTCCTGGAATCGTCTAATATTTGTCTTGGACATCAAATACGGCATAATAAAACCATTTTCACCACCCCGCCATGACCAAATTATATTTTTTGTCATTTTACAACCATAAAATTAGAAATCCTCGCGAGTCCCAAATTTTTGTGTGTTATAGCCCATGCCTTCTGCTTTGGTCCCGGATGGATCCGTCCTGGAATCGCCTAATATTTTTCCCAGACATCAAATACAGCCTAAGCAACCATTGTCACCGCACCGCCATGACCAAATTATATTTTTTTGGCATTTTACAACCATAAAACTAGAAATCCTCGCGAGTCCCAAATATTTGTGTGCTATAGCCCATGTCTTCCGCCTTGAGCCCGGATGGTTCCGTCCTGGAATCATATAATATTTGTCTTGGACATCAAATACGGCATAATAAAACCATTTTCACTGCCCCGCCATGACCAAATTATATTTTTTGGCATTTTACAGCCATCAAACTGGAAATCCGCGCGAGACCCAAATTTTTGTGTGCTATAGACCATGCCTTCTGCTTTAGGCCCGGATGGATCCATCCTGGAATTGCCTAATATTTGTCCCGGACATCAAATACTGCCTAAGAAACCATTGTCACCACACCGCCATGACCAAATTATATTTTTTGTCATTTTACAGCCATTAAACTGGATATTTGCGCGAGTCCCAAAATTTTGTGTGCTATAGCCCATGCCTTCCGCCTTGGGCCCAGATGGTTCCGTCTTGGAATCATCTAATATTTGTCTTGGACATCAAATACGGCATTATAAAACCATTTTCACCGCCCCTCCATGACCAAATTATATCTTTTGGCATTTTACAGCCGTAAAACTAGAAATCCTCGCGAGTCCCAAATTATTGTGTGCTATAGCCCATGCCTTCCGCCTTGGGCCCGGATGGTTCCATTTTGGAATCGTCTAATATTTGTCTCTGACATCAAATACGGCATTATAAAACCATTTTCACTACCCCGCCATGACCAAATTATAGCTTTTGGCATTTTACAGCCATAAAACTAGAAATCCGCGCGAGTCCCAAATTTTTGTGTGCTATAGCCCATGCCTTCTGCTTTGGGCCCGGATGGTTCCGTCCTGGAATCATATAATATTTGTCTTGGACATCAAATACGGCATAATAAAACCATTTTCACTACCCCGCCATGACCAAATTATATCTTTTGGCATTTTACAGCCATAAAACTAGAAATACACGCGAGTCCCAAATTTTTGTGTGCTATAGCCCATGCCTTCTGCCTTGGGCCCGGATGGATCCGTCCTAGAATCGCCTAATATTTGTCCCAGACATCAAATACAGCCTAAGCAACCATTGTAACCACACCGCCATGACCAAATTATATTTTTTGGCATTTTACAACCATAAAACTAGAAATCCTCGCGAGTCCCAAATTTTTGTGTGCTATAGCCCATGCCTTCTGCTTTGGGCCCGGATGGATCCGTCCTAGAATGGCCTAATTTTTGTCCCAGACATCAAATACAGCCTAAGAAACCATTGTAACCACACCGCCATGACCAAATTATATTTTTTGGCATTTTACAACCATAAAAGTAGAAATCCTCGCGAGTCCCAAATTTTTGTGTGCTATAGCCCATGTCTTCCGCCTTGGGCCCGGATGGTTCCGTCCTGGAATCGTCTAATACTTGTCTTGGACATCAAATACGGCATAATAAAACCATTTCACTACCCTGCCATGACCAAATTATATCTTTTGGCATTTAATAGCCATAAAACTAGAAATCCTTGCGAGTCCCAAATTTTTGTGTGCTCTAGCCCATGCCTTCTGCCTTGGGCCCGGATGGTTCCGTCCTGGAATCGTCTAATATTTGTCTTGGACATCAAATACAGCATAATAAAACCATTTTCACCGCCCCGCCATGACCAAATTATATCTTTTGGCATTTTACAGCCATAAAACTAGAAATCCACGCGAGTCCCAAATTTTTGTGTGTTATAGCCCATGCCTTCTGCTTTGGGCCCGGATGGATCCGTCCTGGAATCGCCTAATATTTGTCCCAGACATCAAATACAGCCGAAGAAACCATTGTCACCACACCGCCATGACCAAATTATATTTTTTGGCATTTTACAGCCATAAAACTAGAAATCCTCGCGAGTCCCAAATTTTTGTGTGCTATAGCCCATGTCTTCCGCCTTGGGCCCGGATGGTTCCGTCCTGGAATCGTCTAATATTTGTCTTGGACATCAAATACGGCATAATAAAACCATTTTCACCACCCCGCCATGACCAAATTATATTTTTTGGCATTTTACAGCCATAAAACTGGAAATTCGCGCGAGTCCCAAATTTTTGTGTGCTATAGCCCATGCCTTCTGCCTTGGGCCCGGATGGATCCATCCTAGAATCGCCTAATATTTGTCTTGGACATCAAATACGGCATAATAAAACCATTTTCACCGCACCGCCATGACCAAATTATATTTTTTGGCATTTTACAACCATAAAACTAGAAATCCTCGCGAGTCCCAAATTTTTGTGTGTTATAGCCCATGCCTTCTGCTTTGAGCCCGGATGGATCCACCCTAGAATCTCCTAATATTTGTCCCAGACATCAAATACAGCCTAAGAAACCATTGTCACCGCACCGCCATGACCAAATTATATTTTTTGGCATTTTACAGCCATAAAACTAGAAATCCTCGCGAGTCCCAAATTTTTGTGTGTAATAGCCCATGCCTTCTGCTTTGGGCCCGGATGGTTCCATTCTGGAGTCGTCTAATACTTGTCTTAGACATCAAATACGGCATAATAAAACCATTTCACTGCCCCGCCATGACCAAATTATATCTTTTGGCATTTTATAGCCATAAAACTAGAAATCCTCGTGAGTCCCAAAATTTTGTGTGCTATAGCCCATGCCTTCCGCCTTGGGCCCGGATGGTTCCATTCTGGAATCGTCTAATATTTGTCTCTGACATCAAATACGGCATTATAAAACCATTTTCACTACCCCGCCATGACCAAATTATATTTTTTGGCATTTAATAGCCATAAAACTAGAAATCCTCGCGAGTCCCAAATTTTTGTGTGCTATAGCCCATGCCTTCTGCCTTGGGCCCGGATGGTTCCATCCTGGAATCGTCTAATATTTGTCTTGGACATCAAATACAGCATAATAAAACCATTTCACTGCCCCGCCATGACCAAATTATATCTTTTGGCATTTTATAGCCATAAAACTAGAAATCCTCGCGAGTCCCAAATTTTTGTGTGCTATAGCCCATGTCTTCTGCCTTGGGCCCGGATGGTTCCGTCCTGGAATCGTCTAATATTTGTCTTGGACATCAAATATGGCATAATAAAACCATTTTCACTGCCCCACCATGACCAAATTATATCTTTTGGCATTTTACAGCAATAAAACTAGAAATCTGCGCGAGTCCCAAATTTTTGTGTGCTATAGCCAATGCCTTCTGCTTTGGGCCCGGATGGATCCGTCCTGGAATCGCCTAATATTTTTCCCAGACATCAAATACAGCCTAAGCAACCATTGTCACCGCACCGCCATGACCAAATTATATTTTTTTGGCATTTTACAACCATAAAACTAGAAATCCTCGCGAGTCCCAAATTTTTGTGTGCTATAGCCCATGTCTTCCGCCTTGAGCCCGGATGGTTCCGTCCTGGAATCATATAATATTTGTCTTGGACATCAAATACGGCATAATAAAACCATTTTCACTGCCCCTCCATGACCAAATTATATTTTTTGGCATTTTACAGCCATCAAACTGGAAATCCGCGCGAGACCCAAATTTTTGTATGCTATAGACCATGCCTTCTGCTTTAGGCCCGGATGGATCCATCCTGGAATTGCCTAATATTTGTCCCGGACATCAAATACTGCCTAAAAAACCATTGTCACCACACCGCCATGACCAAATTATATTTTATGGCATTTTACAGCCATTAAACTGGATATTTGCGCGAGTCCCAAAATTTAGTGTGCTATAGCCCATGCCTTCCGCCTTGGGCCCGGATGGTTCCGTCTTGGAATCATCTAATATTTGTCTTGGACATCAAATACGGCATTATAAAACCATTTTCACCGCCCCGCCATGACCAAATTATATCTTTTGGCATTTTACAGCCGTAAAACTAGAAATCCTCGAGAGTCCCAAATTATTGTGTGCTATAGCCCATGCCTTCCGCCTTGGGCCCGGATGGTTCCGTTCTGGAATCGCCTAATATTTTTCTTGGACATCAAATACGGCTTAATAAAACCATTTTCACCACCCCGCCATGACCAAATTATATCTTTTGGCATTTTACAGCAATAAAACTAGAAATCTGCGCGAGTCCCAAATTTTTGTGTGCTATAGCCAATGCCTTCTGCTTTGGGCCCGGATGGATCCGTCCTGGAATCGCCTAATATTTTTCCCAGACATCAAATACAGCCTAAGCAACCATTGTCACCGCACCGCCATGACCAAATTATATTTTTTTGGCATTTTACAACCATAAAACTAGAAATCCTCGCGAGTCCCAAATTTTTGTGTGCTATAGCCCATGTCTTCCGCCTTGAGCCCGGATGGTTCCGTCCTGGAATCATATAATATTTGTCTTGGACATCAAATACGGCATAATAAAACCATTTTCACTGCCCCTCCATGACCAAATTATATTTTTTGGCATTTTACAGCCATCAAACTGGAAATCCGCGCGAGACCCAAATTTTTGTATGCTATAGACCATGCCTTCTGCTTTAGGCCCGGATGGATCCATCCTGGAATTGCCTAATATTTGTCCCGGACATCAAATACTGCCTAAAAAACCATTGTCACCACACCGCCATGACCAAATTATATTTTATGGCATTTTACAGCCATTAAACTGGATATTTGCGCGAGTCCCAAAATTTAGTGTGCTATAGCCCATGCCTTCCGCCTTGGGCCCGGATGGTTCCGTCTTGGAATCATCTAATATTTGTCTTGGACATCAAATACGGCATTATAAAACCATTTTCACCGCCCCGCCATGACCAAATTATATCTTTTGGCATTTTACAGCCGTAAAACTAGAAATCCTCGAGAGTCCCAAATTATTGTGTGCTATAGCCCATGCCTTCCGCCTTGGGCCCGGATGGTTCCGTTCTGGAATCGTCTAATATTTGTCTCTGACATCAAATACGGCATTACAAAAACATTTTCACTACCCCGCCATGACCAAATTATAGCTTTTGGCATTTTACAGCCATAAAACTAGAAATCCGCGCGAGTCCCAAATTTTTGTGTGCTATAGCCCATGCCTTCTGCTTTGGGCCCGGATGGTTCCGTTCTGGAGTCGTCTAATACTTTTCTTAGACATCAAATACGGCATAAAAAAAACCATTTCACTGCCCCGCCATGACCAAATTATATCTTTTGGCATTTTATAGCCATAAAACTAGAAATCCTCGTGAGTCCCAAAATTTTGTGTGCTATAGCCCATGCCTTCCGTCTTGGGCCCGGATGGTTCAATTCTGGAGTCATCTAATACTTGTCTTGGACATCAAATACGGCATAATAAAACCATTTCACTGCCCCGCCATGACCAAATTATATCTTTTGGCATTTTATAGCCATAAAACTAGAAATCCTCGCGAGTCCCAAATTTTTGTGTGCTATAGCCCATGTCTTCTGCCTTGGGCCCGGATGGTTCCGTCCTGGAATCGTCTAATATTTGTCTTGGACATCAAATATGGCATAATAAAACCATTTTCACTGCCCCACCATGACCAAATTATATCTTTTGGCATTTTACAACCATAAAACTAAAAATCCACGCGAGTCCCAAATTTTTGTGTGCTATAGCCCATGCCTTCTGCTTTGGGCCCGGATGGATCCGTCCTGGAATCGCCTAATATTTGTCCCAGACATCAAATACAGCCTAAGCAACCATTGTCACCGCACCGCCATAACCAAATTATATTTTTTCGCATTTTACAGCCATAAAATTAGAAATCCTCGCGAGTACCAAATTTTTGTGTGCTATATCCCATGTCTTCCGCCTTGGGCCCGGATGGTTCCGTCCTGGAATCGTCTAATATTTTTCTTGGACATCAAATACGGCATAATAAAACCATTTTCACCGCCCCTCCATGACCAAATTATATCTTTTGGCATTTTACAGCCATAAAACTAGAAATCCGCGCGAGTCCCAAATTTTTGTGTGCTATAGCCCATGCCTTCTGCTTTAGGCCCGGATGGATCCGTCCTGGAATTGCCTAATATTTGTCCCGGACATCAAATACGTCCTAAGAAACCATTGTCACCGCACCGCCATGACCAAATTACATTTTTTGGCATTTTACAGCCATTAAACTGGAAATCTGCGCGAGTCCCAAAATTTTGTGTGCTATAGCCCATGCCTTCCGCCTTGGGCCCGGATGGTTCCGTCTTGGAATCGTCTAATATTTGTCTTGGACATCAAATACGACATTATAAAACCGTTTTCACCGCCCCGCCATGACCAAATTATATCTTTTGGCATTTTACAGCCATAAAACTAGAAATCCTCGCGAGTCCCAAATTTTTGTGTGCTATAGCACATACCTTCCGCCTTCCGCCTTGGGCCCGGATGGTTCCGTTCTGAAGTCGTCTAATACTTGTCTTAGACATCAAATACGGCATAATAAAACCATTTCACTGCCCCGCCATGACCAAATTATATCTTTTGGCATTTTATAGCCATAAAACTAGAAATCCTCGTGAGTCCTAAATTTTTGTGTGCTATAGCCCATGCCTTCCGCCTTGGGCCCGGATGGTTCTGTTCTGGAATGGTCTAATATTTGTCTTGGACATCAAATACGGCATTATAAAACCATTTTCACTGCCCCGCCATGACCAAATTATATCTTTTGGCATTTTACAGCCATAAAACTAGAAATCCGCGTGAGTTCCAAATTTTTGTGTGCTATAGCCCATGCCTTCCGCCTTGGGCCCGGATGGTTCCGTTCTGGAATCGTATAATATTTGTCTTGGACATCAAATACGGTATAATAAAACCATTTTCACCGCCCCGCCATGACCAAATTATTTTTTTTGGCATTTTACAGCCATAAAACTGGAAATCCGCGCGAGTCCCAAAATTTTGTGTGCTATAGCCCATGCCTTCCGCCTTGGGCCCGTATGGTTCCATTCTAAAATCGTCTAATATTTGTCTTGGACATCAAATACGGCATAATAAAACCATTTTCACCGCCCCGCCATGACCAAATTATATCTTTTGGCATTTTACAGCCATAAAACTAGAAATCCTCACGAGTCCCAAATTTTTGTGTGCCCATGTCTTCCGCCTTGGGCCCGGATGGTTCCATCTTGGAATCGTCTAATATTTGTCTTGGACATCAAATACAGCCTAAGAAACCATTGTCACCGCACCTCCATGACCAAATTATATTTTTTGGCATTTTACAGCCATTAAACTGGAAATCTGCGCGAGTCCAAAAATTTTGTGTGTTATAGCCCATGCCTTCCGCCTTGGGCCCGGATGGTTCCGTTCTGGAATCGTATAATATTTGTCTTGGACATCAAATACGGCATAATAAAACCATTTTCACCGCCCCGCCATGACCAAATTATATCTTTTGGCATTTTATAGCCATAAAACTAGAAATCCTCGCGAGTCCCAAATTTTTGGGTGCTATAGCAAATGCCTTCCGCCTTCCGCCTTGGGCCCGAATGGTTCCGTTCTGGAATCATCTAATATTTGTCTTGGACATCAAATACGGCATTATAAAATCATTTTCACTGCCCCGCCATGACCAAATTATATCTTTTGGCATTTTACAGCCATAAAACTAGAAATCCGCGCGAGTTCCAAATTTTTGTGTGCTATAGCCCATGCCTTCCGCCTTGGGCCCGGATGGTTCCGTTCTGGAATCGTATAATATTTGTCTTGGACATCAAATACGGTATAATAAAACCATTTTCACCGCCCCTCCATGACCAAATTATATCTTTTGGCATTTTACAGCCATAAAAATAGAAATCCTCGCGAGTCCCAAATTTTTGTGTGCTATAGCCCATGCCTTCCGCCTTGGGCCCGGATGGTTCCTTTCTGGAATCGTCTAATATTTGTCTTGGACATCAAATACGGTATAATAAAACCATTTTCACCGCCCCTCCATGACCAAATTATATCTTTTGGCATTTTACAGCCATAAAACTAGAAATCCTCACGAGTCCCAAATTTTTGTGTGCTATAGCCCATGTCTTCCGCCTTGGGCCCGGATGGTTCCGTCTTGGAATCGTCTAATATTTGTCTTGGACATCAAATACAGCCTAAGAAACCATTGTCACCGCACCTCCATGACCAAATTATATTTTTTGGCATTTTACAGCCATTAATCTGGAAATCTGCGCGAGTCCCAAAATTTTGTGTGCTATAGCCCATGCCTTCCGCCTTGAGCCCGGATGGTTCCGTTCTGGAATCGTATAATATTTGTCTTGAACATCAAATACGGCATAATAAAACCATTTTCACCGCCCCGCCATGACCAAATTATATCTTTTGGCATTTTATAGCCATAAAACTAGAAATCCTCGCGAGTCCCAAATTTTTGGGTGCTATAGCAAATGCCTTCCGCCTTCCGCCTTGGGCCCGAATGGTTCCGTTCTGCAATCATCTAATATTTGTCTTGGACATCAAATACGGCATTATAAAACCATTTTCACTGCCCCGCCATGACCAAATTTATCTTTTGGCATTTTACAGCCATAAAACTAGAAATCCGCGTGAGTTCCAAATTTTTGTGTGCTATAGCCCATGCCTTCTGCTTTGGGCCCGGATGGATCAGTCCTTGGAATTGCCTAATATTTGTCCCAGACATCAAATATGGCCTAAGAAACCATTTTCACCGCACCGCCATGACCAAATTATATCTTTTGGCATTTTATAGCCATAAAACTAGAAATCCTCGCGAGTCCCAAATTTTTGGGTGCTATAGCAAATGCCTTCCGCCTTCCGCCTTGGGCCCGAATGGTTCCGTTCTGGAATCATCTAATATTTGTCTTGGACATCAAATACGGCATTATAAAACCATTTTCACTGCCCCGCCATGACCAAATTATATCTTTTGGCATTTTATAGCCATAAAACTAGAAATCCTCGCGAGTCCCAAATTTTTGGGTGCTATAGCAAATGCCTTCCGCCTTCCGCCTTGGGCCCGAATGGTTCCGTTCTGCAATCATCTAATATTTGTCTTGGACATCAAATACGGCATTATAAAACCATTTTCACTGCCCCGCCATGACCAAATTTATCTTTTGGCATTTTACAGCCATAAAACTAGAAATCCGCGTGAGTTCCAAATTTTTGTGTGCTATAGCCCATGCCTTCTGCTTTGGGCCCGGATGGATCAGTCCTGGAATTGCCTAATATTTGTCCCAGACATCAAATATGGCCTAAGAAACCATTTTCACCGCACCGCCATGACCAAATTATATCTTTTGGCATTTTATAGCCATAAAACTAGAAATCCTCGCGAGTCCCAAATTTTTGGGTGCTATAGCAAATGCCTTCCGCCTTCCGCCTTGGGCCCGAATGGTTCCGTTCTGGAATCATCTAATATTTGTCTTGGACATCAAATACGGCATTATAAAACCATTTTCACTGCCCCGCCATGACCAAATTATATCTTTTGGCATTTTACAGCCATAAAACTAGAAATCCGTGCGAGTTCCAAATTTTTGTGTGCTATAGCCCATGCCTTCCGCCTTGGGCCCGGATGGTTCCGTTCTGGAATCGTATAATATTTGTCTTGGACATCAAATACGGTATAATAAAACCATTTTCACCGCCCCTCCATGACCAAATTATATCTTTTGGCATTTTACAGCCATAAAAATAGAAATCCTCGCGAGTCCCAAATTTTTGTGTGCTATAGCCCATGCCTTCCGCCTTGGGCCCGGATGGTTCCTTTCTGGAATCGTCTAATATTTGTCTTGGACATCAAATACGGTATAATAAAACCATTTTCACCGCCCCGCCATGACCAAATTATATCTTTTGGCATTTTACAGCCATAAAACTAGAAATCCTCACGAGTCCCAAATTTTTGTGTGCTATAGCCCATGTCTTCCGCCTTGGGCCCGGATGGTTCCGTCTTGGAATCGTCTAATATTTGTCTTGGACATCAAATACAGCCTAAGAAACCATTGTCACCGCACCTCCATGACCAAATTATATTTTTTGGCATTTTACAGCCATTAATCTGGAAATATGCGCGAGTCCCAAAATTTTGTGTGCTATAGCCCATGCCTTCCGCCTTGAGCCCGGATGGTTCCGTTCTGGAATCGTATAATATTTGTCTTGAACATCAAATACGGCATAATAAAACCATTTTCACCGCCCCGCCATGACCAAATTATATCTTTTGGCATTTTATAGCCATAAAACTAGAAATCCTCGCGAGTCCCAAATTTTTGGGTGCTATAGCAAATGCCTTCCGCCTTCCGCCTTGGGCCCGAATGGTTCCGTTCTGCAATCATCTAATATTTGTCTTGGACATCAAATACGGCATTATAAAACCATTTTCACTGCCCCGCCATGACCAAATTTATCTTTTGGCATTTTACAGCCATAAAACTAGAAATCCGCGTGAGTTCCAAATTTTTGTGTGCTATAGCCCATGCCTTCTGCTTTGGGCCCGGATGGATCAGTCCTGGAATTGCCTAATATTTGTCCCAGACATCAAATATGGCCTAAGAAACCATTTTCACCGCACCGCCATGACCAAATTATATCTTTTGGCATTTTATAGCCATAAAACTAGAAATCCTCGCGAGTCCCAAATTTTTGGGTGCTATAGCAAATGCCTTCCGCCTTCCGCCTTGGGCCCGAATGGTTCCGTTCTGGAATCATCTAATATTTGTCTTGGACATCAAATACGGCATTATAAAACCATTTTCACTGCCCCGCCATGACCAAATTATATCTTTTGGCATTTTACAGCCATAAAACTAGAAATCCGTGCGAGTTCCAAATTTTTGTGTGCTATAGCCCATGCCTTCCGCCTTGGGCCCGGATGGTTCCGTTCTGGAATCGTATAATATTTGTCTTGGACATCAAATACGGTATAATAAAACCATTTTCACCGCCCCGCCATGACCAAATTATATCTTTTGGCATTTTACAGCCATAAAAATAGAAATCCTCGCGAGTCCCAAATTTTTGTGTGCTATAGCCCATGCCTTCTGCTTTAGGCCCGGATGGATCCGTCCTGGAATTGCCTAATATTTGTCCCGGACATCAAATACGTCCTAAGAAACCATTGTCACCGCACCGCCATGACCAAATTACATTTTTTGGCATTTTACAGCCATTAAACTGGAAATCTGCGCGAGTCCCAAAATTTTGTGTGCTATAGCCCATGCCTTCCGCCTTGGGCCCGGATGGTTCCGTCTTGGAATCGTCTAATATTTGTCTTGGACATCAAATACGACATTATAAAACCGTTTTCACCGCCCCGCCATGACCAAATTATATCTTTTGGCATTTTACAGCCATAAAACTAGAAATCCTCACGAGTCCCAAATTTTTGTGTGCTATAGCCCATGTCTTCCGCCTTGGGCCCGGATGGTTCCGTCTTGGAATCGTCTAATATTTGTCTTGGACATCAAATACAGCCTAAGAAACCATTGTCACCGCACCTCCATGACCAAATTATATTTTTTGGCATTTTACAGCCATTAATCTGGAAATCTGCGCGAGTCCCAAAATTTTGTGTGCTATAGCCCATGCCTTCCGCCTTGAGCCCGGATGGTTCCGTTCTGGAATCGTATAATATTTGTCTTGAACATCAAATACGGCATAATAAAACCATTTTCACCGCCCCGCCATGACCAAATTATATCTTTTGGCATTTTATAGCCATAAAACTAGAAATCCTCGTGAGTCCTAAATTTTTGTGTGCTATAGCCCATGCCTTCCGCCTTGGGCCCGGATGGTTCTGTTCTGGAATGGTCTAATATTTGTCTTGGACATCAAATACGGCATTATAAAACCATTTTCACTGCCCCGCCATGACCAAATTATATCTTTTGGCATTTTACAGCCATAAAACTAGAAATCCGCGTGAGTTCCAAATTTTTGTGTGCTATAGCCCATGCCTTCCGCCTTGGGCCCGGATGGTTCCGTTCTGGAATCGTATAATATTTGTCTTGGACATCAAATACGGTATAATAAAACCATTTTCACCGCCCCGCCATGACCAAATTATATCTTTTGGCATTTTACAGCCATAAAAATAGAAATCCTCGCGAGTCCCAAATTTTTGTGTGCTATAGCCCATGCCTTCCGCCTTGGGCCCGGATGGTTCCTTTCTGGAATCGTCTAATATTTGTCTTGGACATCAAATACGGTATAATAAAACCATTTTCACCGCCCCGCCATGACCAAATTATATCTTTTGGCATTTTACAGCCATAAAACTAGAAATCCTCACGAGTCCCAAATTTTTGTGTGCTATAGCCCATGTCTTCCGCCTTGGGCCCGGATGGTTCCGTCTTGGAATCGTCTAATATTTGTCTTGGACATCAAATACAGCCTAAGAAACCATTGTCACCGCACCTCCATGACCAAATTATATTTTTTGGCATTTTACAGCCATTAATCTGGAAATCTGCGCGAGTCCCAAAATTTTGTGTGCTATAGCCCATGCCTTCCGCCTTGAGCCCGGATGGTTCCGTTCTGGAATCGTATAATATTTGTCTTGAACATCAAATATTGCATAATGAAACCAATTTTCACCGCACCGCCATGACCAAATTATATCTTTTGGCATTTTATAGCCATAAAACTAGAAATCCTCGCGAGTCCCAAATTTTTGGGTGCTATAGCAAATGCCTTCCGCCTTCCGCCTTGGGCCCGAATGGTTCCGTTCTGGAATCATCTAATATTTGTCTTGGACATCAAATACGGCATTATAAAACCATTTTCACTGCCCCGCCATGACCAAATTATATCTTTTGGCATTTTACAGCCATAAAACTAGAAATCCGTGCGAGTTCCAAATTTTTGTGTGCTATAGCCCATGCCTTCCGCCTTGGGCCCGGATGGTTCCGTTCTGGAATCGTATAATATTTGTCTTGGACATCAAATACGGTATAATAAAACCATTTTCACCGCCCCTCCATGACCAAATTATATCTTTTGGCATTTTACAGCCATAAAAATAGAAATCCTCGCGAGTCCCAAATTTTTGTGTGCTATAGCCCATGCCTTCCGCCTTGGGCCCGGATGGTTCCTTTCTGGAATCGTCTAATATTTGTCTTGGACATCAAATACGGTATAATAAAACCATTTTCACCGCCCCGCCATGACCAAATTATATCTTTTGGCATTTTACAACCATAAAACTAGAAATCCTCACGAGTCCCAAATTTTTGTGTGCTATAGCCCATGTCTTCCGCCTTGGGCCCGGATGGTTCCGTCTTGGAATCTTCTAATATTTATCTTGGACATCAAATACAGCCTAAGAAACCATTGTCACCGCACCTCCATGACCAAATTATATTTTTTGGCATTTTACAGCCATTAATCTGGAAATCTGCGCGAGTCCCAAAATTTTGTGTGCTATAGCCCATGCCTTCCGCCTTGAGCCCGGATGGTTCCGTTCTGGAATCGTATAATATTTGTCTTGAACATCAAATACGGCATAATAAAACCATTTTCACCGCCCCGCCATGACCAAATTATATCTTTTGGCATTTTATAGCCATAAAACTAGAAATCCTCGCGAGTCCCAAATTTTTGGGTGCTATAGCAAATGCCTTCCGCCTTCCGCCTTGGGCCCGAATGGTTCCGTTCTGCAATCATCTAATATTTGTCTTGGACATCAAATACGGCATTATAAAACCATTTTCACTGCCCCGCCATGACCAAATTTATCTTTTGGCATTTTACAGCCATAAAACTAGAAATCCGCGTGAGTTCCAAATTTTTGTGTGCTATAGCCCATGCCTTCTGCTTTGGGCCCGGATGGATCAGTCCTGGAATTGCCTAATATTTGTCCCAGACATCAAATATGGCCTAAGAAACCATTTTCACCGCACCGCCATGACCAAATTATATCTTTTGGCATTTTATAGCCATAAAACTAGAAATCCTCGCGAGTCCCAAATTTTTGGGTGCTATAGCAAATGCCTTCCGCCTTCCGCCTTGCGCCCGAATGGTTCCGTTCTGGAATCATCTAATATTTGTCTTGGACATCAAATACGGCATTATAAAACCATTTTCACTGCCCCGCCATGACCAAATTATATCTTTTGGCATTTTACAGCCATAAAACTAGAAATCCGTGCGAGTTCCAAATTTTTGTGTGCTATAGCCCATGCCTTCCGCCTTGGGCCCGGATGGTTCCGTTCTGGAATCGTATAATATTTGTCTTGGACATCAAATACGGTATAATAAAACCATTTTCACCGCCCCGCCATGACCAAATTATATCTTTTGGCATTTTACAGCCATAAAAATAGAAATCCTCGCGAGTCCCAAATTTTTGTGTGCTATAGCCCATGCCTTCCGCCTTGGGCCCGGATGGTTCCTTTCTGGAATCGTCTAATATTTGTCTTGGACATCAAATACGGCATAATAAAACCATTTTCACCGCCCCGCCATGACCAAATTATATCTTTTGGCATTTTACAGCCATAAAACTAGAAATCCTCACGAGTCCCAAATTTTTGTGTGCTATAGCCCATGTCTTCCGCCTTGGGCCCGGATGGTTCCGTCTTGGAATCGTCTAATATTTGTCTTGGACATCAAATACGGCCTAAGAAACCATTGTCACCGCACCTCCATGACCAAATTATATTTTTTGGCATTTTACAGCCATTAATCTGGAAATCTGCGCGAGTCCCAAAATTTTGTGTGCTATAGCCCATGCCTTCCGCCTTGAGCCCGGATGGTTCCGTTCTGGAATCGTATAATATTTGTCTTGAACATCAAATACGGCATAATAAAACCATTTTCACCGCCCCGCCATGACCAAATTATATCTTTTGGCATTTTATAGCCATAAAACTAGAAATCCTCGCGAGTCCCAAATTTTTGGGTGCTATAGCAAATGCCTTCCGCCTTCCGCCTTGGGCCCGAATGGTTCCGTTCTGCAATCATCTAATATTTGTCTTGGACATCAAATACGGCATTATAAAACCATTTTCACTGCCCCGCCATGACCAAATTTATCTTTTGGCATTTTACAGCCATAAAACTAGAAATCCGCGTGAGTTCCAAATTTTTGTGTGCTATAGCCCATGCCTTCTGCTTTGGGCCCGGATGGATCAGTCCTGGAATTGCCTAATATTTGTCCCAGACATCAAATATGGCCTAAGAAACCATTTTCACCGCACCGCCATGACCAAATTATATTTTTTGGCATTTTACAGCCATAAAACTGGAAATCCGCGCGAGTCCCAAAATTTTGTGTGCTATAGCCCATGCCTTCCGCCTTGAGCCCGGATGGTTCCATTCTGGAATCGTCTAATATTTGTCTTGGACATCAAATACGGCATAATAAAACCATTTTCACCGCCCCGCCATGACCAAATTATATCTTTTGGCATTTTACAGCCATAAAACTAGAAATCCTCACGAGTCCCAAATTTTTGTGTGCTATAGCCCATGTCTTCCGCCTTGGGCCCGGATGGTTCCGTCCTGGAATCGTCTAATATTTGTCTTGGACATCAAATACGGCATAATAAAACCATTTTCACCGCCCCTCCATGACCAAATTATATCTTTTGGCATTTTACAGCCATAAAACTAGAAATCCGCGCGAGTCCCAAATTTTTGTGTGCTATAGCCCATGCCTTCTGCTTTAGGCCCGGATGGATCCGTCCTGGAATTGCCTAATATTTGTCCCGGACATCAAATACGGCCTAAGAAACCATTGTCACCGCACCGCCATGACCAAATTACATTTTTTGGCATTTTACAGCCATTAAACTGGAAATCTGCGCGAGTCCCAAAATTTTGTGTGTTATAGCCCATGCCTTCCGCCTTAGGCCCGGATTGTTCCGTCTTGGAATCGTCTAATATTTGTCTTGGACATCAAATACGACATTATAAAACCATTTTCACCGCCCCTCCATGACCAAATTATATCTTTTGGCATTTTACAGCCATAAAACTAGAAATCCTCGCGAGTCCCAAATTTTTGTGTGCTATAGCACATGCCTTCCGCCTTCCGCTTTGGGCCCGGATGGTTCCGTTCTGGAGTCGTCTAATACTTGTCTTAGACATCAAATACGGCATAATAAAACCATTTCACTGCCCCGCCATGACCAAATTATATCTTTTGGCATTTTATAGCCATAAAACTAGAAATCCTCGTGAGTCCTAAATTTTTGTGTGCTATAGCCCATGCCTTCCGCCTTGGGCCCGGATGGTTCCGTTCTGGAATCGTCTAATATTTGTCTTGGACAACAAATACGGCATTATAAAACCATTTTCACTGCCCCGCCATGACCAAATTATATCTTTTGGCATTTTACAGCCATAAAACTAGAAATTCGCGCGAGTTCCAAATTTTTGTGTGCTATAGCCCATGCCTTCCGGCTTGGGCCCGGATGGTTCCGTTCTGGAATCGTATAATATTTGTCTTGGACATCAAATACGGCATAATAAAACCATTTTCACCTCCCCGCCATGACCAAATTATATCTTTTGGCATTTTACAGCCATAAAAATAGAAATCCTCGCGAGTCCCAAATTTTTGTGTGTTATAGCCCATGCCTTCCGCCTTGGGCCCGGATGGTTCCTTTCTGGAATCGTCTAATATTTGTCTTGGACATCAAATACGGCATAATAAAACCATTTTCACTGCCCCGCCATGACCAAATTATATCTTTTGGCATTTTATAGCCATAAAACTAGAAATCCTCGCGAGTCCCAAATTTTTGGGTTCTATAGCAAATGCCTTCCGCCTTCCGCCTTGGGCCCGGATGGTTCCGTTCTGTAATCATCTAATATTTGTCTTGGACATCAAATACGGCATTATAAAACCATTTTCACTGCCCCGCCATGACCAAATTATATCTTTTGGCATTTTACAGCCATAAAACTAGAAATCCGCGTGAGTTCCAAATTTTTGTGTGCTATAGCCCATACCTTCTGCTTTGGGCCCGGATGGATCAGTCCTGGAATTGCCTAATATTTGTCCCAGACATCAAATATGGCCTAAGAAACCATTTTCACCGCACCGCCATGACCAAATTATATTTTTTGGCATTTTACAGCCATAAAACTGGAAATCCGCGCGAGTCCCAAAATTTTGTGTGCTATAGCCCATGCCTTCCGCCTTGAGCCCGGATGGTTCCGTTCTGGAATCGTCTAATATTTGTCTTGGACATCAAATACGGCATTATAAAACCATTTTTACTGCCCCGCCATGACCAAATTATATCTTTTGGCATTTTACAGCCATAAAACTAGAAATCTGCGTGAGTTCTAAATTTTTGTGTGCTATAGCCCATGCCTTCTGCTTTGGGCCCGGATGGATCAGTCCTGCAATTGCCTAATATTTATCCCAGACATCAAATACGGCCTAAGAAACCATTTGCACCGCACCGCCATGACCAAATTATATTTTTTGGCATTTTACAGCCATAAAACTAGAAATCCTCACGAGTCCCAAATTTTTGTGTGCTATAGCCCATGCCTTTTGCTTTGGGCCCGGATGGATCAGTCCTGGAATTGCCTAATATTTGTCCCGGACATCAAATACGGCCTAAGAAACCATTGTCACTGCACCTCCATGACCAAATTATATTTTTGGCATTTTATAGCCATTAAACTGGAAATCTGCGCGAGTCCCAAAATTTTGGGTGCTATAGCCCATGCCTTCCGCCTTGGGCCCGGATGGTTCCATTCTGGAATCGTATAATATTTGTCTTGGACAACAAATAAGGCAAAATAAAACCATTTTCACCGCCCCGCCATGACCAAATTATGTCTTTTGGCATTTTACAGCCATAAAACTAGAAATCCTCGCGAGCCCCAAATTTTTGTGTGCTATAGCCCATGCCTTCCGCCTTGGGCCCGGATGGTTCCTTTCTGGAATCGTCTAATATTTGTCTTGGACATCAAATACGGCATAATAAAACCATTTTCACCGCCCCGCCATAACCAAATTATATCTTTTGGCATTTTACAGCCATAAAACTAGAAATCCTCACGAGTCCCAAAATTTTGTGTGCTATAGCCCATGCCTTCCGCCTTGAGCCCGGATGGTTCCGTTCTGGAATCGTATAATATTTGTCTTGGACATCAAATACGGCATAATAAAACCATTTTCACCGCCCCGCCATGACCAAATTATATCTTTTGGCATTTTACAGCCATAAAACTAGAAATCCTCGCGAGCCCCAAATTTTTGTGTGCTATAGCCCATGCCTTCTGCTTTAGGCCCGGATGGATCCGTCCTGGAATTGCCTAATATTTGTCCCGGACATCAAATACGGCCTAAGAAACCATTGTCACCGCACCGCCATGACCAAATTACATTTTTTGGCATTTTACAGCCATTAAACTGGAAATCTGCGCGAGTCCCAAAATTTTGTGTGTTATAGCCCATGCCTTCCGCCTTGGGCCCGGATGGTTCCGTCTTGGAATCGTCTAATATTTGTCTTGGACATCAAATACGACATTATAAAACCATTTTCACCGCCCCTCCATAACCAAATTATATCTTTTGGCATTTTACAGCCATAAAACTAGAAATCCTCGCGAGTCCCAAATTTTTGTGTGTTATAGCACATGCCTTCCGCCTTCCGCCTTGGGCCCGGATGGTTCCGTTCTGGAGTCGTCTAATACTTGTCTTAGACATCAAATATGGCATAATAAAACCATTTCACTACCCCGCCATGACCAAATTATATCTTTTGGCATTTTATAGCCATAAAACTAGAAATCCTCGTGAGTCCTACATTTTTGTGTGCTATAGCCCATGCCTTCCGCCTTGGGCCCGGATGGTTCCGTTCTGGAATCGTCTAATATTTGTCTTGGACAACAAATACGGCATTATAAAACCATTTTCACTGCCCCGCCATGACCAAATTATATCTTTTGGCATTTTACAGCCATAAAACTAGAAATCCGCGCGAGTTCCAAATTTTTGTGTGCTATAGCCCATGCCTTCCGGCTTGGGCCCGGATGGTTCCGTTCTGGAATCGTATAATATTTGTCTTGGACATCAAATACGGCATAATATAACCATTTTCACCTCCCCGCCATGACCAAATTATATCTTTTGGCATTTTACAGCCATAAAAATAGAAATCCTCGCGAGTCCCAAATTTTTGTGTGTTATAGCCCATGCCTTCCGCCTTGGGCCCGGATGGTTCCTTTCTGGAATCGTCTAATATTTGTCTTGGACATCAAATACGGCATAATAAAACCATTTTCACCGCCCCGCCATGACCAAATTATATCTTTTGGCATTTTATAGCCATAAAACTAGAAATCCTCGCGAGTCCCAAATTTTTGGGTTTTATAGCAAATGCCTTCCGCCTTCCGCCTTGGGCCCGGATGGTTCCGTTCTGTAATCATCTAATATTTGTCTTGGACATCAAATACGGCATTATAAAACCATTTTCACTGCCCCGCCATGACCAAATTATTTCTTTTGGCATTTTACAGCCATAAAACTAGAAATCCGCGTGAGTTCCAAATTTTTGTGTGCTATAGCCCATACCTTCTGCTTTGGGCCCGGATGGATCAGTCCTGGAATTGCCTAATATTTGTCCCAGACATCAAATATGGCCTAAGAAACCATTTTCACCGCACCTCCATGACCAAATTATATTTTTTGGCATTTTACAGCCATAAAACTGGAAATCCGCGCGAGTCCCAAAATTTTGTGTGCTATAGCCCATGCCTTCCGCCTTGAGCCCGGATGGTTCCGTTCTGGAATCGTCTAATATTTGTCTTGGAAATCAAATACGGCATTATAAAACCATTTTTACTGCCCCGCCATGACCAAATTATATCTTTTGGCATTTTACAGCCATAAAACTAGAAATCCGCGTGAGTTCTAAATTTTTGTGTGCTATAGCCCATGCCTTCTGCTTTGGGCCCGGATGGATCAGTCCTGCAATTGCCTAATATTTATCCCAGACATCAAATACGGCCTAAGAAACCATTTTCACCGCACCGCCATGACCAAATTATATTTTTGGCATTTTACAGCCATAAAACTAGAAATCCTCACGAGTCCCAAATTTTTGTGTGCTATAGCCCATGCCTTCTGCTTTGGGCCCGGATGGATCAGTCCTGGAATTGCCTAATATTTGTCCCGGACATCAAATACGGCCTAAGAAACCATTGTCACTGCACCTCCATGACCAAATTATATTTTTGGCATTTTATAGCCATTAAACTGGAAATCTGCGCGAGTCCCAAAATTTTGTGTGCTATAGCCCATGCCTTCCGCCTTGGGCCCGGATGGTTCCATTCTGGAATCGTATAATATTTGTCTTGGACAACAAATAAGGCAAAATAAAACCATTTTCACCGCCCCGCCATGACCAAATTATGTCTTTTGGCATTTTACAGCCATAAAACTAGAAATCCTCGCGAGCCCCAAATTTTTGTGTGCTATAGCCCATGCCTTCCGCCTTGGGCCCAGATGGTTCCTTTCTGGAATCGTCTAATATTTGTCTTGGACATCAAATACGGCATAATAAAACCATTTTCACCGCCCCGCCATAACCAAATTATATCTTTTGGCATTTTACAGCCATAAAACTAGAAATCCTCACGAGTCCCAAAATTTTGTGTGCTATAGCCCATGCCTTCCGCCTTGAGCCCGGATGGTTCCGTTCTGGAATCGTATAATATTTGTCTTGGACATCAAATACGGCATAATAAAACCATTTTCACCGCCCCGCCATGACCAAATTATATCTTTTGGCATTTTACAGCCATAAAACTAGAAATCCTCGCGAGCCCCAAATTTTTGTGTGCTATAGCCCATGCCTTCTGCTTTAGGCCCGGATGGATCCGTCCTGGAATTGCCTAATATTTGTCCCGGACATCAAATACGGCCTAAGAAACCATTGTCACCGCACCGCCATGACCAAATTACATTTTTTGGCATTTTACAGCCATTAAACTGGAAATCTACGCGAGTCCCAAAATTTTGTGTGCTATAGCCCATGCCTTCCGCCTTGGGCCCGGATGGTTCCGTTCTGGAATCGTATAATATTTGTCTTGGACATCAAATACGGCATAATAAAACCATTTTCACCGCCCCGCCATGACCAAATTATATCTTTTGGCATTTTACAGCCATAAAACTAGAAATCCTCGCGAGTCCCAAATTTTTGTGTGCTATAGCCCATGCCTTCCGCCTTGGGCCCGGATGGTTCCGTTCTGGAATCGTCTATTATTTGTCTTGGACATCAAATACGGCATTATAAAACCATTTTCACTGCCCCGCCATGACCAAATTATATCTTTTGGCATTTTACAGCCATAAAACTAGAAATCCGCGCGAGTCCCAAATTTTTGTGTGCTATATCCCATGCCTTCTGCTTTGGGCCCGGATGGATCCGTCCTGGAATAGCCTAATATTTGTCCCGGACATCAAATACGGCCTAAGAAACCATTGTCACTGCACCTCCATGACCAAATTATATTTTTTGGCATTTTATAGCCATTAAACTGGAAATCTGCGCTAGTCCCAAAATTTTGTGTGCTATAGCCCATGCCTTCCGCCTTGGGCCCGGATGGTTCCGTTCTGGAATCGTATAATATTTGTCTTGGACAACAAATACGGCATAATAAAACCATTTTCACCGCCCCTCCATGACCAAAATGTATCTTTTGGCATTTTACAGCCATAAAACTAGAAATCCTCGCGAGTCCCAAATTTTTGTGTGCTATAGCCCATGTCTTCCGCCTTGGGCCCGGATGGTTCCGTCCTGGAATCATCTAATATTTGTCTTGAACATCAAATACGTCCTAAGAAACCATTGTCACCGCACCGCCATGACCAAATTATATTTTTTGGCATTTTACAGCCATTAAACTGGAAATCTGCGCGAGTCCCAAAATTTTGTGTGCTATAGCCCATGCCTTCCGCCTTGGGCCCGGATGGTTCCGTTCTGGAATCGTATAATATTTGTCTTGGACATCAAATACGGCATAATAAAACCATTTTCACCGCCCTGCCATGACCAAATTATATCTTTTGGCATTTTACAGCCATAAAACTAGAAATCCTCGCGAGTCCCAAATTTTTGTGTGCTATAGCCCATGCCTTCCGCCTTGGGCCCGGATGGTTCCGTTCTGGAATCGTATAATATTTGTCTTGGACATCAAATACGGCATAATAAAACCATTTTCACCGCCCTGCCATGACCAAATTATATCTTTTGGCATTTTACAGCCATAAAACTAGAAATCCTCGCGAGTCCCAAATTTTTGTGTGCTATAGCCCATGCCTTCTGCTTTGGGCCCGGATGGATCCGTCCTGGAATTGCCTAATATTTGTCGCAGACATCAAATACGGCCTAAGAAACCATTGTCACCGCACCGCCATGACCAAATTATATTTTTTGGCATTTTATAGCCATAAAACTGGAAATCCGCGTGAGTCCCAAAATTTTGTGTGCTATAGCCCATGCCTTCCGCCTTGGGCCCGGATGGTTACATTCTGGAGTCGTCTAATACTTGTATTGGACATCAAATACGGCACAATAAAACCATTTCACTGCCCCGCCATGACCAAATTATATCTTTTGGTATTTTATAGCCATAAAACTAGAAATCCTCGCGAGTCCCAAATTTTTGTGTGCTATAGCCCATGTCTTCTGCCTTGGGCCCGGATGGATCCGTCTTGGAATCGTCTAATATATGTCTTAGACATCAAATACGGCATAATAAAACCATTTTCACCGCCCCGCCATGACCAAATTATATTTTTTGGCATTTTACAGCCATAAAACTAGAAATCTGCGCGAGTCCCAAATTTTTGTGTGCTATAGCCCATGCCTTCTGCTTTAGGCCCGGATGGATCCGTCCTGAAATCATCTAATATTTGTCTTGAACATCATATACGTCCTAAGAAACCATTGTCACCGCACCGCCATGACCAAATTATATTTTTTGGCATTTTACAGCCATTAAACTGGAAATTTGCGCGAGTCCCAAAATTTTGTGTGCTATAGCCCATGCCTTCCGCCTTGGGCCCGGATGGTTCCGTTCTGGAATCGTATAATATTTGTCTTGGACATCAAATACGGCATAATAAAACCATTTTCACCGCCCTGCCATGACCAAATTATATCTTTTGGCATTTTACAGCCATAAAACTAGAAATCCTCGCGACTCCCAAATTTTTGTGTGCTATAGCCCATGCCTTCCGCCTTGGGCCCGGATGGTTCCGTTCTGAAATCGTCTATTATTTGTCTTGGACATCAAATACGGCATTATAAAACCATTTTCACCGCCCCTCAATGACCAAATTATATTTTTTGGCATTTTACAGCCATAAAACTGAAAATCCGCGCGAGTCCCAAATTTTTGTGTGCTATATCCCATGCCTTCTGCTTTGGGCCCGGATGGATCCGTCCTGGAATAGCCTAATATTTGTCCCGGACATCAAATACGGCCTAAGAAACCATTGTCACTACACCTCCATGACCAAATTATATTTTTTGGCATTTTACAGCTATAAAACTAGAAATCCGCGCGAGTCCCAAATTTTTGTGTGCTATAGCTCATGCCTTCTGCTTTGGGCCCGGATGGATCCGTCCTGGAATTGCCTAATATTTGTCCCGGACATCAAATACGGCCTAAGAAACCATTGTCACTGCACCTCCATGACCAAATTATATTTTTTGGCATTTTACAGCCATTAAACTGGAAATCTGCGCTAGTCCCAAAATTTTGTGTGCTATAGCCCATGCCTTCCGCCTTGGGCCCGGATGGTTCCGTTCTGGAATCGTATAATATTTGTCTTGGACAACAAATACGGCATAATAAAACCATTTTCACCGCCCCTCCATGACCAAAATGTATCTTTTGGCATTTTACAGCCATAAAACTAGAAATCCTCGCGAGTCCCAAATTTTTGTGTGCTATAGCCCATGTCTTCCGCCTTGGGCCCGGATGGTTCCGTCCTGGAATCATCTAATATTTGTCTTGAACATCAAATACGTCCTAAGAAACCATTGTCACCGCACCGCCATGACCAAATTATATTTTTTGGCATTTTACAGCCATTAAACTGGAAATCTGCGCGAGTCCCAAAATTTTGTGTGCTATAGCCCATGCCTTCCGCCTTGGGCCCGGATGGTTCCGTTCTGGAATCGTATAATATTTGTCTTGGACATCAAATACGGCATAATAAAACCATTTTCACCGCCCTGCCATGACCAAATTATATCTTTTGGCATTTTACAGCCATAAAACTAGAAATCCTCGCGAGTCCCAAATTTTTGTGTGCTATAGCCCATGCCTTCCGCCTTGGGCCCGGATGGTTCCGTTCTGGAATCGTCTATTATTTGTCTTGGACATCAAATACGGCATAATAAAACCATTTTCACCGCCCTGCCATGACCAAATTATATCTTTTGGCATTTTACAGCCATAAAACTAGAAATCCTCGCGAGTCCCAAATTTTTGTGTGCTATAGCCCATGCCTTCCGCCTTGGGCCCGGATGGTTCCGTTCTGGAATCGTCTATTATTTGTCTTGGACATCAAATACGGCATTATAAAACCATTTTCACTGCCCCGCCATGACCAAATTATATCTTTTGGCATTTTACAGCCATAAAACTAGAAATCCGCGCGAGTCCCAAATTTTTGTGTGCTATATCCCATGCCTTCTGCTTTGGGCCCGGATGGATCCGTCCTGGAATAGCCTAATATTTGTCCCGGACATCAAATACGGCCTAAGAAACCATTGTCACTGCACCTCCATGACCAAATTATATTTTTTGGCATTTTACAGCCATTAAACTGGAAATCTGCGCTAGTCCCAAAATTTTGTGTGCTATAGCCCATGCCTTCCGCCTTGGGCCCGGATGGTTCCGTTCTGGAATCGTATAATATTTGTCTTGGACATCAAATACGGCACAATAAAACCATTTCACTGCCCCGCCATGACCAAATTATATCTTTTGGTATTTTATAGCCATAAAACTAGAAATCCTCGCGAGTCCCAAATTTTTGTGTGCTATAGCCCATGTCTTCTGCCTTGGGCCCGGATGGATCCGTCTTGGAATCGTCTAATATATGTCTTAGACATCAAATACGGCATAATAAAACCATTTTCACCGCCCCGCCATGACCAAATTATATCTTTTGGCATTTTACAGCCATAAAACTAGAAATCTGCGCGAGTCCCAAATTTTTGTGTGCTATAGCCCATGCCTTCTGCTTTAGGCCCGGATGGATCCGTCCTGGAATCATCTAATATTTGTCTTGAACATCAAATACGTCCTAAGAAACCATTGTCACCGCACCGCCATGACCAAATTATATTTTTTGGCATTTTACAGCCATTAAACTGGAAATCTGCGCGAGTCCCAAAATTTTGTGTGCTATAGCCCATGCCTTCCGCCTTGGGCCCGGATGGTTCCGTTCTGGAATCGTATAATATTTGTCTTGGACATCAAATACGGCATAATAAAACCATTTTCACCGCCCTGCCATGACCAAATTATATCTTTTGGCATTTTACAGCCATAAAACTAGAAATCCTCGCGAGTCCCAAATTTTTGTGTGCTATAGCCCATGCCTTCCGCCTTGGGCCCGGATGGTTCCGTTCTGGAATCGTCTATTATTTGTCTTGGACATCAAATACGGCATTATAAAACCATTTTCACTGCCCCGCCATGACCAAATTATATCTTTTGGCATTTTACAGCCATAAAACTAGAAATCCGCGCCTGTCCCAAATTTTTGTGTGCTATATCCCATGCCTTCTGCTTTGGGCCCGGATGGATCCGTCCTAGAATTGCCTAATATTTGTCCCGGACATCAAATATGGCCTAAGAAACCATTGTCACTGCACCGCCATGACCAAATTATATTTTATGGCATTTTACAGCCATTAAACTGGAAATCTGTGCTAGTCCCAAAATTTTGTGTGCTATAGCCCATGCCTTCCGCCTTGGGCCCGGATGGTTCCGTTCTAGAATCGTATAATATTTGTCTTGGACAACAAATACGGCATAATAAAACCATTTTCACCGCCCCCCATGACCAAAATATATCTTTTGGCATTTTACAGCCATAAAACTAGAAATCCTCGCGAGTCCCAAATTTTTGTGTGCTATAGCCCATGCCTTCCACCTTGGGCCCGGATGGTTCCGTTCTGGAATCGTCTATTATTTGTCTTGGACATCAAATACGGCATTATAAAACCATTTTCACTGCCCCGCCATGACCAAATTATATCTTTTGGCATTTTACAGCCATAAAACTAGAAATCCGCGCCTGTCCCAAATTTTTGTGTGCTATATCCCATGCCTTCTGCTTTGGGCCCGGATGGATCCGTCCTGGAATTGCCTAATATTTGTCCCGGACATCAAATACGGCCTAAGAAACCATTGTCACTGCACCTCCATGACCAAATTATATTTTTTGGCATTTTACAGCCATTAAACTGGAAATCTGTGCTAGTCCCAAAATTTTGTGTGCTATAGCCCATGCCTTCCGCCTTGGGCCCGGATGGTTCCGTTCTAGAATCGTATAATATTTGTCTTGGACAACAAATACGGCATAATAAAACCATTTTCACCGCCCCCCATGACCAAAATATATCTTTTGGCATTTTACAGCCATAAAACTAGAAATCCTCGCGAGTCCCAAATTTTTGTGTGCTATAGCCCATGCCTTCCGCCTTGGGCCCGGATGGTTCCGTTCTGGAATCGTCTATTATTTGTCTTGGACATCAAATACGGCATTATAAAACCTTTTTCACTGCCCCGCCATGACCAAATTATATCTTTTGGCATTTTACAGCCATAAAACTAGAAATCCGCGCCTGTCCCAAATTTTTGTGTGCTATATCCCATGCCTTCTGCTTTGGGCCCGGATGGATCCGTCCTGGAATTGCCTAATATTTGTCCCGGACATCAAATACGGCCTAAGAAACCATTGTCACTGCACCTCCATGACCAAATTATATTTTTTGGCATTTTACAGCCATTAAACTGGAAATCTGTGCTAGTCCCAAAATTTTGTGTGCTATAGCCCATGCCTTCCGCCTTGGGCCCGGATGGTTCCGTTCTGGAATCGTATAATATTTGTCTTGGACAACAAATACGGCATAATAAAACCATTTTCACCGCCCCTCCATGACCAAAATATATCTTTTGGCATTTTACAGCCATAAAACTAGAAATCCTCGCGAGTCCCAAATTTTTGTGTGCTATAGCCCATGTCTTCCGCCTTGGGCCCGGATGGTTCTGTCCTGGAATCATCTAATATTTGTCTTGGACATCAAATACGGCATAATAAAACCATTTTCACCGCCCCGCCATGACCAAATTATATCTTTTGGCATTTTACAGCCATAAAACTAGAAATCCGCGCGAGTCCCAAATTTTTGTGTGCTATAGCCCATGCCTTCTGCTTTGGGCCTGGATGGATCCGTCCTGGAATTGCCTAATATTTGTCGCAGACATCAAATACGGCCTAATAAACCATTGTCACCGCACCGCCATGACCAAATTTTATTTTTTGGCATTTTACAGCCATAAAACTGGAAATTCGCGCGAGTCCCAAAATTTTGTGTGCTATAGCCCATGCCTTCCGCCTTGGGCCCGGATGGTTCCGTTCTGGAATCGTATAATATTTGTCTTGGACATCAAATACGGCATAATAAAACCATTTTCACCGCCCTGCCATGACCAAATTATATCTTTTGGCATTTTACAGCCATAAAACTAGAAATCCTCGCGAGTCCCAAATTTTTGTGTGCTATAGCCCATGCCTTCCGCCTTGGGCCCGGATGGTTCCGTTCTGGAATCGTCTATTATTTGTCTTGGACATCAAATACGGCATTATAAAACCATTTTCACTGCCCCGCCATGACCAAATTATATCTTTTGGCATTTTACAGCCATAAAACTAGAAATCCGCGCCTGTCCCAAATTTTTGTGTGCTATATCCCATGCCTTCTGCTTTGGGCCCGGATGGTTCTGTCCTGGAATCATCTAATATTTGTCTTGGACATCAAATACGGCATAATAAAACCATTTTCACCGCCCCGCCATGACCAAATTATATCTTTTGGCATTTTACAGCCATAAAACTAGAAATCCGCGCGAGTCCCAAATTTTTGTGTGCTATAGCCCATGCCTTCTGCTTTGGGCCCGGATGGATCCGTCCTGGAATTGCCTAATATTTGTCGCAGACATCAAATACGGCCTAATAAACCATTGTCACCGCACCGCCATGACCAAATTTTATTTTTTGGCATTTTACAGCCATAAAACTGGAAATTCGCGCGAGTCCCAAAATTTTGTGTGCTATAGCCCATGCCTTCCGCCTTGGGCCCGGATGGTTCCATTCTGGAGTCGTCTAATACTTGTCTTGGACATCAAATACGGCACAATAAAACCATTTCACTGCCCCGCCATGACCAAATTATATCTTTTGGCATTTTATAGCCATAAAACTAGAAATCCTCGCGAGTCCCAAATTTTTGTGTGCTATAGCTCATGCCTTCTGCCTGGGCCCGGATGGATCCGTCTTGGAATCGTCTGATATTTGTCTTGGACATCAAATACGGTATTATAAAACCTTTTTCACTGCCCCTCCATGACCAAATTATATCTTTTGGCATTTTACAGCCATAAAACTAGAAATTCGCGCCTGTCCCAAATTTTTGTGTGCTATATCCCATGCCTTCTGCTTTGGGCCCGGATGGATCCGTCTTGGAATTGCCTAATATTTGTCCCGGACATCAAATACGGCCTAAGAAACCATTGTCACTGCACCTCCATGACCAAATTATATTTTTTGGCATTTTACAGCCATTAAACTGGAAATCTGTGCTAGTCCCAAAATTTTGTGTGCTATAGCCCATGCCTTCCGCCTTGGGCCCGGATGGTTCCGTTCTGGAATCGTATAATATTTGTCTTGGACAACAAATACGGCATAATAAAACCATTTTCACCGCCCCTCGATGACCAAAATATATCTTTTGGCATTTTACAGCCATAAAACTAGAAATCCTCGCGAGTCCCAAATTTTTGTGTGCTATAGCCCATGTCTTCCGCCTTGGGCCCGGATGGTTCTGTCCTGGAATCATCTAATATTTGTCTTGGACATCAAATACGGCATAATAAAACCATTTTCACCGCCCCGCCATGACCAAATTATATCTTTTGGCATTTTACAGCCATAAAACTAGAAATCCGCGCGAGTCCCAAATTTTTGTATGCTATAGCCCATGCCTTCTGCTTTGGGCCCGGATGGATCCGTCCTGGAATTGCCTAATATTTGTCGCAGACATCAAATACGGCCTAATAAACCATTGTCACCGCACCGCCATGACCAAATTTTATTTTTTGGCATTTTACAGCCATAAAACTGGAAATTCGCGCGAGTCCCAAAATTTTGTGTGCTATAGCCCATGCCTTCCGCCTTGGGCCCGGATGGTTCCGTTCTGGAATCGTATAATATTTGTCTTGGACATCAAATACGGCATAATAAAACCATTTTCACCGCCCTGCCATGACCAAATTATATCTTTTGGCATTTTACAGCCATAAAACTAGAAATCCTCGCGAGTCCCAAATTTTTGTGTGCTATAGCCCATGCCTTCCGCCTTGGGCCCGGATGGTTCCGTTCTGGAATCGTCTATTATTTGTCTTGGACATCAAATACGGCATTATAAAACCATTTTCACCGCCCCCCCATGACCAAATTATATCTTTTGGCATTTTACAGCCATAAAACTAGAAATCCGCGCCTGTCCCAAATTTTTGTGTGCTATATCCCATGCCTTCTGCTTTGGGCCCGGATGGTTCTGTCCTGGAATCATCTAATATTTGTCTTGGACATCAAATACGGCATAATAAAACCATTTTCACCGCCCCGCCATGACCAAATTATATCTTTTGGCATTTTACAGCCATAAAACTAGAAATCCGCGCGAGTCCCAAATTTTTGTGTGCTATAGCCCATGCCTTCTGCTTTGGGCCCGGATGGATCCGTCCTGGAATTGCCTAATATTTGTCGCAGACATCAAATACGGCCTAATAAACCATTGTCACCGCACCGCCATGACCAAATTTTATTTTTTGGCATTTTACAGCCATAAAACTGGAAATTCGCGCGAGTCCCAAAATTTTGTGTGCTATAGCCCATGCCTTCCGCCTTGGGCCCGGATGGTTCCATTCTGGAGTCGTCTAATACTTGTCTTGGACATCAAATACGGCACAATAAAACCATTTCACTGTCCCGCCATGACCAAATTATATCTTTTGGCATTTTATAGCCATAAAACTAGAAATCCTCGCGAGTCCCAAATTTTTGTGTGCTATAGCTCATGCCTTCTGCCTGGGCCCGGATGGATCCGTCTTGGAATCGTCTGATATTTGTCTTGGACATCAAATACGGCATAATAAAACCATTTTCACCGCACCGCCATGACCAAATTATATCTTTTGGCATTTTACAGCCATAAAACTAGAAATCCTCGCGAGTCCCAAATTTTTGTGTGCTATAGCCCATGCCTTCCGCCTTGGGCCCGGATGGTTCCGTTCTGGAATCGTCTATTATTTGTCTTGGACATCAAATACGGCATTATAAAACCATTTTCACTGCCCCGCCATGACCAAATTATATCTTTTGGCATTTTACAGCCATAAAACTAGAAATCCGCGCCTGTCCCAAATTTTTGTGTGCTATATCCCATGCCTTCTGCTTTGGGCCCGGATGGTTCTGTCCTGGAATCATCTAATATTTGTCTTGGACATCAAATACGGCATAATAAAACCATTTTCACCGCCCCGCCATGACCAAATTATATCTTTTGGCATTTTACAGCCATAAAACTAGAAATCCGCGCGAGTCCCAAATTTTTGTGTGCTATAGCCCATGCCTTCTGCTTTGGGCCCGGATGGATCCGTCCTGGAATTGCCTAATATTTGTCGCAGACATCAAATACGGCCTAATAAACCATTGTCACCGCACCGCCATGACCAAATTTTATTTTTTGGCATTTTACAGCCATAAAACTGGAAATTCGCGCGAGTCCCAAAATTTTGTGTGCTATAGCCCATGCCTTCCGCCTTGGGCCCGGATGGTTCCATTCTGGAGTCGTCTAATACTTGTCTTGGACATCAAATACGGCACAATAAAACCATTTCACTGCCCCGCCATGACCAAATTATATCTTTTGGCATTTTAAAGCCATAAAACTAGAAATCCTCGCGAGTCCCAAATTTTTGTGTGCTATAGCTCATGCCTTCTGCCTGGGCCCGGATGGATCCGTCTTGGAATCGTCTGATATTTGTCTTGGACATCAAATACGGCATAATAAAACCATTTTCACCGCACCGCCATGACCAAATTATATCTTTTGGCATTTTACAGCCATAAAACTAGAAATCTGCGCGAGTCCCAAATTTTTGTGTGCTATAGCCCATGCCTTCTGCTTTAGGCCCGGATGGATCCGTCCTGGAATTGCCTAATATTTGTCCCGGACATCAAATACGGCCTAAGAAACCATTGTCACCGCACCGCCATGACCAAATTATATTTTTTGGCATTTTACAGCCATTAAACTGGAAATCTGCGCGAGTCCCAAAATTATGTGTGCTATAGCCCATGCCTTCCGCCTTGGGCCCGGATGGTTCCGTCTTGGAATCGTCTAATATTTGTCTTGGACATAAAATACGGCATTATAAAACCATTTTCACCGCCCCGCTATAACCAAATTATATCATTTGGCATTTTACAACCATAAAACTAGAAATCCTCGCGAGTCCCAAATTTTTGTGTGCTATAGCCCATGCCTTCCGCCTTGGGCCCGAATGGTTCCGTTCTGGAATCGTCTAATATTTGTCTTGGACATCAAATACGGCATTATAAAACCATTTTCACTGCCCCTCCATGACCAAATTATATCTTTTGGAATTTTACAGCCATAAAGCTAGAAATCCGCGCGAGTTCCAAATTTTTGTGTGCTATAGCCCATGCCTTCTGCTTTGGGCCCAGATGGATCAGTCCTGGAATTGCGTAATATTTGTCCCAGACATCAAATACGGCATAATAAAACCATTGTCACCGCACCGCCATGACCAAATTATATTTTTTGGTATTTTACAGCCATAAAACTGGAAATCCGCGCGAGTCCCAAAATTTTGTGTGCTAGCCCATGCCTTCCGCCTTGGGCCCGGATGGTTCCATTCTGAAATCGTCTAATATTTGTCTTGGACATCAAATACGGCATAATAAAACCATTTTCACCGCCCCGCCATGACCAAATTATATCTTTTGGCATTTTACAGCCATAAAACTAGAAATCCTCACAAGTCCCAAATTTTTGTGTGCTATAGCCCATGTCTTCCGCCTTGGGCCCGGATGGTTCCGTCTTGGAATCATCTAATATTTGTCTTGAACATCAAATACGTCCTAAGAAACCATTGTCACCGCACCTCCATGACCAAATTATATTTTTTGGCATTTTACAGCCATTAAAGTGGAAATCTGTGCGAGTCCCAAAATTTTATGTGCTATAGCCCATGCCTTCCGCCTTGGGCCCGGATGGTTCCATTCTGGAATCGTATAATATTTGTCTTGGACATCAAATACGGCATAATAAAACCATTTTCACTGCCCCGCCATGACCAAATTATATCTTTTGGCATTTTACAGCCATAAAACTAGAAATCCTCGCGAGTCCCAAATTTTTGTGTGCTATAGCCCATGTCTTCCGCCTTGGGCCCGGATGGTTCCATTCTGGAATCATCTATTATTTGTCTTGGACATCAAATACGGCATTATAAAACCATTTTCACTGCCCCGCCATGACCAAATTATATCTTTTGGTATTTTACAGCCATAAAACTAGAAATCCGCGTGAGTCACAAATTTTTGTGTGCTATAGCCCATGCCTTCTGCTTTGGGCCCAGATGGTTCCGTCCTGGAATCGTCTAATATTTGTCTTGGACATCAAATACGGCATAATAAAACCATTTTCACTACACCGCCATGACCAAATTATATTTTTTGACATTTTACAGCCATTAAACTGGAAATCTGCGCTAGTCCCAAAATTTTGTGTGCTATAGCCCATGCCTTCCGCCTTGGGCCCGGATGGTTCCGTTCTGGAATCGTATAATATTTGTCTTGGACATCAAATACGGCATAATAAAACCATTTTCACCGCCCCGCCATGACCAAATTATATCTTTTGGCATTTTACAGCCATAAAACTAGAAATCCTCGCGAGACCCAAATTTTTCTGTGCTATAGCCTATGTCTTCCGCCTTGGGCCCGGATGGTTCCGTCCTGGAATCGTCTAATATTTGTCTTGGACATCAAATACGGCATAATAAAACCATTTTCACCGCCCCACCATGACCAAATTATATCTTTTGGCATTTTACAGCCATAAAACTAGAAATCCGCGCGAGTCCCAAATTTTTGTGTGCTATAGCCCATGCCTTCTGCTTTGGGCCCGGATGGATCCGTCCTGGAATTGCCTAATATTTGTCCCGGATATCAAATACGGCCTAAGAAACCATTGTCACTGCACCTCCATGAACAAATTATATTTTTTGGCATTTTACAGCCATTAAACTGGAAATCTGCGCGAGTCCCAAAATTTTGTGTGCTATAGCCCATGCCTTCCGCCTTGTGCCCGGATGGTTCCATTCTGGAATCGTATAATATTTGTCTTGGACAACAAATACGGCATAATAAAACCATTTTCACCGCCCCTCCATGACCAAATTATATCTTTTGGCATTTTACAGCCATAAAACTAGAAATCCTCGCGAATCCCAAATTTTTGTGTGCTATAGCCCATGCCTTCCGCCTTGGGCCCGGATGGTTCCGTTCTGGAATCGTCTATTATTTGTCTTGGACATCAAATACGGCATTATAAAACCATTTTCACTGCACCGCCATGACCAAATTATATCTTTTGGCATTTTACAGCCATAAAACTAGAAATCCTCGCGAGTCCCAAATTTTTGTGTGCTATAGCCTATGTCTTCCGCCTTGGGCCCGGATGGTTCCGTCCTGGAATCGTCTAATATTTGTCTTGGACATCAAATACGGCATAATAAAACCATTTTCACTACACCGCCATGACCAAATTATATTTTTTGACATTTTACAACCATTAAACTGGAAATCTGCGCTAGTCCCAAAATTTTGTGTGCTATAGCCCATGCCTTCCGCCTTGGGCCCGGATGGTTCCGTTCTGGAATCGTATAATATTTGTCTTGGACATCAAATACGGCATAATAAAACCATTTTCACCGCCCCGCCATGACCAAATTATATCTTTTGGCATTTTACAGCCATAAAACTAGAAATCCTCGCGAGTCCCAAATTTTTGTGTGCTATAGCCTATGTCTTCCGCCTTGGGCCCGGATGGTTCCGTCCTGGAATCGTCTAATATTTTTCTTGGACATCAAATACGGCATAATAAAACCATTTTCACTACACCGCCATGACCAAATTATATTTTTTGACATTTTACAGCTATTAAACTGGAAATCTGCGCTAGTCCCAAAATTTTGTGTGCTATAGCCCATGCCTTCCGCCTTGGGCCCGGATGGTTCCGTTCTGGAATCGTATAATATTTGTCTTGGACATCAAATACGGCATAATAAAACCATTTTCACCGCCTCGCCATGACCAAATTATATCTTTTGGCATTTTACAGCCATAAAACTAGAAATCCTCGCGAGTCCCAAATTTTTGTGTGCTATAGCCCATGTCTTCCGCCTTGGGCCCGGATGGTTCCGTCCTGGAATCGTCTAATATTTGTCTTGGACATCAAATACGGCATAATAAAACCATTTTCACCGCCCCGCCATGACCAAATTATATCTTTTGGCATTTTACAGCCATAAAACTAGAAATCCTCGCGAGTCCCAAATTTTTGTGTGCTATAGCCCATGCCTTCCGCCTTGGGCCCGGATGGTTCCATTCTGGAATAGTATAATATTTGTCTTGGACATCAAATACGGCATAATAAAACCATTTTCACCGCCCCGCCATGACCAAATTATATCTTTTGGCATTTTACAGCCATAAAACTAGAAATCCTCGCGAGTCCCAAATTTTTGTGTGCTATAGCCCATGCCTTCCGCCTTGGGCCCGGATGGTTCCGTTCTGGAATCGTCTATTATTTGTCTTGGACATCAAATACGGCATTATAAAACCATTTTCACTGCCCCGCCATGACCAAATTATATCTTTTGGCATTTTACAGCCATAAAACTAGAAATCCGCGTGAGTCCCAAATTTTTGTGTGCTATAGCCCATGCCTTCTGCTTTAGGCCCGGATGGATCCGTCCTGGAATTGCCTAATATTTGTCCCGGACATCAAATACGGCCTAAGAAACCATTGTCACTGCACCTCCATGACCAAATTATATTTTTTGGCATTTTACAGCCATTAAACTGGAAATCTGCGCTAGTCCCAAAATTTTGTGTGCTATAGCCCATGCCTTCCGCCTTGGGCCCGGATGGTTCCGTTCTGGAATCGTATAATATTTGTCTTGGACAACAAATACGGCATAATAAAACCATTTTCACCGCCCCTCCATGACCAAATTATATCTTTTGGCATTTTACAGCCATAAAACTAGAAATCCGCGCGAAGTCCCAAATTTTTGTGTGCTATAGCCCATGTCTTCCGCCTTGGGCCCGGATGGTTCCGTCCTGGAATCGTCTAATATTTGTCTTGGACATCAAATACGGCATAATAAAACCATTTTCACCGCCCCGCCATGACCAAATTATATCTTTTGGCATTTTACAGCCATAAAACTAGAAATCCTCGCGAGTCCCAAATTTTTGTGTGCTATAGCCCATGCCTTCAGCTTTGGGCCCGGATGGATCCGTCTTGGAATCGCCTAATATTTGTCTCAGACATCAAATACAGCCTATGCAACCATTGACACCGCACCTCCATGATCAAATTATATTTTTTGGCATTTTACAGCCATAAAACTAGAAATCCTCGCGAGTCCCAAATTTTTGTGTGTTATAGCCCATGTCTTCCGCCTTGAGCCCGGATGGTTCCGTCCTGAAATCATATAATATTTGTCTTGGACATCAAATACGGCATAATAAAACCATTTTCCGGGCCTCGCCATGACCAAATTATATTGTTTGGCATTTTACAGCCATCAAAATAGAAATCCGCGCGAGACCCAAATTTTTGTGTGCTATATCCCATGCCTTCTGCTTTAGGCCCGGATGGATCCGTCCTGGAATTGCCTAATATTTGTCCCGGACATCAAATACTGCCTAAGAAACCATTGTCACCGCACCGCCATGACCAAATTATATTTTTTGGCATTTTACAGCCATTAAACTGGAAATCTGCGCGAGTCCCAAAATTTTGTGTGCTATAGCCCATGCCTTCCGCCTTGGGCCCGGATGGTTCCGTCTTGGAATCGTCTAATATTTGTCTTGGACATCAAATACGGCATTATAAAACCATTTTCACCGCCCCGCCATGACCAAATTATATCTTTTGGCATTTTACAGCCGTAAAACTAGAAATCCTCGCGAGTCCCAAATTTTTGTGTGTTATAGCCCATGCCTTCCGTCTTGGGCCCGGATGGTTCCGTTCTGGAATCGTCTAATATTTGTCTTGGACATCAAATACGGCATTATAAAACCATTTTCACTGCCCCGCCATGAAAATATTATAGCTTATGGCATTTTACAGCCATAAAACTAGAAATCCGCGCGAGTCCCAAATTTTTGTGTGCTATAGCCCATGCCTTCTGCTTTGGGCCCGGATGGATCCGTCCTGGAATCGCCTAATATTTGTCCCAGATATCAAATACAGCCTAAGAAACCATTGTCACCGCACCGCCATGACCAAATTAGATTTTTTTGCATTTTACAGCCATAAAACTGGAAATCCTCGCGAGTCCCAAATTTTTGTGTGCTATAGCCCATGCCTTCCACCTTGGGCTCGGATGGATCCGTCGTGGAATCGCCTAATATTTGTCCCGGACATCAAATACGGCATAAGAAACAATTTGCACCCACCCGAAATGACCACTTTATATTCTTTGGCATTTTACAGCCATAAAACGGCAAATCCGCGCGAGTCCCAAATTTTTGTGTGCTATAGCCCATGCCTTCTGCTTTGGGCCCGGATGGATCCGTCCTGGAATTGCCTAATATTTGTCCCGGACATCAAATACGGCCTAAAAAACCATTGTCACTGCACCTCCATGACCAAATTATATTTTTTGGCATTTTACAGCCATTAAACTGGAAATCTGCGCTAGTCCCAAAATTTTGTTTGCTATAGCCCATGCCATCCGCCTTGGGCCCGGATGGTTCCATTCTGGAATCGTATAATATTTGTCTTGGACAAAAAATACGGCATCATAAAACCATTTTCACCGCCCCTCCATGACCAAATTATATCTTTTGGCATTTTACAGCCATAAAACTAGAAATCCTCGCGAATCCCAAATTTTTGTGTGCTATAGCCCATGTCTTCCGCCTTGGGCCCGGATGGTTCCGTCCTGGAATCGTCTAATATTTGTCTTGGACATCAAATACGGCATAATAAAACCATTTTCACCGCCCCTCCATGACCAAATTATATCTTTTGGCATTTTACAGCCATAAAACTAGAAATCCTCGCGAGTCCCAAATTTTTGTGTGCTATAGCCCATGCCTTCAGCTTTGGGCCCGGATGTATCCGTCTTGGAATCGCCTAATATTTGTCTCAGACATCAAATACAGCCTATGCAACCATTGACACCGCACCTCCATGACCAAATTATATTTTTTGGCATTTTACAGCCATAAAACTAGAAATCCTCGCGAGTCCCAAATTTTTGTGTGTTATAGCCCATGTCTTCCGCCTTGAGCCCGGATGGTTCCATCCTGGAATCATATAATATTTGTCTTGGACATCAAATACGGCATAATAAAACCATTTTCACTGCCTCGCCATGACCAAATTATATTGTTTGGCATTTTACAGCCATCAAACTAGAAATCCGCGCGAGTCTCAAATTTTTGTGTGCTATAGCCCATTCCTTCTGCTTTGGGCCCGGATGGATCCGTCCTGGAATCGCCTAATATTTGTCCCAGATATTAAATACAGCCTAAGAAACCATTGTCACCGCACCGCCATGACCGAATTAGATTTTTTGGCATTTTACAGCCATAAAACTAGAAATCCTCGCGAGTCCCAAATTTTTGTGTGCTATAGCCCATGCCTTCCGCCTTGGGCTCGGATGGATCCGTCGTGGAATCGCCTAATATTAGTCCCGGACATCAAATACGGCATAAGAAACAATTTGCACCCACCCGAAATGACCACTTTATAATCTTTGGCATTTTACAGCCATAAAACGGCAAATCCGCGCGAGTCCCAAATTTTTGTGTGCTATAGCCCATGCCTTCCGCCTTGGGCCCGGATGGTTCCATTCTGGAATCGTCTAATATTTGTCTTGGACATCAAATACGGCATTATAAAACCATTTTCACTGCCCCGCCATGAAAATATTATAGCTTTTGTCATTTTACAGCTATAAAACTAGAAATCCGCGCGAGTCCCAAATTTTTGTGTGCTATAGCCCATGCCTTCTGCTTTGGGCCCGGATGGATCCGTCCTGGAATCGCCTAATATTTGTCCCAGATATCAAATACAGCCTAAGAAACCATTGTCACCGCACCGCCATGACCGAATTAGATTTTTTGGCATTTTACAGCCATAAAACTAGAAATCCTCGCGAGTCCCAAATTTTTGTGTGCTATAGCCCATGCCTTCCGCCTTGGGCTCGGATGGATTCATCGTGGAATCGCCTAATATTAGTCCCGGACATCAAATACGGCATAAGAAACAATTTGCACCCACCCGAAATGACCACTTTATATTCTTTGGCATTTTACAGCCATAAAACGGCAAATCCGCGCGAGTCCCAAATTTTTGTGTGCTATAGCCCATGCCTTCCGCCTTGGGCCCGGATGGTTCCATTCTGGAATCATCTAATATTTGTCTTGGACATCAAATACGGCATAATAAAACCATTTTCACTGCCCCGCCATGACCAAATTATATCTTTTGGCATTTTACAGCCATAAAACTAGAAATCCGCGCGAGTCCCAAATTTTTGTGTGCTATAGCCCATGCCTTCTGCTTTGGGCCCGGATGGATCCATCTTGGAATCGCCTAATATTTGTCTCAGACATCAAATACAGCCTATGCAACCATTGACACCGCACCTCCATGACCAAATTATATTTTTTGGCATTTTACAGCCATAAAACTAGAAATCCTCGTGAGTCCCAAATTTTTGTGTGTTATAGCCCATGCCTTCCGCCTTAGGCCCGGATGGTTCCGTTCTGGAATCGTCTAATATTTGTCTTGGACATCAAATACGGCATTATAAAATCATTTTCACTGCCTCGCCATGAAAATATTATAGCTTTTGGCATTTTACAGCCATAAAACTAGAAATCCGCGCGAGTCCCAAATTTTTGTGTGCTATAGCCCATGCTTTCTGCTTTGGGACCGGATGGATCCGTCCTGGAATCGCCTAATATTTGTCCCAGATATCAAATACAGCCTAAGAAACCATTGTCACCGCACCGCCATGACCAAATTAGATTTTTTGGTATTTTACAGCCATAAAACTAGAAATCCTCGCGAGTCCCAAATTTTTGTGTGCTATAGCCCATGCCTTCCGCCTTGGGCTCGGATGGATCCGTCGTGGAATCGCCTAATATTTGTCCCGGACATCAAATACGGCATAAGAAACAATTTTGACCCACCCGAAATGACCACTTTATATTCTTTGGCATTTTACAGCCATAAAACGGCAAATCCGCGCGAGTCCCAAATTTTTGGGTGCTATAGCCCATGCCTTCCGCCTTGGGCCCGGATGGTTCCATTCTGGAATCATCTAATATTTGTCTTGGACATCAAATACGGCATAATAAAACTATTTTCACTGCCCCGCCATGACCAAATTATATCTTTTGGCATTTTATAGCCATAAAACTAGAAATCCGCGCGAGTCCCAAATTTTTGTGTGTTATAGCCCATGTCTTCCGCCTTGAGCCCGGATGGATCCGTCCTGGAATCATATAATATTTGTCTCAGACATCAAATACAGCCTAATAAAACCATTTTCACTGCCTCGCCATGACCAAATTATATTTTTTGGCATTTTACAGCCATCAAACTAGAAATCCGCGCGAGACCCAAATTTTTGTGTGCTATAGCCCATGCCTTCTGCTTTAGGCCCGGATGGATCCGTCTTGGAATCGCCTAATATTTGTCTCAGACATCAAATACAGCCTATGCAACCATTGACACCGAACCTCCATGACCAAATTATATTTTTTGGCATTTTACAGCCATAAAACTAGAAATCCTCGCGAGTCCCAAATTTTTGTGTGTTATAGCCCATGCCTTCCGCTTTGGGCCCGGATGGTTCCGTTCTAGAATCGTCTAATATTTGTATTGGACATCAAATACGGCATTATAAAACCATTTTCACTGCCCCGCCATGAAAATATTATAGCTTTTGGTATTTTACAGCCATAAAACTAGAAATCCGCGCGAGTCCCAAATTTTTGTGTGCTATAGCCCATGCCTTCTGCTTTGGGCCCGGATGGATCCGTCCTGGAATCGCCTAATATTTGTCCCAGATATCAAATACAGCCTAAGAAACCATTGTCACCGCACCGCCATGACCGAATTAGATTTTTTGGCATTTTACAGCCATAAAACTAGAAATCCTCGCGAGTCCCAAATTTTTGTGTGCTATAGCCCATGCCTTCCGCCTTGGGCTCGGATGGATCCATCCTAGAATCGCCTAATATTTGTCTCGGACATCAAATACAGCCTAAGAAACCATTTTCACCGCACCGCCATGACCGAATTAGATTTTTTGGCATTTTACAGCCATAAAACTAGAAATCCTCGCGAGTCCCAAATTTTTATGTGCTATAGTCCATGCCTTCTGCTTTGGGCCCGGATGGATCCATCTTGGAATCGCCTAATATTTGTCTCAGACATCAAATACAGCCTATGCAACCATTGACACCGCACCTCCATGACCAAATTATATTTTTTGGCATTTTACAGCCATAAAACTAGAAATCCTCGTGAGTCCCAAATTTTTGTGTGTTATAGCCCATGCCTTCCGCCTTAGGCCCGGATGGTTCCATTCTGGAATCGTCTAATATTTGTCTTGGACATCAAATACGGCATAATAAAACCATTTTCACGGCCCCGCCATGACCAAATTATATCTTTTGGCATTTTACAGCTATAAAACTGGAAATTCGCGCGAGTCCAAAATTTTTGTGTGCTATACCCCATGCCTTCTGATTTGGGCCCGGATAGATCCATCCTAGAATCGCCTAATATTTGTCTCGGACATCAAATACAGCCTAAGAAACCATTGTCACCGCACCGCCATGACCGAATTAGATTTTTTGGCATTTTACAGCCATAAAACTAGAAATCCTCGCGAGTCCCAAATTTTTGTGTGCTATAGCCCATGCCTTCCGCCTTGGGCTCGGATGGATCCATCGTGGAATCGCCTAATATTAGTCTCGGACATCAAATACGGCATAAGAAACAATTTTCACCCACCCGAAATGACCACTTTATATTCTTTGGCATTTTACAGCCATAAAACGGCAAATCCGCGTGAATCCCAAATTTTTGTGTGCTATAGCCCATGCCTTCCGCCTTGGGCCCGGATGGTTCCATTATGGAATCATCTAATATTTGTCTTGGACATCAAATACGGCATAATAAAACCATTTTCACTGCCCCGCCATGACCAAATTATATCTTTTGGCATTTTACAGCCATAAAACTAGAAATTCGCGCGAGTCCCAAATTTTTGTGTGCTATAGCCCATGCCTTCTGCTTTGGGCCCGGATGGATCCGTCTTGGAATCGCCTAATATTTGTCTCAGACATCAAATACAGCGTATGCAACCATTGACACCGCACCTCCATGACCAAATTATATTTTTTGGCATTTTACAGCAATAAAACTAGAAATCCTCGCGAGTCCCAAATTTTTGTGTGTTATAGCCCATGCCTTCCGCCTTGGGCCTGGATGGTTCCGTCTTGGAATCGTCTAATATTTGTCTTGGACATCAAATACGGCATTATAAAACCATTTTCACCGCCCCGCCATGACCAAATTATATCTTTTGGCATTTTACAGCCGTAAAACTAGAAATCCTCGCGAGTCCCAAATTTTTGTGTGTTATAGCCCATGCCTTCCGCCTTGGGCCCGGATGGTTCCGTTCTGGAATCGTCTAATATTTGTTTTGGACATCAAATACGGCATTATAAAACCATTTTCACTGCCCCGCCATGAACAAATTATAGCTTTTGGCATTTTACAGCCATAAAACTAGAAATCCGCGCGAGTCCCAAATTTTTGTGTGCTATAGCCCATGCCTTCCGCCTTGGGCTCGGATGGATCCGTCGTGGAATCGCCTAATATTTGTCCCGAACATCAAATACGGCATAAGAAACAATTTGCACCCACCCGAAATGACCACTTTATATTCTTTGGCATTTTACAGCCATAAAACGGCAAATCCGCGCGAGACCCAAATTTTTGGGTGCTATAGCCCATGCCTTCCGCCTTGGGCCCGGATGGTTCTATTCTGGAATCATCTAATATTTGTCTTGGACATCAAATACGGCATAATAAAACTATTTTCACTGCCCCGCCATGACCAAATTATATCTTTTGGCATTTTACAGCCATAAAATTAGAAATCCGCGCGAGTCCCAAATTTTTGTGTGTTATAGCCCATGTCTTCCGCCTTGATCCCGGATGGATCCGTCTTGGAATCGTCTAATATTTGTCTTGGACATCAAATACGGCATTATAAAGCCATTTTCACCGCCCCGCCATGACCAAATTATATCTTTTGGCATTTTACAGCCGTAAAACTAGAAATCCTCGCGAGTCCCAAATTTTTGTGTGTTATAGCCCATGCCTTCCGCCTTGGGCCTGGATGGTTCCGTTCTGGAATCGTCTAATATTTGTCTTGGACATCAAATACGGCATTATAAAACCATTTTCACTGCCCCGCCATGACCAAATTATAGCTTTTGGCATTTTACAGCCATAAAACTAGAAATCCGCGCGAGTCCCAAATTTTTGTGTGCTATAGCCCATGCCTTCTGCTTTGGGCCCGGATGGATCCGTCCTGGAATCGCCTAATATTTGTCCCAGATATCAAATACAGCCTAAGAAACCATTGTCACCGCATCGCCATGACCAAATTAGATTTTTTGGCATTTTACAGCCATAAAACTAGAAATTCGCGCGAGTCCCAAATTTTTGTGTGCTATAGCCCATGCCTTCTGCTTTGGGCCCGGATGGATCCGTCCTGGAATCGCCTAATATTTGTCCCAGATATCAAATACAGCCTAAGAAACCATTGTCACCGCATCGCCATGACCAAATTAGATTTTTTGGCATTTTACAGCCATAAAACTAGAAATCCGCGCGAGTCCCAAATTTTTGTGTGTTATAGCCCATGTCTTCCGCCTTGAGCCCGGATGGTTCCGTCCTGGAATCATATAATATTTGTCTTGGACATCAAATACGGCATAATAAAACCATTTTCACTGCCTCGCCATGACCAAATTATATTTTTTGGCATTTTACAGCCATCAAACTAGAAATCCGCGCGAGACCCAAATTTTTGTGTGCTATAGCCCATGCCTTCTGCTTTAGGCCCGGATGGATCCGTCCTGCAATTGCCTAATATTTGTCTCGGACATTAAATACTGCCTAAGAAACCATTGTCACCGCACCGCCATGACCAAATTATATTTTTTGGCATTTTACAGCCATTAAACTGGAAATCTGCGCGAGTCCCAAAATTTTGTGTGCTATAGCCCATGCCTTCCGCCTTGGGCCCGGATGGTTCCGTCTTGGAATCGTCTAATATTTGTCTTGGACATCAAATACGGCATTATAAAACCATTTTCACCGCCCCGCCATGACCAAATTATATCTTTTGGCATTTTACAGCCGTAAAACTAGAAATCCTCGCGAGTCCCAAATTTTTGTGTGTTATAGCCCATGCCTTCCGCCTTGGGCCCGGATGGTTCCGTTCTGGAATCGTCTAATATTTGATTTGGACATCAAATACGGCATTATAAAACCATTTTCACTGCCTCGCCATGACCAAATTATAGCTTTTGGCATTTTACATCCATAAAACTAGAAATCCGCGCGAGTCCCAAATTTTTGTGTGCTATAACCCATGCCTTCTGCTTTGGGCCCGGATGGATCCGTCCTAGAATCGCCTAATATTTGTCCCAGATATCAAATACAGCCTAAGATACCATTGTCACCGCATTTCCATGACCAAATTATAGCTTTTGGCATTTTACATCCATAAAACTAGAAATCCGCGCGAGTCCCAAATTTTTGTGTGCTATAACCCATGCCTTCTGCTTTGGGCCCGGATGGATCCGTCCTGGAATCGCCTAATATTTGTCCCAGATATCAAATACAGCCTAAGAAACCATTGTCACCGCATTTCCATGACCAAATTAGATTTTTTGGCATTTTACAGCCATAAAACTAGAAATCCGCGCGAGTCCCAAATTTTTGTGTGCTATAGCCCATGCCTTCTGCTTTGGGCCCGGATGGATCCATCTTGGAATCGCCTAATATTTGTCTTGGACATCAAATACGGCATTATAAAACCATTTTCACCGCCCCGCCATGACCAAATTATATCTTTTGGCATTTTACAGCCGTAAAACTAGAAATCCTCGCGAGTCCCAAATTTTTGTGTGTTATAGCCCATGCCTTCCGCCTTGGGCCCGGATGGTTCCGTTCTGGAATCGTCTAATATTTGTCTTGGACATCAAATACGGCATTATAAAACCATTTTCACTGCCCCGCCATGACCAAATTATAGCTTTTGGCATTTTACAGCCATAAAACTAGAAATCCGCGCGAGTCCCAAATTTTTGTGTGCTATAGCCCATGCCTTCTGCTTTGGGCCCGGATGGATCCGTCCTGGAATCGCCTAATATTTGTCCCAGATATCAAATACAGCCTAAGAAACCATTGTCACCGCATCGCCATGACCAAATTAGATTTTTTGGCATTTTACAGCCATAAAACTAGAAATTCGCGCGAGTCCCAAATTTTTGTGTGCTATAGCCCAAGCCTTCTGCTTTGGGCCCGGATGGATCCGTCCTGGAATCGCCTAATATTTGTCCCAGATATCAAATACAGCCTAAGAAACCATTGTCACCGCATCGCCATGACCAAATTAGATTTTTTGGCATTTTACAGCCATAAAACTAGAAATCCGCGCGAGTCCCAAATTTTTGTGTGTTATAGCCCATGTCTTCCGCCTTGAGCCCGGATGGTTCCGTCCTGGAATCATATAATATTTGTCTTGGACATCAAATACGGCATAATAAAACCATTTTCACTGCCTCGCCATGACCAAATTATATTTTTTGGCATTTTACAGCCATCAAACTAGAAATCCGCGCGAGACCCAAATTTTTGTGTGCTATAGCCCATGCCTTCTGCTTTAGGCCCGGATGGATCCGTCCTGCAATTGCCTAATATTTGTCTCGGACATTAAATACTGCCTAAGAAACCATTGTCACCGCACCGCCATGACCAAATTATATTTTTTGGCATTTTACAGCCATTAAACTGGAAATCTGCGCGAGTCCCAAAATTTTGTGTGCTATAGCCCATGCCTTCCGCCTTGGGCCCGGATGGTTCCGTCTTGGAATCGTCTAATATTTGTCTTGGACATCAAATACGGCATTATAAAACCATTTTCACCGCCCCGCCATGACCAAATTATATCTTTTGGCATTTTACAGCCGTAAAACTAGAAATCCTCGCGAGTCCCAAATTTTTGTGTGTTATAGCCCATGCCTTCCGCCTTGGGCCCGGATGGTTCCGTTCTGGAATCGTCTAATATTTGTCTTGGACATCAAATACGGCATTATAAAACCATTTTCACTGCCCCGGCATGACCAAATTATAGCTTTTGGCATTTTACATCCATAAAACTAGAAATCCGCGCGAGTCCCAAATTTTTGTGTGCTATAACCCATGCCTTCTGCTTTGGGCCCGGATGGATCCGTCCTGGAATCGCCTAATATTTGTCCCAGATATCAAATACAGCCTAAGAAACCATTGTCACCGCATTTCCATGACCAAATTAGATTTTTTGGCATTTTACAGCCATAAAACTAGAAATCCGCGCGAGTCCCAAATTTTTGTGTGCTATAGCCCATGCCTTCTGCTTTGGGCCCGGATGGATCCATCTTGGAATCGCCTAATATTTGTCTCAAAAATCAAATACAGCCTATGCAACCATTGACTCCGCACCTCCATGACCAAATTATATTTTTTGGCATTTTACAGCCATAAAACTAGAAATCCTCGCGAGTCCCAAATATTTGAGTGTTATAGCCCATGTCTTCCGCCTTGAGCCCGGATGGTTCCGTCCTGGAATCATATAATATTTGTCTTGGACATCAAATACGGCATAATAAAACCATTTTCACTGCCTCGCCATGACCAAATTATATTTTTTGGCATTTTACAGCCATCAAACTAAAAATCCGCGCGAGACCCAAATTTTTGTGTGCTATAGCCCATGCCTTCTGCTTTAGGCCAGGATGGATCCGTCCTGGAATTGCCTAATATTTGTCCCGGACATCAAATACTGCCTATGCAACCATTGTCACCGCATCGCCATGACCAAATTAGATTTTTTGGCATTTTACAGCCATAAAACTAGAAATCCGCGCGAGTCCCAAATTTTTGTGTGTTATAGCCCATGTCTTCCGCCTTGAGCCCGGATGGTTCCGTCCTGGAATCATATAATATTTGTCTTGGACATCAAATACGGCATAATAAAACCATTTTCACTGCCTCGCCATGACCAAATTATATTTTTTGGCATTTTACAGCCATCAAACTAGAAATCCGCGCGAGACCCAAATTTTTGTGTGCTATAGCCCATGCCTTCTGCTTTAGGCTCGGATGGATCCGTCCTGCAATTGCCTAATATTTGTCTCTGACATTAAATACTGCCTAAGAAACCATTGTCACCGCACCGCCATGACCAAATTATATTTTTTGGCATTTTACAGCCATTAAACTGGAAATCTGCGCGAGTCCCAAAATTTTGTGTGCTATAGCCCATGCCTTCCGCCTTGGGCCCGGATGGTTCCGTCTTGGAATCGTCTAATATTTGTCTTGGACATCAAATACGGCATTATAAAACCATTTTCACCGCCCCGCCATGACCAAATTATATCTTTTGGCATTTTACAGCCGTAAAACTAGAAATCCTCGCGAGTCCCAAATTTTTGTGTGTTATAGCCCATGCCTTCCACCTTGGGCCCGGATGGTTCCGTTCTGGAATCGTCTAATATTTGTCTTGGACATCAAATACGGCATTATAAAACCATTTTCACTGCCCCGCCATGATCAAATTATAGCTTTTGGCATTTTACAGCCATAAAACTAGAAATCCGCGCGAGTCCCAAATTTTTGTGTGCTATAGCCCATGCCTTCTGCTTTGGGCCCGGATGGATCCGTCCTGGAACCGCCTAATATTTGTCCCAGATATCAAATACAGCCTAAGAAACCATTGTCACCGCATCTCCATGACCAAATTAGATTTTTTGGCATTTTACAGCCATAAAACTAGAAATCCGCGCGAGTCCCAAATTTTTGTGTGCTATAGCCCATGCCTTCTGCTTTGGGCCCGGATGGATCCGTCTTGGAATCGCCTAATATTTGTCTCAGACATCAAATACAGCCTATGCAACCATTGACACCGCACCTCCATGACCAAATTATATTTTTTAGCATTTTACAGCCATAAAACTAGAAATCCTCGCGAGTCCCAAATATTTGAGTGTTATAGCCCATGTCTTCCGCCTTGAGCCCGGATGGTTCCGTCCTGGAATCATATAATATTTGTCTTGGACATCAAATACGGCATAATAAAACCATTTTCACTGCCTCGCCATGACCAAATTATATTTTTTGGCATTTTACAGCCATCAAACTAAAAATCCGCGCGAGACCCAAATTTTTGTGTGCTATAGCCCATGCCTTCTGCTTTAGGCCAGGATGGATCCGTCCTGGAATTGCCTAATATTTGTCCCGGACATCAAATACTGCCTAAGAAACCATTGTCACCGCACCGCCATGAACAAATTAGATTTTTTGGCATTTTACAGCCAATAAACTGGAAATCTGCGCGAGTCCCAAAATTTTGTGTGCTATAGCCCATGCCTTCCGCCTTGGGCCCGGATGGTTCCGTCTTGGAATCGTCTAATATTTGCCTTGGACATCAAATACGGCATTATAAAACCATTTTCACCGCCCCGCCATGACCAAATTATATCTTTTGGCATTTTACAGCCGTAAAACTAGAAATCCTCGCGAGTCCCAAATTTTTGTGTGTTATAGCCCATGCCTTCCGCCTTGGGCCCGGATGGTTCCGTTCTGGAATCGTCTAATATTAGTCTTGGACATCAAATACGGCATTATAAAACCATTTTCACTGCCCCGCCATGACCAAATTATAGCTTTTGGCATTTTACAGCCATAAAACTAAAAAGCCGCGCGAGTCCCAAATTTTTGTGTGCTATAGCCCATGCCTTCTGCTTTGGGCCCGGATGGATCCGTCCTGGAATCGCATAATATTTGTCCCAGACATCAAATACAGCCTAAGAAACCATTGTCACCGCACCGCCATGACCAAATTAGATTTTTTGGCATTTTACAGCCATAAAACTAGAAATCCTCGCGAGTCCCAAATTTTTGTGTGCTATAGCCCATGTCTTCCGCCTTGGGCCCGGATGGTTCCGTCCTGGAATCGTCTAATATTTGTCTTGGACATCAAATACGGCATAATAAAACCATTTTCACCGCCCTGCCATGACCAAATTATATCTTTTGGCATTTTACAGCTACAAAACTGGAAATTCGCGCGAGTCCAAAATTTTTGTGTGCTATACCCCATGCCTTCTGATTTGGGCCCGGATAGATCCGTCCTAGAATCGCCTAATATTTGTCTCGGACATCAAATACAGCCTAAGAAACCATTGTCACCACACCGCCATGACCGAATTAGATTTTTTGGCATTTTACAGCCATAAAACTTGAAATCCTCGCGAGTCCCAAATTTTTGTGTGCTATAGCCCATGCCTTCTGCTTTGGGCCCGGATGGATCCGTCCTGGAACCGCCTAATATTTGTCCCAGATATCAAATACAGCCTAAGAAACCATTGTCACCGCATCTCCATGACCAAATTAGATTTTTTGGCATTTTACAGCCATAAAACTAGAAATCCGCGCGAGTCCCAAATTTTTGTGTGCTATAGCCCATGCCTTCTGCTTTGGGCCCGGATGGATCCGTCTTGGAATCGCCTAATATTTGTCTCAGACATCAAATACAGCCTATGCAACCATTGACACCGCACCTCCATGACCAAATTATATTTTTTAGCATTTTACAGCCATAAAACTAGAAATCCGCGCGAGTCCCAAATATTTGAGTGTTATAGCCCATGTCTTCCGCCTTGAGCCCGGATGGTTCCGTCCTGGAATCATATAATATTTGTCTTGGACATCAAATACGGCATAATAAAACCATTTTCACTGCCTCGCCATGACCAAATTATATTTTTTGGCATTTTACAGCCATCAAACTAAAAATCCGCGCGAGACCCAAATTTTTGTGTGCTATAGCCCATGCCTTCTGCTTTAGGCCAGGATGGATCCGTCCTGGAATTGCCTAATATTTGTCCCGGACATCAAATACTGCCTAAGAAACCATTGTCACCGCACCGCCATGAACAAATTAGATTTTTTGGCATTTTACAGCCAATAAACTGGAAATCTGCGCGAGTCCCAAAATTTTGTGTGCTATAGCCCATGCCTTCCGCCTTGGGCCCGGATGGTTCCGTCTTGGAATCGTCTAATATTTGCCTTGGACATCAAATACGGCATTATAAAACCATTTTCACCGCCCCGCCATGACCAAATTATATCTTTTGGCATTTTACAGCCGTAAAACTAGAAATCCTCGCGAGTCCCAAATTTTTGTGTGTTATAGCCCATGCCTTCCGCCTTGGGCCCGGATGGTTCCGTTCTGGAATCGTCTAATATTAGTCTTGGACATCAAATACGGCATTATAAAACCATTTTCACTGCCCCGCCATGACCAAATTATAGCTTTTGGCATTTTACAGCCATAAAACTAAAAAGCCGCGCGAGTCCCAAATTTTTGTGTGCTATAGCCCATGCCTTCTGCTTTGGGCCCGGATGGATCCGTCCTGGAATCGCATAATATTTGTCCCAGACATCAAATACAGCCTAAGAAACCATTGTCACCGCACCGCCATGACCAAATTAGATTTTTTGGCATTTTACAGCCATAAAACTAGAAATCCTCGCGAGTCCCAAATTTTTGTGTGCTATAGCCCATGTCTTCCGCCTTGGGCCCGGATGGTTCCGTCCTGGAATCGTCTAATATTTGTCTTGGACATCAAATACGGCATAATAAAACCATTTTCACCGCCCTGCCATGACCAAATTATATCTTTTGGCATTTTACAGCTACAAAACTGGAAATTCGCGCGAGTCCAAAATTTTTGTGTGCTATACCCCATGCCTTCTGATTTGGGCCCGGATAGATCCGTCCTAGAATCGCCTAATATTTGTCTCGGACATCAAATACAGCCTAAGAAACCATTGTCACCACACCGCCATGACCGAATTAGATTTTTTGGCATTTTACAGCCATAAAACTTGAAATCCTCGCGAGTCCCAAATTTTTGTGTGCTATAGCCCATGCCTTCCGCCTTGGGCGCGGATGGTTCCATTCTGGAATCATCTAATATTTGTCTTGGACATCAAATACGGCATAATAAAACCATTTTCACTGCCCCGCCATGACCAAATTATATCTTTTGGCATTTTACAGCCATAAAACTAGAAATCCGCGCGAGTCCCAAATTTTTGTGTGCTATAGCCCATGCCTTCTGCTTTGGGCCCGGATGGATCCGTCTTGGAATCGCCTAATATTTGTCTCAGACATCAAATACAGCCTATGCAACCATTGACACCGCACCTCCATGACCAAATTATATTTTTTGGCATTTTACAGCCATAAAACTAGAAATCCTCGCGAGTCCCAAATTTTTGTGTGTTATAGCCCATGCCTTCCGCCTTGGGCCCGGATGGTTCCGTTCTGGAATCGTCTAATATTTGTCTTGGACATCAAATACGGCATTATAAAACCATTTTCACTGCCCCTCCATGAAAATATTATAGCTTTTGGGATTTTACAGCCATAAAACTAGAAATCCGCGTGAGTCCCAAATTTTTGTGTGCTATAGCCCATGCCTTCTGCTTTGGGCCCGGATGGATCCGTCCTGGAATCGCCTAATATTTGTCCCAGATATCAAATACAGCCTAAGAAACCATTGTCACCGCACCGCCATGACCGAATTAGATTTTTTGGCATTTTACAGCCATAAAACTAGAAATCCTCGCGAGTCCCAAATTTTTGTTTGCTATAGCCCATGCCTTCCGCCTTGGGCTCGGATGGATCCGTCGTGGAATCGCCTAATATTAGTCCCGGACATCAAATACGGCATAAGAAACAATTTGCACCCACCTGAAATGACCACTTTATATTCTTTGGCATTTTACAGCCATAAAACTTGAAATCCTCGCGAGTCCCAAATTTTTGTGTGCTATAGCCCATGCCTTCTGCTTTGGGCCCGGATGGATCCGTCCTGGAACCGCCTAATATTTGTCCCAGATATCAAATACAGCCTAAGAAACCATTGTCACCGCATCTCCATGACCAAATTAGATTTTTTGGCATTTTACAGCCATAAAACTAGAAATCCGCGCGAGTCCCAAATTTTTGTGTGCTATAGCCCATGCCTTCTGCTTTGGGCCCGGATGGATCCGTCTTGGAATCGCCTAATATTTGTCTCAGACATCAAATACAGCCTATGCAACCATTGACACCGCACCTCCATGACCAAATTATATTTTTTAGCATTTTACAGCCATAAAACTAGAAATCCTCGCGAGTCCCAAATATTTGAGTGTTATAGCCCATGTCTTCCGCCTTGAGCCCGGATGGTTCCGTCCTGGAATCATATAATATTTGTCTTGGACATCAAATACGGCATAATAAAACCATTTTCACTGCCTCGCCATGACCAAATTATATTTTTTGGCATTTTACAGCCATCAAACTAAAAATCCGCGCGAGACCCAAATTTTTGTGTGCTATAGCCCATGCCTTCTGCTTTAGGCCAGGATGGATCCGTCCTGGAATTGCCTAATATTTGTCCCGGACATCAAATACTGCCTAAGAAACCATTGTCACCGCACCGCCATGAACAAATTAGATTTTTTGGCATTTTACAGCCAATAAACTGGAAATCTGCGCGAGTCCCAAAATTTTGTGTGCTATAGCCCATGCCTTCCGCCTTGGGCCCGGATGGTTCCGTCTTGGAATCGTCTAATATTTGCCTTGGACATCAAATACGGCATTATAAAACCATTTTCACCGCCCCGCCATGACCAAATTATATCTTTTGGCATTTTACAGCCGTAAAACTAGAAATCCTCGCGAGTCCCAAATTTTTGTGTGTTATAGCCCATGCCTTCCGCCTTGGGCCCGGATGGTTCCGTTCTGGAATCGTCTAATATTAGTCTTGGACATCAAATACGGCATTATAAAACCATTTTCACTGCCCCGCCATGACCAAATTATAGCTTTTGGCATTTTACAGCCATAAAACTAAAAAGCCGCGCGAGTCCCAAATTTTTGTGTGCTATAGCCCATGCCTTCTGCTTTGGGCCCGGATGGATCCGTCCTGGAATCGCATAATATTTGTCCCAGACATCAAATACAGCCTAAGAAACCATTGTCACCGCACCGCCATGACCAAATTAGATTTTTTGGCATTTTACAGCCATAAAACTAGAAATCCTCGCGAGTCCCAAATTTTTGTGTGCTATAGCCCATGTCTTCCGCCTTGGGCCCGGATGGTTCCGTCCTGGAATCGTCTAATATTTGTCTTGGACATCAAATACGGCATAATAAAACCATTTTCACCGCCCTGCCATGACCAAATTATATCTTTTGGCATTTTACAGCTACAAAACTGGAAATTCGCGCGAGTCCAAAATTTTTGTGTGCTATACCCCATGCCTTCTGATTTGGGCCCGGATAGATCCGTCCTAGAATCGCCTAATATTTGTCTCGGACATCAAATACAGCCTAAGAAACCATTGTCACCACACCGCCATGACCGAATTAGATTTTTTGGCATTTTACAGCCATAAAACTTGAAATCCTCGCGAGTCCCAAATTTTTGTGTGCTATAGCCCATGCCTTCCGCCTTGGGCGCGGATGGTTCCATTCTGGAATCATCTAATATTTGTCTTGGACATCAAATACGGCATAATAAAACCATTTTCACTGCCCCGCCATGACCAAATTATATCTTTTGGCATTTTACAGCCATAAAACTAGAAATCCGCGCGAGTCCCAAATTTTTGTGTGCTATAGCCCATGCCTTCTGCTTTGGGCCCGGATGGATCCGTCTTGGAATCGCCTAATATTTGTCTCAGACATCAAATACAGCCTATGCAACCATTGACACCGCACCTCCATGACCAAATTATATTTTTTGGCATTTTACAGCCATAAAACTAGAAATCCTCGCGAGTCCCAAATTTTTGTGTGTTATAGCCCATGCCTTCCGCCTTGGGCCCGGATGGTTCCGTTCTGGAATCGTCTAATATTTGTCTTGGACATCAAATACGGCATTATAAAACCATTTTCACTGCCCCTCCATGAAAATATTATAGCTTTTGGGATTTTACAGCCATAAAACTAGAAATCCGCGTGAGTCCCAAATTTTTGTGTGCTATAGCCCATGCCTTCTGCTTTGGGCCCGGATGGATCCGTCCTGGAATCGCCTAATATTTGTCCCAGATATCAAATACAGCCTAAGAAACCATTGTCACCGCACCGCCATGACCGAATTAGATTTTTTGGCATTTTACAGCCATAAAACTAGAAATCCTCGCGAGTCCCAAATTTTTGTTTGCTATAGCCCATGCCTTCCGCCTTGGGCTCGGATGGATCCGTCGTGGAATCGCCTAATATTAGTCCCGGACATCAAATACGGCATAAGAAACAATTTGCACCCACCTGAAATGACCACTTTATATTCTTTGGCATTTTACAGCCATAAAACGGCAAATCCGCGCGAGTCCCAAATTTTTGGGTGCTATAGCCCATGCCTTCCGCCTTGGGCCCGGATGGTTCTATTCTGGAATCATCTAATATTTGTCTTGGACATCAAATACGGCATAATAAAACTATTTTCACTGCCCCGCCATGACCAAATTATATCTTTTGGCATTTTACAGCCATAAAACTAGAAATCCGCGCGAGTCCCAAATTTTTGTGTGTTATAGCCCATGTCTTCCGCCTTGAGCCATGATGGATCCGTCTTGGAATCGTCTAATATTTGTCTTGGACATCAAATACGGCATTATAAAACCATTTTCACCGCCCCGCCATGACCAAATTATATCTTTTGGCATTTTACAGCCGTAAAACTAGAAATCCGCGCGAGTTCTAAATTTTTGTGTGCTATAGCCCATGCCTTCTGCTTTGGGCCCGGATGGATCAGTCCTGGAATTGCCTAATATTTGTCCCAGACATCAAAGATGGCCTAAGAAACCATTGTCACCGCCATGACCAAATTATTTTTTTTGGCATTTTACAGCCATAAAACTGGAAATCCGCGCGAGTCCCAAAATTTTGTGTGCTATAGCCCATGCCTTCCGCCTTGGGCCCGTATGGTTCCATTCTAAAATCGTCTAATATTTGTCTTGGACATCAAATACGGCATAATAAAACCATTTTCACCGCCCCGCCATGACCAAATTATATCTTTTGGCATTTTACAGCCATAAAACTAGAAATCCTCACGAGTCCCAAATTTTTGTGTGCCCATGTCTTCCGCCTTGGGCCCGGATGGTTCCGTCTTGGAATCGTCTAATATTTGTCTTGGACATCAAATACAGCCTAAGAAACCATTGTCACCGCACCTCCATGACCAAATTATATTTTTTGGCATTTTACAGCCATTAAACTGCAAATCTGCGCGAGTCCAAAAGTTTTGTGTGTTATAGCCCATGCCTTCCGCCTTGGGCCCGTATGGTTCCGTTCTGGAATCGTATAATATTTGTCTTGGACATCAAATACGGCATAATAAAACCATTTTCACCGCCCCGCCATGACCAAATTATATCTTTTGGCATTTTACAGCCATAAAACTAGAAATCCTCGCGAGTCCCAAATTTTTGTGTGCTATAGCCCATGTCTTCCGCCTTGGGACCGGATGGTTCCGTCCTAGAATCGTCTAATATTTGTCTTGGACATCAAATACGGCATTATAAAACCATTTTCACTACCCCGTCATGACCAAATTATAGCTTTAGGCATTTTACAGCCATAAAACTAGAAATCCGCGCGAGCCCCAAATTTTTGTGTGCTATAGCCCATGCCTTCTGCTTTGGGCCCAGATGGATCCGTCCTGGAATCGCCTAATATTTTTTCCAGACATCAAATAGAGCCTAAGCAACCATTGTCACCGCACTGCCATGACCAAATTATATTTTTTGGCATTTTACATGCATTAAACTGGAAATTTGCGCGAGTCCCAAAATTTTGTGTGCTATAGCCCATGCCTTCCGCCTTGGGCCCGGATGGTTCCGTCTTGGAATCATCTAATATTTGTCTTGGACATCAAATACGGCATTATAAAACCATTTTCACCGCCCCTCCATGACCAAATTATATCTTTTGGTATTTTACAGCCGTAAAACAAGAAATCCTCGCGAGTCCCAAATTTTTGTGTGCTATAGCCCATGTCTTCCGCCTTGGGCCCGGATGGTTCCATTCTGAAATCGTCAAATACGGCATAATAAAACCATTTTCACCGCCCCGCCATGACCAAATTATATCTTTTGGCATTTTACAGCCATAAAACTAGAAATCCTCACGAGTCCCAAATTTTTGTGTGCTATAGCCCATGTCTTCCGCCTTGGGCCCGGATGGTTCCGTCTTGGAATCGTCTAATATTTGTCTTGGACATCAAATACAGCCTAAGAAACCATTGTCACCGCACCTCCATGACCAAATTATGTTTTTTGGCATTTTACAGCCATTAAACTGGAAATCTGCACGAGTCCCAAAATTTTGTGTGCTATAGCCCATGCCTTCCGCCTTGGGCCCGGATGGTTCCGTTCTGGAATAGTATAATATTTGTCTTGTACATCAAATACGGCATAATAAAACCATTTTCACCGCCCCGCCATGACCAAATTATATCTTTTGGCATTTTACGGCCATAAAACTAGAAATCCTCGCGAGTCCTAAATTTTTGTGTGATATAGCCCATGCCTTCTGCTTTAGGCCCGGATGGTTCCGTCCTGGAATTGCCTAATATTTGTCCTAGACATCAAATACGGCCCAAGAAACCATTGTCACCGCACCGCCATGACCAAATTATATTTTTTGGCATTTTACAGCCATTAAACTGGAAATCCTCGCGAGTCCCAAAATTTTGTGTGCTATAGCCCATGCCTTCCGCCTTGGGCCCGGATGGTTCCGTCTTGGAATCGTCTAATATTTGTCATGGACATCAAATACGGCATAATAAAACCATTTCACTGCCACGCCATGACCAAATTACATCTTTTGGCATTTTATAGTCATAAAACTAGAAATCCTCGCGAGTCCCAAATTTTTGTGTGCTATAGCCCATGTCATCTGCCTTGGGCCCGGATGGTTCCGTCCTGGAATCGTCTAATATTTGACTTGGACATCAAATACGGCATTATAAAACCATTTTCACTGCCCCGCCATGACCAAATTATATCTTTTGGAATTTTACAACCATAAAGCTAGAAATCCGCGCGAGTTCCAAATTTTTGTGTGCTATAGCCCATGCCTTCTGCTTTGGGCCCGGATGGATCAGTCCAGGAATTGCCTAATATTTGTCCTAGACATCAAATACGGCCTAAGAAACCATTGTCTCCGCCATGACCAAATTATATTTTTTTGGCATTTTACAGCCATAAAATTGGAAATCCGCGCGAGTCCCAAAATTTTGTGTGCTATAGCCCATGCCTTCCGCCTTGGGCCCGGATGGTTCCATTCTGAAATCGTCTAATATTTGTCTTGGACATCAAATACGGCATAATAAAACCATTTTCACCGCCCCGCCATGACCAAATTATATCTTTTGGCATTTTACAGCCATAAAACTAGAAATCCTCACGAGTCCCAAATTTTTGTGTGCTATAGTCCATGTCTTCCGCCTTGGGCCCGGATGGTTCCGTCTTGGAATCGTCTAATATTTGTCTTGGACATTAAATACAGCCTAAGAAACCATTGTCACCGCACCTCCATGACCAAATTATATTTTTTGGCATTTTACAGCCATTAAACTGGAAATCTGCGCGAGTCCCAAATTTTTGTGTGCTATAGCCCATGTCTTCCGCCTTGGGACCGGATGGTTCTGTCCTGGAATCGTCTAATATTTGTCTTGGACATCAAATACGGCATTATAAAACCATTTTCACTACCCCGCCATGACCAAATTATAGCTTTTGGCATTTTACAGCCATAAAACTAGAAATCCGCTCGAGTCCCAAATTTTCGTGTGCTATAGCCCATGCCTTCTGCTTTGGGCCCAGATGGATCCGTCCTGGAATCGCCTAATATTTTTTCCAGACATCAAATACAGCCTAAGCAACCATTGTCACCGCACCGCCATGACCAAATTATATTTTTTGGCATTTTACAACCATAAAACTAGAAATCCTCGCGAGTCCCAAATTTTTGTGTGCTATAGCTCATGCCTTCTGCCTGGGCCCGGATGGATCCGTCTTGGAATCGTCTAATATTTGTCTTGGACATCAAATACGGCATAATAAAACCATTTTCACTGCCCCGCCATGACCAAATTATATTTTTTGGCATTTTACAGCCATCAAACTGGAAATCCGTGCGAGACCCAAATTTTTGTGTGCTATAGCCCATGCCTTCTGCTTTAGGCCCGGATGGATCCGTCCTGGATTTGCCTAATATTTGTCCCGGACATCAAATACTGCCTAAGAAACCATTGTCACCACACCGCCATGACCAAATTATATTTTTTGGCATTTTACAGCCATTAAACTGGAAATTTGCGCGAGTCCCAAAATTTTGTGTGCTATAGCCCATGCCTTCCGCCTTGGGCCCGGATGGTTCCATTCTGGAATCGTCTAATATTTGTCTCTGACATCAAATACGGCATTATAAAACCATTTTCACTACACCGCCATGACCAAATTATATTTTTTGGCATTTAATAGCCATAAAACTAGAAATCCTCGCGAGTCCCAAATTTTTGTGTGCTATAGACCATGTCTTCTGCCTTGGGCCCGGATGGTTCCATCCTGGAATCGTCTAATATTTGTCTTGGACATCAAATACAGCATAATAAAACCATTTTCACCGCCCCGCTATGACCAAATTATATCTTTTGGCATTTTACAGCCATAAAACTAGAAATCCACGCGAGTCCCAAATTTTTGTGTGCTATAGCCCATGCCTTCTGCTTTGGGCCCGGATGGATCCATCCTAGAATCGCCTAATATTTGTCCCAGACATCAAATACAGCCTAAGAAACCATTGTCACCGCACTACCATGACCAAATTATATTTTTTGGCATTTTACAGCCATAAAACTGGAAATCCGCGCGAGTCCCAAAATTTTGTGTGCTATAGTCCATGCCTTCCGCCTTGGGCCCGGATAGTTCCATTCTGGAGTCGTCTAATACTTGTCTTGGACATCAAATACGGCATAATAAAACCATTTCACTGCCCCGCCATGACCAAATTACATCTTTTGGCATTTTATAGTCATAAAACTAGAAATCCTCGCGAGTCCCAAATATTTGTGTGCTATAGCCCATGCCTTCCGCCTTGGGCCCGGATGGTTCCATTCTGGAGTCATCTAATACTTGTCTTGGACATCAAATACGGCATAGTAAAACCATTTCACTGCCACGCCATGACCAAAATACATCTTTTGGCATTTTATAGTCATAAAACTAGAAATCCTCGCGAGTCCCAATTTTTTGTGTGCTATAGCCCATGTCATCTGCCTTGGGCCCGGAAAGTTCCGTCCTGGAATCGTCTAATATTTGTCTTGGACATCAAATACGGCTTAATAAAACCATTTTCACCGCCCCGCCATGACCAAATTATATCTTTTGGCATTTTACAGCCATAAAACTAGAAATCTGCGCGAGTCCCAAATTGTTGTGTGCTATAGCCCATGCCTTCTGCTTTAGGCCCGGATGGATCCGTCCTGGAATTGCCCATGTCACCGCACCTCCATGACCAAATTATATTTTTTGGCATTTTACAGCCATAAAAAGTAGAAATCCTCGCGAGTCCCAAATTTTTGTGTGCTATAGCCCATGTCTTCCGCCTTGGGCCCGGATGGTTCCGTCCTGGAATCGTCTAATATTTGTCTTGGACATCAAATACGACATTATAAAACCATTTTCACCGCCCCGCCATGACCAAATTATATCTTTTGGCATTTTACAGCCGTAAAACTAGAAATCCTCGCGAGTCCCAATATTTTGTGTGCTATAGCCCATGCCTTCCGCCTTGGGCCCGGATGGATCCGTCGTGGAATCGCCTAATATTTTTCCCGGACATCAAATACGGCATAAGAAACAATTTCCACCCACTCGAAATGACCAAATTATATTTTTTGGCATTTTACAGCCATAAAACTGCAAATCCGCGCGAGTCCCAAATTTTTGTGTGCTATAGCCCATGCCTTCCGCCTTGGGCCCGGATGGATCCGTCGTGGAATCGCCTAATATTTGTCCCGGACATCAAATACGGCATAAGAAACAATTTCCACCCACCTTAAATGACCACATTATATTTTTTGGCATTTTACAGCCATAAAACTGCAAATCCGCGCGAGTCCCAAATTTTTGTGTGCTATAGCCCATGCCTTCCGCCTTGGGCCCGGATGGATCCGTCGTGGAATCGCCTAATATTTTTCCCGAACATCAAATACGGCATAAGAAACAATTTCCACCCACTCGAAATGACCACATTATATTTTTTGGCATTTTACAGCCATAAAACTGCAAATCCGCGCGAGTCCCAAATTTTTGTGTGCTATAGCCCATGCCTTCCGCCTTGGGCCCGGATGGATCCGTCGTGGAATCGCCTAATATTTTTCCCGGACATCAAATACGGCATAAGAAACAATTTCCACCCACCTTAAATGACCACATTATATATTTTGGCATTTTACAGCCATAAAACTGCAAATCCGCGCGAGTCCCAAATTTTTGTGTGCTATAGCCCATGCCTTCCGCCTTGGGCCCGGATGGATCCGTCGTGGAATCGCCTAATATTTGTCCCGGACATCAAATACGGCATAAGAAACAATTTCCACCCACTCGAAATGACCACATTATATTTTTTGGCATTTTACAGCCATAAAACTGCAAATCCGCGCGAGTCCCAAATTTTTGTGTGCTATAGCCCATGCCTTCCGCCTTGGGCCCGGATGGATCCGTCGTGGAATCGCCTAATATTTTTCCCGGACATCAAATACGGCATAAGAAACAATTTCCACCCACTCGAAATGACCACATTATATTTTTTGGCATTTTACAGCCATAAAACTGCAAATCCGCGCGAGTCCCAAATTTTTGTGTGCTATAGCCCATGCCTTCCGCCTTGGGCCCGGATGGTTCCGTTCTGGAATCGTCTAATATTTGTCTTGGACATCAAATACGGCATTATAAAACCATTTTCACTGCCCCGCCATGAAAATATTATAGCTTTTGGGATTTTACAGCCATAAAACTAGAAATCCGCGCGAGTCCCAAATTTTTGTGTGCTATAGCCCATGCCTTCTGCTTTGGGCCCGGATGGATCCGTCCTGGAATCGCCTAATATTTGTCCCAGATATCAAATACAGCCTAAGAAACCATTGTCACCGCACCGCCATGACCGAATTAGATTTTTTGGCATTTTACAGCCATAAAACTAGAAATCCTCGCGAGTCCCAAATTTTTGTGTGCTATAGCCCATGCCTTCCGCCTTGGGCTCGGATGGATCCGTCGTGGAATCGCCTAATATTAGTCCCGGACATCAAATACGGCATAAGAAACAATTTGCACCCACCTGAAATGACCACTTTATATTCTTTGGCATTTTACAGCCATAAAACGGCAAATCCGCGCGAGTCCCAAATTTTTGGGTGCTATAGCCCATGCCTTCCGCCTTGGGCCCGGATGGTTCTATTCTGGAATCATCTAATATTTGTCTTGGACATCAAATACGGCATAATAAAACTATTTTCACTGCCCCGCCATGACCAAATTATATCTTTTGGCATTTTACAGCCATAAAACTAGAAATCCGCGCGAGTCCCAAATTTTTGTGTGTTATAGCCCATGTCTTCCGCCTTGAGCCATGATGGATCCGTCTTGGAATCGTCTAATATTTGTCTTGGACATCAAATACGGCATTATAAAACCATTTTCACCGCCCCGCCATGACCAAATTATATCTTTTGGCATTTTACAGCCGTAAAACTAGAAATCCGCGCGAGTTCCAAATTTTTGTGTGCTATAGCCCATGCCTTCTGCTTTGGGCCCGGATGGATCAGTCCTGGAATTGCCTAATATTTGTCCCAGACATCAAAGATGGCCTAAGAAACCATTGTCACCGCCATGACCAAATTATTTTTTTTGGCATTTTACAGCCATAAAACTGGAAATCCGCGCGAGTCCCAAAATTTTGTGTGCTATAGCCCATGCCTTCCGCCTTGGGCCCGTATGGTTCCATTCTAAAATCGTCTAATATTTGTCTTGGACATCAAATACGGCATAATAAAACCATTTTCACCGCCCCGCCATGACCAAATTATATCTTTTGGCATTTTACAGCCATAAAACTAGAAATCCTCACGAGTCCCAAATTTTTGTGTGCCCATGTCTTCCGCCTTGGGCCCGGATGGTTCCGTCTTGGAATCGTCTAATATTTGTCTTGGACATCAAATACAGCCTAAGAAACCATTGTCACCGCACCTCCATGACCAAATTATATTTTTTGGCATTTTACAGCCATTAAACTGCAAATCTGCGCGAGTCCAAAAATTTTGTGTGTTATAGCCCATGCCTTCCGCCTTGGGCCCGGATGGTTCCGTTCTGGAATCGTATAATATTTGTCTTGGACATCAAATACGGCATAATAAAACCATTTTCACCGCCCCGCCATGACCAAATTATATCTTTTGGCATTTTACAGCCATAAAACTAGAAATCCTCCGCGAGTCCCAAATTTTTGTGTGCTATAGCCCATGTCTTCCGCCTTGGGACCGGATGGTTCCGTCCTAGAATCGTCTAATATTTGTCTTGGACATCAAATACGGCATTATAAAACCATTTTCACTACCCCGTCATGACCAAATTATAGCTTTAGGCATTTTACAGCCATAAAACTAGAAATCCGCGCGAGCCCCAAATTTTTGTGTGCTATAGCCCATGCCTTCTGCTTTGGGCCCAGATGGATCCGTCCTGGAATCGCCTAATATTTTTTCCAGACATCAAATAGAGCCTAAGCAACCATTGTCACCGCACTGCCATGACCAAATTATATTTTTTGGCATTTTACATGCATTAAACTGGAAATTTGCGCGAGTCCCAAAATTTTGTGTGCTATAGCCCATGCCTTCCGCCTTGGGCCCGGATGGTTCCGTCTTGGAATCATCTAATATTTGTCTTGGACATCAAATACGGCATTATAAAACCATTTTCACCGCCCCTCCATGACCAAATTATATCTTTTGGTATTTTACAGCCGTAAAACTAGAAATCCTCATGAGTCCCAAATTTTTTTGTGCTATAGCCCATGTCTTCCGCCTTGGGCCCGGATGGTTCCATTCTGAAATCGTCAAATACGGCATAATAAAACCATTTTCACCGCCCCGCCATGACCAAATTATATCTTTTGGCATTTTACAGCCATAAAACTAGAAATCCTCACGAGTCCCAAATTTTTGTGTGCTATAGCCCATGTCTTCCGCCTTGGGCCCGGATGGTTCCGTCTTGGAATCGTCTAATATTTGTCTTGGACATCAAATACAGCCTAAGAAACCATTGTCACCGCACCTCCATGACCAAATTAAGTTTTTTGGCATTTTACAGCCATTAAACTGGAAATCTGCACGAGTCCCAAAATTTTGTGTGCTATAGCCCATGCCTTCCGCCTTGGGCCCGGATGGTTCCGTTCTGGAATAGTATAATATTTGTCTTGTACATCAAATACGGCATAATAAAACCATTTTCACCGCCCCGCCATGACCAAATTATATCTTTTGGCATTTTACGGCCATAAAACTAGAAATCCTCGCGAGTCCTAAATTTTTGTGTGATATAGCCCATGCCTTCTGCTTTAGGCCCGGATGGTTCCGTCCTGGAATTGCCTAATATTTGTCCTAGACATCAAATACGGCCTAAGAAACCATTGTCACCGCACCGCCATGACCAAATTATATTTTTTGGCATTTTACAGCCATTAAACTGGAAATCCTCGCGAGTCCCAAAATTTTGTGTGCTATAGCCCATGCCTTCCGCCTTGGGCCCGGATGGTTCCGTCTTGGAATCGTCTAATATTTGTCATGGACATCAAATACGGCATAATAAAACCATTTCACTGCCACGCCATGACCAAATTACATCTTTTGGCATTTTATAGTCATAAAACTAGAAATCCTCGCGAGTCCCAAATTTTTGTGTGCTATAGCCCATGTCATCTGCCTTGGGCCCGGATGGTTCCGTCCTGGAATCGTCTAATATTTGACTTGGACATCAAATACGGCATTATAAAACCATTTTCACTGCCCCGCCATGACCAAATTATATCTTTTGGAATTTTACAACCATAAAGCTAGAAATCCGCGCGAGTTCCAAATTTTTGTGTGCTATAGCCCATGCCTTCTGCTTTGGGCCCGGATGGATCAGTCCAGGAATTGCCTAATATTTGTCCTAGACATCAAATACGGCCTAAGAAACCATTGTCTCCGCCATGACCAAATTATATTTTTTTGGCATTTTACAGCCATAAAATTGGAAATCCGCGCGAGTCCCAAAATTTTGTGTGCTATAGCCCATGCCTTCCGCCTTGGGCCCGGATGGTTCCATTCTGAAATCATCTAATATTTGTCTTGGACATCAAATACGGCATAATAAAACCATTTTCACCGCCCCGCCATGACCAAATTATATCTTTTGGCATTTTACAGCCATAAAACTAGAAATCCTCACGAGTCCCAAATTTTTGTGTGCTATAGTCCATGTCTTCCGCCTTGGGCCCGGATGGTTCCGTCTTGGAATCGTCTAATATTTGTCTTGGACATTAAATACAGCCTAAGAAACCATTGTCACCGCACCTCCATGACCAAATTATATTTTTTGGCATTTTACAGCCATTAAACTGGAAATCTGCGCGAGTCCCAAAATTTTGTGTGCTATAGCCCATGCCTTCCGCCTTGGGCCCAGATGGTTCTGTTCTGGAATCGTATAATATTTGTCTTGGACATCAAATACGACATAATAAAACCATTTTCACCGCCCCGCCATGACCAAATTATATCTTTTGGCATTTTACAGCCATAAAACTAGAAATCCTCACGAGTCCCAAATTTTTGTGTGCTATAGCCCATGTCTTCCGCCTTGGGCCCGGATGGTTCCGTCTTGGAATCGTCTAATATTTGTCTTGGACATCAAATACAGCCTAAGAAACCATTGTCACCGCACCTCCATGACCAAATTATGTTTTTTGGCATTTTACAGCCATTAAACTGGAAATCTGCACGAGTCCCAAAATTTTGTGTGCTATAGCCCATGCCTTCCGCCTTGGGCCCGGATGGTTCCGTTCTGGAATAGTATAATATTTGTCTTGGACATCAAATACGGCATAATAAAACCATTTTCACCGCACCGCCATGACCAAATTATATTTTTTGGCATTTTACAACCATAAAACTAGAAATCCTCGCGAGTCCCAAATTTTTGTGTGTTATAGCCCATGCCTTCTGCTTTGGGCCCGGATGGATCCGTCCTGGAATCGCCTAATATTTGTCCCAGACATCAAATACAGCCGAAGAAACCATTGTCACCACACCGCCATGACCAAATTATATTTTTTGGCATTTTACAGCCATAAAACTAGAAATCCTCGCGAGTCCCAAATTTTTGTGTGCTATAGCCCATGTCTTCCGCCTTGGGCCCGGATGGTTCCGTCCTGGAATCGTCTAATATTTGTCTTGGACATCAAATACGGCATAATAAAACCATTTTCACCACCCCGCCATGACCAAATTATATTTTTTGTCATTTTACAACCATAAAATTAGAAATCCTCGCGAGTCCCAAATTTTTGTGTGTTATAGCCCATGCCTTCTGCTTTGGTCCCGGATGGATCCGTCCTGGAATCGCCTAATATTTTTCCCAGACATCAAATACAGCCTAAGCAACCATTGTCACCGCACCGCCATGACCAAATTATATTTTTTTGGCATTTTACAACCATAAAACTAGAAATCCTCGCGAGTCCCAAATATTTGTGTGCTATAGCCCATGTCTTCCGCCTTGAGCCCGGATGGTTCCGTCCTGGAATCATATAATATTTGTCTTGGACATCAAATACGGCATAATAAAACCATTTTCACTGCCCCGCCATGACCAAATTATATTTTTTGGCATTTTACAGCCATCAAACTGGAAATCCGCGCGAGACCCAAATTTTTGTGTGCTATAGACCATGCCTTCTGCTTTAGGCCCGGATGGATCCATCCTGGAATTGCCTAATATTTGTCCCGGACATCAAATACTGCCTAAGAAACCATTGTCACCACACCGCCATGACCAAATTATATTTTTTGTCATTTTACAGCCATTAAACTGGATATTTGCGCGAGTCCCAAAATTTTGTGTGCTATAGCCCATGCCTTCCGCCTTGGGCCCAGATGGTTCCGTCTTGGAATCATCTAATATTTGTCTTGGACATCAAATACGGCATTATAAAACCATTTTCACCGCCCCTCCATGACCAAATTATATCTTTTGGCATTTTACAGCCGTAAAACTAGAAATCCTCGCGAGTCCCAAATTATTGTGTGCTATAGCCCATGCCTTCCGCCTTGGGCCCGGATGGTTCCGTTTTGGAATCGTCTAATATTTGTCTCTGACATCAAATACGGCATTATAAAACCATTTTCACTACCCCGCCATGACCAAATTATAGCTTTTGGCATTTTACAGCCATAAAACTAGAAATCCGCGCGAGTCCCAAATTTTTGTGTGCTATAGCCCATGCCTTCTGCTTTGGGCCCGGATGGTTCCGTCCTGGAATCATATAATATTTGTCTTGGACATCAAATACGGCATAATAAAACCATTTTCACTACCCCGCCATGACCAAATTATATCTTTTGGCATTTTACAGCCATAAAACTAGAAATACACGCGAGTCCCAAATTTTTGTGTGCTATAGCCCATGCCTTCTGCCTTGGGCCCGGATGGATCCGTCCTAGAATCGCCTAATATTTGTCCCAGACATCAAATACAGCCTAAGCAACCATTGTAACCACACCGCCATGACCAAATTATATTTTTTGGCATTTTACAACCATAAAACTAGAAATCCTCGCGAGTCCCAAATTTTTGTGTGCTATAGCCCATGCCTTCTGCTTTGGGCCCGGATGGATCCGTCCTAGAATGGCCTAATTTTTGTCCCAGACATCAAATACAGCCTAAGAAACCATTGTAACCACACCGCCATGACCAAATTATATTTTTTGGCATTTTACAACCATAAAAGTAGAAATCCTCGCGAGTCCCAAATTTTTGTGTGCTATAGCCCATGTCTTCCGCCTTGGGCCCGGATGGTTCCGTCCTGGAATCGTCTAATACTTGTCTTGGACATCAAATACGGCATAATAAAACCATTTCACTACCCCGCCATGACCAAATTATATCTTTTGGCATTTAATAGCCATAAAACTAGAAATCCTTGCGAGTCCCAAATTTTTGTGTGCTATAGCCCATGCCTTCTGCCTTGGGCCCGGATGGTTCCGTCCTGGAATCGTCTAATATTTGTCTTGGACATCAAATACAGTATAATAAAACCATTTTCACCGCCCCGCCATGACCAAATTATATCTTTTGGCATTTTACAGCCATAAAACTAGAAATCCACGCGAGTCCCAAATTTTTGTGTGTTATAGCCCATGCCTTCTGCTTTGGGCCCGGATGGATCCGTCCTGGAATCGCCTAATATTTGTCCCAGACATCAAATACAGCCGAAGAAACCATTGTCACCACACCGCCATGACCAAATTATATTTTTTGGCATTTTACAGCCATAAAACTAGAAATCCTCGCGAGTCCCAAATTTTTGTGTGCTATAGCCCATGTCTTCCGCCTTGGGCCCGGATGGTTCCGTCCTGGAATCGTCTAATATTTGTCTTGGACATCAAATACGGCATAATAAAACCATTTTCACCACCCCGCCATGACCTAATTATATTTTTTGGCATTTTACAGCCATAAAACTGGAAATTCGCGCGAGTCCCAAATTTTTGTGTGCTATAGCCCATGCCTTCTGCCTTGGGCCCGGATGGATCCATCCTAGAATCGCCTAATATTTGTCTTGGACATCAAATACGGGATAATAAAACCATTTTCACCGCACCGCCATGACCAAATTATATTTTTTGGCATTTTACAACCATAAAACTAGAAATCCTCGCGAGTCCCAAATTTTTGTGTGTTATAGCCCATGCCTTCTGCTTTGAGCCCGGATGGATCCACCCTAGAATCTCCTAATATTTGTCCCAGACATCAAATACAGCCTAAGAAACCATTGTCACCGCACCGCCATGACCAAATTATATTTTTTGGCATTTTACAGCCATAAAACTAGAAATCCTCGCGAGTCCCAAATTTTTGTGTGTTATAGCCCATGCCTTCTGCTTTGGGCCCGGATGGTTCCGTTCTGGAGTCGTCTAATACTTGTCTTAGACATCAAATACGGCATAATAAAACCATTTCACTGCCCCGCCATGACCAAATTATATCTTTTGGCATTTTATAGCCATAAAACTAGAAATCCTCGTGAGTCCCAAAATTTTGTGTGCTATAGCCCATGCCTTCCGCCTTGGGCCCGGATGGTTCCATTCTGGAATCGTCTAATATTTGTCTCTGACATCAAATACGGCATTATAAAACCATTTTCACTACACCGCCATGACCAAATTATATTTTTTGGCATTTAATAGCCATAAAACTAGAAATCCTCGCGAGTCCCAAATTTTTGTGTGCTATAGACCATGTCTTCTGCCTTGGGCCCGGATGGTTCCATCCTGGAATCGTCTAATATTTGTCTTGGACATCAAATACAGCATAATAAAACCATTTTCACCGCCCCGCTATGACCAAATTATATCTTTTGGCATTTTACAGCCATAAAACTAGAAATCCACGCGAGTCCCAAATTTTTGTGTGTTATAGCCCATGCCTTCTGCTTTGGTCCCGGATGGATCCGTCCTGGAATCGCCTAATATTTTTCCCAGACATCAAATACAGCCTAAGCAACCATTGTCACCGCACCGCCATGACCAAATTATATTTTTTTGGCATTTTACAACCATAAAACTAGAAATCCTCGCGAGTCCCAAATATTTGTGTGCTATAGCCCATGTCTTCCGCCTTGAGCCCGGATGGTTCCGTCCTGGAATCATATAATATTTGTCTTGGACATCAAATACGGCATAATAAAACCATTTTCACTGCCCCGCCATGACCAAATTATATTTTTTGGCATTTTACAGCCATCAAACTGGAAATCCGCGCGAGACCCAAATTTTTGTGTGCTATAGACCATGCCTTCTGCTTTAGGCCCGGATGGATCCATCCTGGAATTGCCTAATATTTGTCCCGGACATCAAATACTGCCTAAGAAACCATTGTCACCACACCGCCATGACCAAATTATATTTTTTGTCATTTTACAGCCATTAAACTGGATATTTGCGCGAGTCCCAAAATTTTGTGTGCTATAGCCCATGCCTTCCGCCTTGGGCCCAGATGGTTCCGTCTTGGAATCATCTAATATTTGTCTTGGACATCAAATACGGCATTATAAAACCATTTTCACCGCCCCTCCATGACCAAATTATATCTTTTGGCATTTTACAGCCGTAAAACTAGAAATCCTCGCGAGTCCCAAATTATTGTGTGCTATAGCCCATGCCTTCCGCCTTGGGCCCGGATGGTTCCGTTTTGGAATCGTCTAATATTTGTCTCTGACATCAAATACGGCATTATAAAACCATTTTCACTACCCCGCCATGACCAAATTATAGCTTTTGGCATTTTACAGCCATAAAACTAGAAATCCGCGCGAGTCCCAAATTTTTGTGTGCTATAGCCCATGCCTTCTGCTTTGGGCCCGGATGGTTCCGTCCTGGAATCATATAATATTTGTCTTGGACATCAAATACGGCATAATAAAACCATTTTCACTACCCCGCCATGACCAAATTATATCTTTTGGCATTTTACAGCCATAAAACTAGAAATACACGCGAGTCCCAAATTTTTGTGTGCTATAGCCCATGCCTTCTGCCTTGGGCCCGGATGGATCCGTCCTAGAATCGCCTAATATTTGTCCCAGACATCAAATACAGCCTAAGCAACCATTGTAACCACACCGCCATGACCAAATTATATTTTTTGGCATTTTACAACCATAAAACTAGAAATCCTCGCGAGTCCCAAATTTTTGTGTGCTATAGCCCATGCCTTCTGCTTTGGGCCCGGATGGATCCGTCCTAGAATGGCCTAATTTTTGTCCCAGACATCAAATACAGCCTAAGAAACCATTGTAACCACACCGCCATGACCAAATTATATTTTTTGGCATTTTACAACCATAAAAGTAGAAATCCTCGCGAGTCCCAAATTTTTGTGTGCTATAGCCCATGTCTTCCGCCTTGGGCCCGGATGGTTCCGTCCTGGAATCGTCTAATACTTGTCTTGGACATCAAATACGGCATAATAAAACCATTTCACTACCCCGCCATGACCAAATTATATCTTTTGGCATTTAATAGCCATAAAACTAGAAATCCTTGCGAGTCCCAAATTTTTGTGTGCTATAGCCCATGCCTTCTGCCTTGGGCCCGGATGGTTCCGTCCTGGAATCGTCTAATATTTGTCTTGGACATCAAATACAGTATAATAAAACCATTTTCACCGCCCCGCCATGACCAAATTATATCTTTTGGCATTTTACAGCCATAAAACTAGAAATCCACGCGAGTCCCAAATTTTTGTGTGTTATAGCCCATGCCTTCTGCTTTGGGCCCGGATGGATCCGTCCTGGAATCGCCTAATATTTGTCCCAGACATCAAATACAGCCGAAGAAACCATTGTCACCACACCGCCATGACCAAATTATATTTTTTGGCATTTTACAGCCATAAAACTAGAAATCCTCGCGAGTCCCAAATTTTTGTGTGCTATAGCCCATGTCTTCCGCCTTGGGCCCGGATGGTTCCGTCCTGGAATCGTCTAATATTTGTCTTGGACATCAAATACGGCATAATAAAACCATTTTCACCACCCCGCCATGACCTAATTATATTTTTTGGCATTTTACAGCCATAAAACTGGAAATTCGCGCGAGTCCCAAATTTTTGTGTGCTATAGCCCATGCCTTCTGCCTTGGGCCCGGATGGATCCATCCTAGAATCGCCTAATATTTGTCTTGGACATCAAATACGGGATAATAAAACCATTTTCACCGCACCGCCATGACCAAATTATATTTTTTGGCATTTTACAACCATAAAACTAGAAATCCTCGCGAGTCCCAAATTTTTGTGTGTTATAGCCCATGCCTTCTGCTTTGAGCCCGGATGGATCCACCCTAGAATCTCCTAATATTTGTCCCAGACATCAAATACAGCCTAAGAAACCATTGTCACCGCACCGCCATGACCAAATTATATTTTTTGGCATTTTACAGCCATAAAACTAGAAATCCTCGCGAGTCCCAAATTTTTGTGTGTTATAGCCCATGCCTTCTGCTTTGGGCCCGGATGGTTCCGTTCTGGAGTCGTCTAATACTTGTCTTAGACATCAAATACGGCATAATAAAACCATTTCACTGCCCCGCCATGACCAAATTATATCTTTTGGCATTTTATAGCCATAAAACTAGAAATCCTCGTGAGTCCCAAAATTTTGTGTGCTATAGCCCATGCCTTCCGCCTTGGGCCCGGATGGTTCCATTCTGGAATCGTCTAATATTTGTCTCTGACATCAAATACGGCATTATAAAACCATTTTCACTACACCGCCATGACCAAATTATATTTTTTGGCATTTAATAGCCATAAAACTAGAAATCCTCGCGAGTCCCAAATTTTTGTGTGCTATAGACCATGTCTTCTGCCTTGGGCCCGGATGGTTCCATCCTGGAATCGTCTAATATTTGTCTTGGACATCAAATACAGCATAATAAAACCATTTTCACCGCCCCGCTATGACCAAATTATATCTTTTGGCATTTTACAGCCATAAAACTAGAAATCCACGCGAGTCCCAAATTTTTGTGTGTTATAGCCCATGCCTTCTGCTTTGGTCCCGGATGGATCCGTCCTGGAATCGCCTAATATTTTTCCCAGACATCAAATACAGCCTAAGCAACCATTGTCACCGCACCGCCATGACCAAATTATATTTTTTTGGCATTTTACAACCATAAAACTAGAAATCCTCGCGAGTCCCAAATATTTGTGTGCTATAGCCCATGTCTTCCGCCTTGAGCCCGGATGGTTCCGTCCTGGAATCATATAATATTTGTCTTGGACATCAAATACGGCATAATAAAACCATTTTCACTGCCCCGCCATGACCAAATTATATTTTTTGGCATTTTACAGCCATCAAACTGGAAATCCGCGCGAGACCCAAATTTTTGTGTGCTATAGACCATGCCTTCTGCTTTAGGCCCGGATGGATCCATCCTGGAATTGCCTAATATTTGTCCCGGACATCAAATACTGCCTAAGAAACCATTGTCACCACACCGCCATGACCAAATTATATTTTTTGTCATTTTACAGCCATTAAACTGGATATTTGCGCGAGTCCCAAAATTTTGTGTGCTATAGCCCATGCCTTCCGCCTTGGGCCCAGATGGTTCCGTCTTGGAATCATCTAATATTTGTCTTGGACATCAAATACGGCATTATAAAACCATTTTCACCGCCCCTCCATGACCAAATTATATCTTTTGGCATTTTACAGCCGTAAAACTAGAAATCCTCGCGAGTCCCAAATTATTGTGTGCTATAGCCCATGCCTTCCGCCTTGGGCCCGGATGGTTCCGTTTTGGAATCGTCTAATATTTGTCTCTGACATCAAATACGGCATTATAAAACCATTTTCACTACCCCGCCATGACCAAATTATAGCTTTTGGCATTTTACAGCCATAAAACTAGAAATCCGCGCGAGTCCCAAATTTTTGTGTGCTATAGCCCATGCCTTCTGCTTTGGGCCCGGATGGTTCCGTCCTGGAATCATATAATATTTGTCTTGGACATCAAATACGGCATAATAAAACCATTTTCACTACCCCGCCATGACCAAATTATATCTTTTGGCATTTTACAGCCATAAAACTAGAAATACACGCGAGTCCCAAATTTTTGTGTGCTATAGCCCATGCCTTCTGCCTTGGGCCCGGATGGATCCGTCCTAGAATCGCCTAATATTTGTCCCAGACATCAAATACAGCCTAAGCAACCATTGTAACCACACCGCCATGACCAAATTATATTTTTTGGCATTTTACAACCATAAAACTAGAAATCCTCGCGAGTCCCAAATTTTTGTGTGCTATAGCCCATGCCTTCTGCTTTGGGCCCGGATGGATCCGTCCTAGAATGGCCTAATTTTTGTCCCAGACATCAAATACAGCCTAAGAAACCATTGTAACCACACCGCCATGACCAAATTATATTTTTTGGCATTTTACAACCATAAAAGTAGAAATCCTCGCGAGTCCCAAATTTTTGTGTGCTATAGCCCATGTCTTCCGCCTTGGGCCCGGATGGTTCCGTCCTGGAATCGTCTAATACTTGTCTTGGACATCAAATACGGCATAATAAAACCATTTCACTACCCCGCCATGACCAAATTATATCTTTTGGCATTTAATAGCCATAAAACTAGAAATCCTTGCGAGTCCCAAATTTTTGTGTGCTATAGCCCATGCCTTCTGCCTTGGGCCCGGATGGTTCCGTCCTGGAATCGTCTAATATTTGTCTTGGACATCAAATACAGTATAATAAAACCATTTTCACCGCCCCGCCATGACCAAATTATATCTTTTGGCATTTTACAGCCATAAAACTAGAAATCCACGCGAGTCCCAAATTTTTGTGTGTTATAGCCCATGCCTTCTGCTTTGGGCCCGGATGGATCCGTCCTGGAATCGCCTAATATTTGTCCCAGACATCAAATACAGCCGAAGAAACCATTGTCACCACACCGCCATGACCAAATTATATTTTTTGGCATTTTACAGCCATAAAACTAGAAATCCTCGCGAGTCCCAAATTTTTGTGTGCTATAGCCCATGTCTTCCGCCTTGGGCCCGGATGGTTCCGTCCTGGAATCGTCTAATATTTGTCTTGGACATCAAATACGGCATAATAAAACCATTTTCACCACCCCGCCATGACCTAATTATATTTTTTGGCATTTTACAGCCATAAAACTGGAAATTCGCGCGAGTCCCAAATTTTTGTGTGCTATAGCCCATGCCTTCTGCCTTGGGCCCGGATGGATCCATCCTAGAATCGCCTAATATTTGTCTTGGACATCAAATACGGCATAATAAAACCATTTTCACCGCACCGCCATGACCAAATTATATTTTTTGGCATTTTACAACCATAAAACTAGAAATCCTCGCGAGTCCCAAATTTTTGTGTGTTATAGCCCATGCCTTCTGCTTTGAGCCCGGATGGATCCACCCTAGAATCTCCTAATATTTGTCCCAGACATCAAATACAGCCTAAGAAACCATTGTCACCGCACCGCCATGACCAAATTATATTTTTTGGCATTTTACAGCCATAAAACTAGAAATCCTCGCGAGTCCCAAATTTTTGTGTGTTATAGCCCATGCCTTCTGCTTTGGGCCCGGATGGTTCCGTTCTGGAGTCGTCTAATACTTGTCTTAGACATCAAATACGGCATAATAAAACCATTTCACTGCCCCGCCATGACCAAATTATATCTTTTGGCATTTTATAGCCATAAAACTAGAAATCCTCGTGAGTCCCAAAATTTTGTGTGCTATAGCCCATGCCTTCCGCCTTGGGCCCGGATGGTTCCATTCTGGAATCGTCTAATATTTGTCTCTGACATCAAATACGGCATTATAAAACCATTTTCACTACCCCGCCATGACCAAATTATATTTTTTGGCATTTAATAGCCATAAAACTAGAAATCCTCGCGAGTCCCAAATTTTTGTGTGCTATAGCCCATGCCTTCTGCCTTGGGCCCGGATGGTTCCATCCTGGAATCGTCTAATATTTGTCTTGGACATCAAATACAGCATAATAAAACCATTTTCACCGCCCCGCTATGACCAAATTATATCTTTTGGCATTTTACAGCCATAAAACTAGAAATCCACGCGAGTCCCAAATTTTTGTGTGTTATAGCCCATGCCTTCTGCTTTGGGCCCGGATGGATCCGTCCTGGAATCGCCTAATATTTGTCCCAGACATCAAATACAGCCGAAGAAACCATTGTCACCACACCTCCATGACCGAATTAGATTTTTTGGCATTTTACAGCCAAAAAACTAGAAATCCTCGCGAGTCCCAAATTTTTGTGTGCTATAGCCCATGTCTTCCGCCTTGGGCCCGGATGGTTCCGTCCTGGAATCGTCTAATATTTTTCTTGGACATCAAATACGGCTTAATAAAACCATTTTCACCGCCCCGCCATGACCAAATTATATCTTTTGGCATTTTACAGCCATAAAACTAGAAATCTGCGCGAGTCCCAAATTTTTGTGTGCTATAGCCAATGCCTTCTGCTTTGGGCCCGGATGGATCCGTCCTGGAATCGCCTAATATTTTTCCCAGACATCAAATACAGCCTAAGCAACCATTGTCACCGCACCGCCATGACCAAATTATATTTTTTTGGCATTTTACAACCATAAAACTAGAAATCCTCGCGAGTCCCAAATTTTTGTGTGCTATAGCCCATGTCTTCCGCCTTGAGCCCGGATGGTTCCGTCCTGGAATCATATAATATTTGTCTTGGACATCAAATACGGCATAATAAAACCATTTTCACTGCCCCGCCATGACCAAATTATATTTTTTGGCATTTTACAGCCATCAAACTGGAAATCCGCGCGAGACCCAAATTTTTGTATGCTATAGACCATGCCTTCTGCTTTAGGCCCGGATGGATCCATCCTGGAATTGCCTAATATTTGTCCCGGACATCAAATACTGCCTAAAAAACCATTGTCACCACACCGCCATGACCAAATTATATTTTATGGCATTTTACAGCCATTAAACTGGATATTTGCGCGAGTCCCAAAATTTAGTGTGCTATAGCCCATGCCTTCCGCCTTGGGCCCGGATGGTTCCGTCTTGGAATCATCTAATATTTGTCTTGGACATCAAATACGGCATTATAAAACCATTTTCACCGCCCCGCCATGACCAAATTATATCTTTTGGCATTTTACAGCCGTAAAACTAGAAATCCTCGAGAGTCCCAAATTATTGTGTGCTATAGCCCATGCCTTCTGCTTTGGGCCCGGATGGTTCCGTTCTGGAGTCGTCTAATACTTTTCTTAGACATCAAATACGGCATAAAAAAAACCATTTCACTGCCCCGCCATGACCAAATTATATCTTTTGGCATTTTATAGCCATAAAACTAGAAATCCTCGTGAGTCCCAAAATTTTGTGTGCTATAGCCCATGCCTTCCGTCTTGGGCCCGGATGGTTCAATTCTGGAGTCATCTAATACTTGTCTTGGACATCAAATACGGCATAATAAAACCATTTCACTGCCCCGCCATGACCAAATTATATCTTTTGGCATTTTATAGCCATAAAACTAGAAATCCTCGCGAGTCCCAAATTTTTGTGTGCTATAGCCCATGTCTTCTGCCTTGGGCCCGGATGGTTCCGTCCTGGAATCGTCTAATATTTGTCTTGGACATCAAATATGGCATAATAAAACCATTTTCACTGCCCCACCATGACCAAATTATATCTTTTGGCATTTTACAACCATAAAACTAAAAATCCACGCGAGTCCCAAATTTTTGTGTGCTATAGCCCATGCCTTCTGCTTTGGGCCCGGATGGATCCGTCCTGGAATCGCCTAATATTTGTCCCAGACATCAAATACAGCCTAAGCAACCATTGTCACCGCACCGCCATAACCAAATTATATTTTTTCGCATTTTACAGCCATAAAATTAGAAATCCTCGCGAGTACCAAATTTTTGTGTGCTATATCCCATGTCTTCCGCCTTGGGCCCGGATGGTTCCGTCCTGGAATCGTCTAATATTTTTCTTGGACATCAAATACGGCATAATAAAACCATTTTCACCGCCCTCCATGACCAAATTATATCTTTTGGCATTTTACAGCCATAAAACTAGAAATCCGCGCGAGTCCCAAATTTTTGTGTGCTATAGCCCATGCCTTCTGCTTTAGGCCCGGATGGATCCGTCCTGGAATTGCCTAATATTTGTCCCGGACATCAACAACGTCCTAAGAAACCATTGTCACCGCACCGCCATGACCAAATTACATTTTTTGGCATTTTACAGCCATTAAACTGGAAATCTGCGCGAGTCCCAAAATTTTGTGTGCTATAGCCCATGCCTTCCGCCTTGGGCCCGGATGGTTCCGTCTTGGAATCGTCTAATATTTGTCTTGGACATCAAATACGACATTATAAAACCGTTTTCACCGCCCCGCCATGACCAAATTATATCTTTTGGCATTTTACAGCCATAAAACTAGAAATCCTCGCGAGTCCCAAATTTTTGTGTGCTATAGCACATACCTTCCGCCTTCCGCCTTGGGCCCGGATGGTTCCGTTCTGAAGTCGTCTAATACTTGTCTTAGACATCAAATACGGCATAATAAAACCATTTCACTGCCCCGCCATGACCAAATTATATCTTTTGGCATTTTATAGCCATAAAACTAGAAATCCTCGTGAGTCCTAAATTTTTGTGTGCTATAGCCCATGCCTTCCGCCTTGGGCCCGGATGGTTCTGTTCTGGAATGGTCTAATATTTGTCTTGGACATCAAATACGGCATTATAAAACCATTTTCACTGCCCCGCCATGACCAAATTATATCTTTTGGCATTTTACAGCCATAAAACTAGAAATCCGCGTGAGTTCCAAATTTTTGTGTGCTATAGCCCATGCCTTCCGCCTTGGGCCCGGATGGTTCCGTTCTGGAATCGTATAATATTTGTCTTGGACATCAAATACGGTATAATAAAACCATTTTCACCGCCCCGCCATGACCAAATTATATCTTTTGGCATTTTACAGCCATAAAAATAGAAATCCTCGCGAGTCCCAAATTTTTGTGTGCTATAGCCCATGCCTTCCGCCTTGGGTCCGGATGGTTCCTTTCTGGAATCGTCTAATATTTGTCTTGGACATCAAATACGGTATAATAAAACCATTTTCACCGCCCCGCCATGACCAAATTATATCTTTTGGCATTTTACAGCCATAAAACTAGAAATCCTCACGAGTCCCAAATTTTTGTGTGCTATAGCCCATGTCTTCCGCCTTGGGCCCGGATGGTTCCGTCTTGGAATCGTCTAATATTTGTCTTGGACATCAAATACAGCCTAAGAAACCATTGTCACCGCACCTCCATGACCAAATTATATTTTTTGGCATTTTACAGCCATTAATCTGGAAATCTGCGCGAGTCCCAAAATTTTGTGTGCTATAGCCCATGCCTTCCGCCTTGAGCCCGGATGGTTCCGTTCTGGAATCGTATAATATTTGTCTTGAACATCAAATATTGCATAATGAAACCATTTTCACCGCCCCGCCATGACCAAATTATATCTTTTGGCATTTTATAGCCATAAAACTAGAAATCCTCGCGAGTCCCAAATTTTTGGGTGCTATAGCAAATGCCTTCCGCCTTCCGCCTTGGGCCCGAATGGTTCCGTTCTGGAATCATCTAATATTTGTCTTGGACATCAAATACGGCATTATAAAACCATTTTCACTGCCCCGCCATGACCAAATTATATCTTTTGGCATTTTACAGCCATAAAACTAGAAATCCGTGCGAGTTCCAAATTTTTGTGTGCTATAGCCCATGCCTTCCGCCTTGGGCCCGGATGGTTCCGTTCTGGAATCGTATAATATTTGTCTTGGACATCAAATACGGTATAATAAAACCATTTTCACCGCCCCTCCATGACCAAATTATATCTTTTGGCATTTTACAGCCATAAAAATAGAAATCCTCGCGAGTCCCAAATTTTTGTGTGCTATAGCCCATGCCTTCCGCCTTGGGCCCGGATGGTTCCTTTCTGGAATCGTCTAATATTTGTCTTGGACATCAAATACGGTATAATAAAACCATTTTCACCGCCCCGCCATGACCAAATTATATCTTTTGGCATTTTACAGCCATAAAACTAGAAATCCTCACGAGTCCCAAATTTTTGTGTGCTATAGCCCATGTCTTCCGCCTTGGGCCCGGATGGTTCCGTCTTGGAATCGTCTAATATTTGTCTTGGACATCAAATACAGCCTAAGAAACCATTGTCACCGCACCTCCATGACCAAATTATATTTTTTGGCATTTTACAGCCATTAATCTGGAAATCTGCGCGAGTCCCAAAATTTTGTGTGCTATAGCCCATGCCTTCCGCCTTGAGCCCGGATGGTTCCGTTCTGGAATCGTATAATATTTGTCTTGAACATCAAATACGGCATAATAAAACCATTTTCACCGCCCCGCCATGACCAAATTATATCTTTTGGCATTTTATAGCCATAAAACTAGAAATCCTCGCGAGTCCCAAATTTTTGGGTGCTATAGCAAATGCCTTCCGCCTTCCGCCTTGGGCCCGAATGGTTCCGTTCTGCAATCATCTAATATTTGTCTTGGACATCAAATACGGCATTATAAAACCATTTTCACTGCCCCGCCATGACCAAATTTATCTTTTGGCATTTTACAGCCATAAAACTAGAAATCCGCGTGAGTTCCAAATTTTTGTGTGCTATAGCCCATGCCTTCTGCTTTGGGCCCGGATGGATCAGTCCTGGAATTGCCTAATATTTGTCCCAGACATCAAATATGGCCTAAGAAACCATTTTCACCGCACCGCCATGACCAAATTATATCTTTTGGCATTTTATAGCCATAAAACTAGAAATCCTCGCGAGTCCCAAATTTTTGGGTGCTATAGCAAATGCCTTCCGCCTTCCGCCTTGGGCCCGAATGGTTCCGCTCTGGAATCATCTAATATTTGTCTTGGACATCAAATACGGCATTATAAAACCATTTTCACTGCCCCGCCATGACCAAATTATATCTTTTGGCATTTTACAGCCATAAAACTAGAAATCCGTGCGAGTTCCAAAATTTTGTGTGCTATAGCCCATGCCTTCCGCCTTGGGCCCGGATGGTTCCGTTCTGGAATCGTATAATATTTGTCTTGGACATCAAATACGGTATAATAAAACCATTTTCACCGCCCCTCCATGACCAAATTATATCTTTTGGCATTTTACAGCCATAAAAATAGAAATCCTCGCGAGTCCCAAATTTTTGTGTGCTATAGCCCATGCCTTCCGCCTTGGGCCCGGATGGTTCCTTTCTGGAATCGTCTAATATTTGTCTTGGACATCAAATACGGTATAATAAAACCATTTTCACCGCCCCGCCATGACCAAATTATATCTTTTGGCATTTTACAGCCATAAAACTAGAAATCCTCACGAGTCCCAAATTTTTGTGTGCTATAGCCCATGTCTTCCGCCTTGGGCCCGGATGGTTCCGTCTTGGAATCGTCTAATATTTGTCTTGGACATCAAATACAGCCTAAGAAACCATTGTCACCGCACCTCCATGACCAAATTATATTTTTTGGCATTTTACAGCCATTAATCTGGAAATCTGCGCGAGTCCCAAAATTTTGTGTGCTATAGCCCATGCCTTCCGCCTTGAGCCCGGATGGTTCCGTTCTGGAATCGTATAATATTTGTCTTGAACATCAAATACGGCATAATAAAACCATTTTCACCGCCCCGCCATGACCAAATTATATCTTTTGGCATTTTATAGCCATAAAACTAGAAATCCTCGCGAGTCCCAAATTTTTGGGTGCTATAGCAAATGCCTTCCGCCTTCCGCCTTGGGCCCGAATGGTTCCGTTCTGCAATCATCTAATATTTGTCTTGGACATCAAATACGGCATTATAAAACCATTTTCACTGCCCCGCCATGACCAAATTTATCTTTTGGCATTTTACAGCCATAAAACTAGAAATCCGCGTGAGTTCCAAATTTTTGTGTGCTATAGCCCATGCCTTCTGCTTTGGACCCGGATGGATCAGTCCTGGAATTGCCTAATATTTGTCCCAGACATCAAATATGGCCTAAGAAACCATTTTCACCGCACCGCCATGACCAAATTATATCTTTTGGCATTTTATAGCCATAAAACTAGAAATCCTCGCGAGTCCCAAATTTTTGGGTGCTATAGCAAATGCCTTCCGCCTTCCGCCTTGGGCCCGAATGGTTCCGTTCTGGAATCATCTAATATTTGTCTTGGACATCAAATACGGCATTATAAAACCATTTTCACTGCCCCGCCATGACCAAATTATATCTTTTGGCATTTTACAGCCATAAAACTAGAAATCCGTGCGAGTTCCAAATTTTTGTGTGCTATAGCCCATGCCTTCCGCCTTGGGCCCGGATGGTTCCGTTCTGGAATCGTATAATATTTGTCTTGGACATCAAATACGGTATAATAAAACCATTTTCACCGCCCCGCCATGACCAAATTATATCTTTTGGCATTTTACAGCCATAAAAATAGAAATCCTCGCGAGTCCCAAATTTTTGTGTGCTATAGCCCATGCCTTCTGCTTTAGGCCCGGATGGATCCGTCCTGGAATTGCCTAATATTTGTCCCGGACATCAAATACGTCCTAAGAAACCATTGTCACCGCACCGCCATGACCAAATTACATTTTTTGGCATTTTACAGCCATTAAACTGGAAATCTGCGCGAGTCCCAAAATTTTGTGTGCTATAGCCCATGCCTTCCGCCTTGGGCCCGGATGGTTCCGTCTTGGAATCGTCTAATATTTGTCTTGGACATCAAATACGACATTATAAAACCGTTTTCACCGCCCCGCCATGACCAAATTATATCTTTTGGCATTTTACAGCCATAAAACTAGAAATCCTCGCGAGTCCCAAATTTTTGTGTGCTATAGCACATACCTTCCGCCTTCCGCCTTGGGCCCGGATGGTTCCGTTCTGAAGTCGTCTAATACTTGTCTTAGACATCAAATACGGCATAATAAAACCATTTCACTGCCCCGCCATGACCAAATTATATCTTTTGGCATTTTATAGCCATAAAACTAGAAATCCTCGTGAGTCCTAAATTTTTGTGTGCTATAGCCCATGCCTTCCGCCTTGGGCCCGGATGGTTCTGTTCTGGAATGGTCTAATATTTGTCTTGGACATCAAATACGGCATTATAAAACCATTTTCACTGCCCCGCCATGACCAAATTATATCTTTTGGCATTTTACAGCCATAAAACTAGAAATCCGCGTGAGTTCCAAATTTTTGTGTGCTATAGCCCATGCCTTCCGCCTTGGGCCCGGATGGTTCCGTTCTGGAATCGTATAATATTTGTCTTGGACATCAAATACGGTATAATAAAACCATTTTCACCGCCCCGCCATGACCAAATTATATCTTTTGGCATTTTACAGCCATAAAAATAGAAATCCTCGCGAGTCCCAAATTTTTGTGTGCTATAGCCCATGCCTTCCGCCTTGGGTCCGGATGGTTCCTTTCTGGAATCGTCTAATATTTGTCTTGGACATCAAATACGGTATAATAAAACCATTTTCACCGCCCCGCCATGACCAAATTATATCTTTTGGCATTTTATAGCCATAAAACTAGAAATCCTCGCGAGTCCCAAATTTTTGGGTGCTATAGCAAATGCCTTCCGCCTTCCGCCTTGGGCCCGAATGGTTCCGTTCTGCAATCATCTAATATTTGTCTTGGACATCAAATACGGCATTATAAAACCATTTTCACTGCCCCGCCATGACCAAATTTATCTTTTGGCATTTTACAGCCATAAAACTAGAAATCCGCGTGAGTTCCAAATTTTTGTGTGCTATAGCCCATGCCTTCTGCTTTGGGCCCGAATGGATCAGTCCTGGAATTGCCTAATAATTGTCCCAGACATCAAATATGGCCTAAGAAACCATTTTCACCGCACCGCCATGACCAAATTATATCTTTTGGCATTTTATAGCCATAAAACTAGAAATCCTCGCGAGTCCCAAATTTTTGGGTGCTATAGCAAATGCCTTCCGCCTTCCGCCTTGGGCCCGAATGGTTCCGCTCTGGAATCATCTAATATTTGTCTTGGACATCAAATACGGCATTATAAAACCATTTTCACTGCCCCGCCATGACCAAATTATATCTTTTGGCATTTTACAGCCATAAAACTAGAAATCCGTGCGAGTTCCAAATTTTTGTGTGCTATAGCCCATGCCTTCCGCCTTGGGCCCGGATGGTTCCGTTCTGGAATCGTATAATATTTGTCTTGGACATCAAATACGGTATAATAAAACCATTTTCACCGCCCCTCCATGACCAAATTATATCTTTTGGCATTTTACAGCCATAAAAATAGAAATCCTCGCGAGTCCCAAATTTTTGTGTGCTATAGCCCATGCCTTCCGCCTTGGGCCCGGATGGTTCCTTTCTGGAATCGTCTAATATTTGTCTTGGACATCAAATACGGTATAATAAAACCATTTTCACCGCCCCGCCATGACCAAATTATATCTTTTGGCATTTTACAGCCATAAAACTAGAAATCCTCACGAGTCCCAAATTTTTGTGTGCTATAGCCCATGTCTTCCGCCTTGGGCCCGGATGGTTCCGTCTTGGAATCGTCTAATATTTGTCTTGGACATCAAATACAGCCTAAGAAACCATTGTCACCGCACCTCCATGACCAAATTATATTTTTTGGCATTTTACAGCCATTAATCTGGAAATCTGCGCGAGTCCCAAAATTTTGTGTGCTATAGCCCATGCCTTCCGCCTTGAGCCCGGATGGTTCCGTTCTGGAATCGTATAATATTTGTCTTGAACATCAAATACGGCATAATAAAACCATTTTCACCGCCCCGCCATGACCAAATTATATCTTTTGGCATTTTATAGCCATAAAACTAGAAATCCTCGCGAGTCCCAAATTTTTGGGTGCTATAGCAAATGCCTTCCGCCTTCCGCCTTGGGCCCGAATGGTTCCGTTCTGCAATCATCTAATATTTGTCTTGGACATCAAATACGGCATTATAAAACCATTTTCACTGCCCCGCCATGACCAAATTTATCTTTTGGCATTTTACAGCCATAAAACTAGAAATCCGCGTGAGTTCCAAATTTTTGTGTGCTATAGCCCATGCCTTCTGCTTTGGACCCGGATGGATCAGTCCTGGAATTGCCTAATATTTGTCCCAGACATCAAATATGGCCTAAGAAACCATTTTCACCGCACCGCCATGACCAAATTATATCTTTTGGCATTTTATAGCCATAAAACTAGAAATCCTCGCGAGTCCCAAATTTTTGGGTGCTATAGCAAATGCCTTCCGCCTTCCGCCTTGGGCCCGAATGGTTCCGTTCTGGAATCATCTAATATTTGTCTTGGACATCAAATACGGCATTATAAAACCATTTTCACTGCCCCGCCATGACCAAATTATATCTTTTGGCATTTTACAGCCATAAAACTAGAAATCCGTGCGAGTTCCAAATTTTTGTGTGCTATAGCCCATGCCTTCCGCCTTGGGCCCGGATGGTTCCGTTCTGGAATCGTATAATATTTGTCTTGGACATCAAATACGGTATAATAAAACCATTTTCACCGCCCCGCCATGACCAAATTATATCTTTTGGCATTTTACAGCCATAAAAATAGAAATCCTCGCGAGTCCCAAATTTTTGTGTGCTATAGCCCATGCCTTCTGCTTTAGGCCCGGATGGATCCGTCCTGGAATTGCCTAATATTTGTCCCGGACATCAAATACGTCCTAAGAAACCATTGTCACCGCACCGCCATGACCAAATTACATTTTTTGGCATTTTACAGCCATTAAACTGGAAATCTGCGCGAGTCCCAAAATTTTGTGTGCTATAGCCCATGCCTTCCGCCTTGGGCCCGGATGGTTCCGTCTTGGAATCGTCTAATATTTGTCTTGGACATCAAATACAACATTATAAAACCGTTTTCACCGCCCCGCCATGACCAAATTATATCTTTTGGCATTTTACAGCCATAAAACTAGAAATCCTCGCGAGTCCCAAATTTTTGTGTGCTATAGCACATACCTTCCGCCTTCCGCCTTGGGCCCGGATGGTTCCGTTCTGAAGTCGTCTAATACTTGTCTTAGACATCAAATACGGCATAATAAAACCATTTCACTGCCCCGCCATGACCAAATTATATCTTTTGGCATTTTATAGCCATAAAACTAGAAATCCTCGTGAGTCCTAAATTTTTGTGTGCTATAGCCCATGCCTTCCGCCTTGGGCCCGGATGGTTCTGTTCTGGAATGGTCTAATATTTGTCTTGGACATCAAATACGGCATTATAAAACCATTTTCACTGCCCCGCCATGACCAAATTATATCTTTTGGCATTTTACAGCCATAAAACTAGAAATCCGCGTGAGTTCCAAATTTTTGTGTGCTATAGCCCATGCCTTCCGCCTTGGGCCCGGATGGTTCCGTTCTGGAATCGTATAATATTTGTCTTGGACATCAAATACGGTATAATAAAACCATTTTCACCGCCCCGCCATGACCAAATTATATCTTTTGGCATTTTACAGCCATAAAAATAGAAATCCTCGCGAGTCCCAAATTTTTGTGTGCTATAGCCCATGCCTTCCGCCTTGGGTCCGGATGGTTCCTTTCTGGAATCGTCTAATATTTGTCTTGGACATCAAATACGGTATAATAAAACCATTTTCACCGCCCCGCCATGACCAAATTATATCTTTTGGCATTTTACAGCCATAAAACTAGAAATCCTCACGAGTCCCAAATTTTTGTGTGCTATAGCCCATGTCTTCCGCCTTGGGCCCGGATGGTTCCGTCTTGGAATCGTCTAATATTTGTCTTGGACATCAAATACAGCCTAAGAAACCATTGTCACCGCACCTCCATGACCAAATTATATTTTTTGGCATTTTACAGCCATTAATCTGGAAATCTGCGCGAGTCCCAAAATTTTGTGTGCTATAGCCCATGCCTTCCGCCTTGAGCCCGGATGGTTCCGTTCTGGAATCGTATAATATTTGTCTTGAACATCAAATATTGCATAATGAAACCATTTTCACCGCCCCGCCATGACCAAATTATATCTTTTGGCATTTTATAGTCATAAAACTAGAAATCCTCGCGAGTCCCAAATTTTTGGGTGCTATAGCAAATGCCTTCCGCCTTCCGCCTTGGGCCCGAATGGTTCCGTTCTGGAATCATCTAATATTTGTCTTGGACATCAAATACGGCATTATAAAACCATTTTCACTGCCCCGCCATGACCAAATTATATCTTTTGGCATTTTACAGCCATAAAACTAGAAATCCGTGCGAGTTCCAAATTTTTGTGTGCTATAGCCCATGCCTTCCGCCTTGGGCCCGGATTGTTCCGTTCTGGAATCGTATAATATTTGTCTTGGACATCAAATACGGTATAATAAAACCATTTTCACCGCCCCTCCATGACCAAATTATATCTTTTGGCATTTTACAGCCATAAAAATAGAAATCCTCGCGAGTCCCAAATTTTTGTGTGCTATAGCCCATGCCTTCCGCCTTGGGCCCGGATGGTTCCTTTCTGGAATCGTCTAATATTTGTCTTGGACATCAAATACGGTATAATAAAACCATTTTCACCGCCCCTCCATGACCAAATTATATCTTTTGGCATTTTACAACCATAAAACTAGAAATCCTCACGAGTCCCAAATTTTTGTGTGCTATAGCCCATGTCTTCCGCCTTGGGCCCGGATGGTTCCGTCTTGGAATCTTCTAATATTTATCTTGGACATCAAATACAGCCTAAGAAACCATTGTCACCGCACCTCCATGACCAAATTATATTTTTTGGCATTTTACAGCCATTAATCTGGAAATCTGCGCGAGTCCCAAAATTTTGTGTGCTATAGCCCATGCCTTCCGCCTTGAGCCCGGATGGTTCCGTTCTGGAATCGTATAATATTTGTCTTGAACATCAAATACGGCATAATAAAACCATTTTCACCGCCCCGCCATGACCAAATTATATCTTTTGGCATTTTATAGCCATAAAACTAGAAATCCTCGCGAGTCCCAAATTTTTGGGTGCTATAGCAAATGCCTTCCGCCTTCCGCCTTGGGCCCGAATGGTTCCGTTCTGCAATCATCTAATATTTGTCTTGGACATCAAATACGGTATAATAAAACCATTTTCACCGCCCCGCCATGACCAAATTATATCTTTTGGCATTTTACAGCCATAAAAATAGAAATCCTCGCGAGTCCCAAATTTTTGTGTGCTATAGCCCATGCCTTCCGCCTTGGGTCCGGATGGTTCCTTTCTGGAATCGTCTAATATTTGTCTTGGACATCAAATACGGTATAATAAAACCATTTTCACCACCCCGCCATGACCAAATTATATCTTTTGGCATTTTACAGCCATAAAACTAGAAATCCTCACGAGTCCCAAATTTTTGTGTGCTATAGCCCATGTCTTCCGCCTTGGGCCCGGATGGTTCCGTCTTGGAATCTTCTAATATTTATCTTGGACATCAAATACAGCCTAAGAAACCATTGTCACCGCACCTCCATGACCAAATTATATTTTTTGGCATTTTACAGCCATTAATCTGGAAATCTGCGCGAGTCCCAAAATTTTGTGTGCTATAGCCCATGCCTTCCGCCTTGAGCCCGGATGGTTCCGTTCTGGAATCGTATAATATTTGTCTTGAACATCAAATACGGCATAATAAAACCATTTTCACCGCCCCGCCATGACCAAATTATATCTTTTGGCATTTTATAGCCATAAAACTAGAAATCCTCGCGAGTCCCAAATTTTTGGGTGCTATAGCAAATGCCTTCCGCCTTCCGCCTTGGGCCCGAATGGTTCCGTTCTGCAATCATCTAATATTTGTCTTGGACATCAAATACGGCATTATAAAACCATTTTCACTGCCCCGCCATGACCAAATTTATCTTTTGGCATTTTACAGCCATAAAACTAGAAATCCGCGTGAGTCCCAAATTTTTGTGTGCTATAGCCCATGCCTTCTGCTTTATGCCCGGATGGATCCGTCCTGGAATTGCCTAATATTTGTCCCGGACATCAAATACGGCCTAAGAAACCATTGTCACCGCACCGCCATGACCAAATTACATTTTTTGGCATTTTACAGCCATTAAACTGGAAATCTGCGCGAGTCCCAAAATTTTGTGTGTTATAGCCCATGCCTTCCGCCTTGGGCCCGGATTGTTCCGTCTTGGAATCGTCTAATATTTGTCTTGGACATCAAATACGACATTATAAAACCATTTTCACCGCCCCTCCATGACCAAATTATATCTTTTGGCATTTTACAGCCATAAAACTAGAAATCCTCGCGAGTCCCAAATTTTTGTGTGCTATAGCACATGCCTTCCGCCTTCCTCCTTGGGCCCGGATGGTTCCGTTCTGGAGTCGTCTAATACTTGTCTTAGACATCAAATACGGCATAATAAAACCATTTCACTGCCCCGCCATGACCAAATTATATCTTTTGGCATTTTATAGCCATAAAACTAGAAATCCTCGTGAGTCCTAAATTTTTGTGTGCTATAGCCCATGCCTTCCGCCTTGGGCCCGGATGGTTCCGTTCTGGAATCGTCTAATATTTGTCTTGGACAACAAATACGGCATTATAAAACCATTTTCACTGCCCCGCCATGACCAAATTATATCTTTTGGCATTTTACAGCCATAAAACTAGAAATCCGCGCGAGTTCCAAATTTTTGTGTGCTATAGCCCATGCCTTCCGGCTTGGGCCCGGATGGTTCCGTTCTGGAATCGTATAATATTTGTCTTGGACATCAAATACGGCATAATAAAACCATTTTCACCTCCCCGCCATGACCAAATTATATCTTTTGGCATTTTACAACCATAAAAATAGAAATCCTCGCGAGTCCCAAATTTTTGTGTGTTATAGCCCATGCCTTCCGCCTTGGGCCCGGATGGTTCCTTTCTGGAATCGTCTAATATTTGTCTTGGACATCAAATACGGCATAATAAAACCATTTTCACTGCCCCGCCATGACCAAATTATATCTTTTGGCATTTTATAGCCATAAAACTAGAAATCCTCGCGAGTCCCAAATTTTTGGGTGCTATAGCAAATGCCTTCCGCCTTCCGCCTTGGGCCCGAATGGTTCCGTTCTGCAATCATCTAATATTTGTCTTGGACATCAAATACGGTATAATAAAACCATTTTCACCGCCCCGCCATGACCAAATTATATCTTTTGGCATTTTACAGCCATAAAAATAGAAATCCTCGCGAGTCCCAAATTTTTGTGTGCTATAGCCCATGCCTTCCGCCTTGGGTCCGGATGGTTCCTTTCTGGAATCGTCTAATATTTGTCTTGGACATCAAATACGGTATAATAAAACCATTTTCACCACCCCGCCATGACCAAATTATATCTTTTGGCATTTTACAGCCATAAAACTAGAAATCCTCACGAGTCCCAAATTTTTGTGTGCTATAGCCCATGTCTTCCGCCTTGGGCCCGGATGGTTCCGTCTTGGAATCTTCTAATATTTATCTTGGACATCAAATACAGCCTAAGAAACCATTGTCACCGCACCTCCATGACCAAATTATATTTTTTGGCATTTTACAGCCATTAATCTGGAAATCTGCGCGAGTCCCAAAATTTTGTGTGCTATAGCCCATGCCTTCCGCCTTGAGCCCGGATGGTTCCGTTCTGGAATCGTATAATATTTGTCTTGAACATCAAATACGGCATAATAAAACCATTTTCACCGCCCCGCCATGACCAAATTATATCTTTTGGCATTTTATAGCCATAAAACTAGAAATCCTCGCGAGTCCCAAATTTTTGGGTGCTATAGCAAATGCCTTCCGCCTTCCGCCTTGGGCCCGAATGGTTCCGTTCTGCAATCATCTAATATTTGTCTTGGACATCAAATACGGCATTATAAAACCATTTTCACTGCCCCGCCATGACCAAATTTATCTTTTGGCATTTTACAGCCATAAAACTAGAAATCCGCGTGAGTCCCAAATTTTTGTGTGCTATAGCCCATGCCTTCTGCTTTATGCCCGGATGGATCCGTCCTGGAATTGCCTAATATTTGTCCCGGACATCAAATACGGCCTAAGAAACCATTGTCACCGCACTGCCATGACCAAATTACATTTTTTGGCATTTTACAGCCATTAAACTGGAAATCTGCGCGAGTCCCAAAATTTTGTGTGTTATAGCCCATGCCTTCCGCCTTGGGCCCGGATTGTTCCGTCTTGGAATCGTCTAATATTTGTCTTGGACATCAAATACGACATTATAAAACCATTTTCACCGCCCCTCCATGACCAAATTATATCTTTTGGCATTTTACAGCCATAAAACTAGAAATCCTCGCGAGTCCCAAATTTTTGTGTGCTATAGCACATGCCTTCCGCCTTCCTCCTTGGGCCCGGATGGTTCCGTTCTGGAGTCGTCTAATACTTGTCTTAGACATCAAATACGGCATAATAAAACCATTTCACTGCCCCGCCATGACCAAATTATATCTTTTGGCATTTTATAGCCATAAAACTAGAAATCCTCGTGAGTCCTAAATTTTTGTGTGCTATAGCCCATGCCTTCCGCCTTGGGCCCGGATGGTTCCGTTCTGGAATCGTCTAATATTTGTCTTGGACAACAAATACGGCATTATAAAACCATTTTCACTGCCCCGCCATGACCAAATTATATCTTTTGGCATTTTACAGCCATAAAACTAGAAATCCGCGCGAGTTCCAAATTTTTGTGTGCTATAGCCCATGCCTTCCGGCTTGGGCCCGGATGGTTCCGTTCTGGAATCGTATAATATTTGTCTTGGACATCAAATACGGCATAATAAAACCATTTTCACCTCCCCGCCATGACCAAATTATATCTTTTGGCATTTTACAACCATAAAAATAGAAATCCTCGCGAGTCCCAAATTTTTGTGTGTTATAGCCCATGCCTTCCGCCTTGGGCCCGGATGGTTCCTTTCTGGAATCGTCTAATATTTGTCTTGGACATCAAATACGGCATAATAAAACCATTTTCACCGCCCCGCCATGACCAAATTATATCTTTTGGCATTTTATAGCCATAAAACTAGAAATCCTCGCGAGTCCCAAATTTTTGGGTTTTATAGCAAATGCCTTCCGCCTTCCGCCTTGGGCCCGGATGGTTCCATTCTGTAATCATCTAATATTTGTCTTGGACATCAAATACGGCATTATAAAACCATTTTCACTGCCCCGCCATGACCAAATTATTTCTTTTGGCATTTTACAGCCATAAAACTAGAAATCCGCGTGAGTTCCAAATTTTTGTGTGCTATAGCCCATACCTTCTGCTTTGGGCCCGGATGGATCAGTCCTGGAATTGCCTAATATTTGTCCCAGACATCAAATATGGCCTAAGAAACCATTTTCACCGCACCGCCATGACCAAATTATATTTTTTGGCATTTTACAGCCATAAAACTGGAAATCCGCGCGAGTCCCAAAATTTTGTGTGCTATAGCCCATGCCTTCCGCCTTGAGCCCGGATGGTTCCGTTCTGGAATCGTCTAATATTTGTCTTGGACATCAAATACGGCATTATAAAACCATTTTTACTGCCCCGCCATGACCAAATTATATCTTTTGGCATTTTACAGCCATATAACTAGAAATCCGCGTGAGTTCTAAATTTTTGTGTGCTATAGCCCATGCCTTCTGCTTTGGGCCCGGATGGATCAGTCCTGCAATTGCCTAATATTTATCCCAGACATCAAATACGGCCTAAGAAACCATTTGCACCGCACCGCCATGACCAAATTATATTTTTTGGCATTTTACAGCCATAAAACTAGAAATCCTCACGAGTCCCAAATTTTTGTGTGCTATAGCCCATGCCTTCTGCTTTGGGCCCGGATGGATCAGTCCTGGAATTGCCTAATATTTGTCCCGGACATCAAATACGGCCTAAGAAACCATTGTCACTGCACCTCCATGACCAAATTATATTTTTGGCATTTTACAGCCATTAAACTGGAAATCTGCGCGAGTCCCAAAATTTTGTGTGCTATAGCCCATGCCTTCCGCCTTGGGCCCGGATGGTTCCATTCTGGAATCGTATAATATTTGTCTTGGACAACAAATACGGCAAAATAAAACCATTTTCACCGCCCCGCCATGACCAAATTATGTCTTTTGGCATTTTACAGCCATAAAACTAGAAATCCTCGCGAGCCCCAAATTTTTGTGTGCTATAGCCCATGCCTTCCGCCTTGGGCCCGGATGGTTCCTTTCTGGAATCGTCTAATATTTGTCTTGGACATCAAATACGGCATAATAAAACCATTTTCACCGCCCCGCCATAACCAAATTATATCTTTTGGCATTTTACAGCCATAAAACTAGAAATCCTCACGAGTCCCAAAATTTTGTGTGCTATAGCCCATGCCTTCCGCCTTGAGCCCGGATGGTTCCGTTCTGGAATCGTATAATATTTGTCTTGGACATCAAATACGGCATAATAAAACCATTTTCACCGCCCCGCCATGACCAAATTATATCTTTTGGCATTTTACAGCCATAAAACTAGAAATCCTCGCGAGCCCCAAATTTTTGTGTGCTATAGCCCATGCCTTCTGCTTTAGGCCCGGATGGATCCGTCCTGGAATTGCCTAATATTTGTCCCGGACATCAAATACGGCCTAAGAAACCATTGTCACCGCACCGCCATGACCAAATTACATTTTTTGGCATTTTACAGCCATTAAACTGGAAATCTGCGCGAGTCCCAAAATTTTGTGTGTTATAGCCCATGCCTTCCGCCTTGGGCCCGGATTGTTCCGTCTTGGAATCGTCTAATATTTGTCTTGGACATCAAATACGACATTATAAAACCATTTTCACCGCCCCTCCATGACCAAATTATATCTTTTGGCATTTTACAGCCATAAAACTAGAAATCCTCGCGAGTCCCAAATTTTTGTGTGCTATAGCACATGCCTTCCGCCTTCCTCCTTGGGCCCGGATGGTTCCGTTCTGGAGTCGTCTAATACTTGTCTTAGACATCAAATACGGCATAATAAAACCATTTCACTGCCCCGCCATGACCAAATTATATCTTTTGGCATTTTATAGCCATAAAACTAGAAATCCTCGTGAGTCCTAAATTTTTGTGTGCTATAGCCCATGCCTTCCGCCTTGGGCCCGGATGGTTCCGTTCTGGAATCGTCTAATATTTGTCTTGGACAACAAATACGGCATTATAAAACCATTTTCACTGCCCCGCCATGACCAAATTATATCTTTTGGCATTTTACAGCCATAAAACTAGAAATCCGCGCGAGTTCCAAATTTTTGTGTGCTATAGCCCATGCCTTCCGGCTTGGGCCCGGATGGTTCCGTTCTGGAATCGTATAATATTTGTCTTGGACATCAAATACGGCATAATAAAACCATTTTCACCTCCCCGCCATGACCAAATTATATCTTTTGGCATTTTACAACCATAAAAATAGAAATCCTCGCGAGTCCCAAATTTTTGTGTGTTATAGCCCATGCCTTCCGCCTTGGGCCCGGATGGTTCCTTTCTGGAATCGTCTAATATTTGTCTTGGACATCAAATACGGCATAATAAAACCATTTTCACTGCCCCGCCATGACCAAATTATATCTTTTGGCATTTTATAGCCATAAAACTAGAAATCCTCGCGAGTCCCAAATTTTTGGGTTCTATAGCAAATGCCTTCCGCCTTCCGCCTTGGGCCCGGATGGTTCCGTTCTGTAATCATCTAATATTTGTCTTGGACATCAAATACGGCATTATAAAACCATTTTCACTGCCCCGCCATGACCAAATTATTTCTTTTGGCATTTTACAGCCATAAAACTAGAAATCCTCGCGAGCCCCAAATTTTTGTGTGCTATAGCACATGACTTCGGCCTTCCGCCTTGGGCCCGGATGGTTCCGTTCTGGAATCGTCTAATATTTGTCTTGGACATCAAATACGGCATTATAAAATCATTTTCACTGCACCGCCATGACCAAATTATATCTTTTGGCATTTTACAGCCATAAAACTAGAAATCCGCGTGAGTTCCAAATTTTTGTGTGCTATAGCCCATGCCTTCTGCTTTGGGCCCGGATGGATCCGTCATGGAGTCGTCTAATATTTGTCCGGAACATCAAATACGGCATAAGAAACAATTTCCACCCACCCAAAATGACCACATTATATATTTTGGCATTTTACAGTCATAAAACGGCAAATCCGCGCGAGTCCCAAAATTTTGTGTGCTATAGCCCATGCCTTCCGCCATGGGCCCGGATGGTTCCATTCTGGAATCGTCTAATATTTGTCTTGGACATCGAATATGGCATAATAAAACCATTTTCACCGCCCCGCCATGACCAAATTATATCTTTTGGCATTTTACAGCCATAAAACTAGAAATCCTCACGAGTCCCAAATTTTTGTGTGCTATAGCCCATGTCTTCCGCCTTGGGCCCGGATGGTTCCGTCTTGGAATCGTCTATTTTTGTCTTGGACATCAAATACGGCCTAAGAAACCATTGTCACCGCACCTCCATGACCAAATTATATTTTTTGGCATTTTATAGCCATTAAACTGGAAATCTGCGCGAGTCCCAAAATTTTGTGTGATATAGCCCATTCCTTCCGCCTTGGGCCCGGATGGTTCCGTTCTGGAATCGTATAATATTTGTCTTGGACATTAAATACGGCATAATAAAACCATTTTAACCGCTCCGCCATGACGAAATTATATCTTTTGGCATTTCACAGCCATAAAACTAGAAATCCGCGCGAGTTCCAAATTTTTGTGTGCTATAGCCCATGCCTTCTGCTTTGGGCCCGGATGGATCCGTCCTGGAATCATCTAATATTTGTCCCAGACATCAAATACAGCCTAAGCAACCATTGACACCGCACCTCCATGACCAAATTATATTTTTTAGCATTTTACAGCCATAAAACTATAAATCCTCGCGAGTACCAAATTTTTGTGTGCTATAGCCCATGTCTTTCGCCTTGGGCCCGGATGGTTCCGTCCTGGAATCGTCTAATATTTATCTTGGACATCAAATACAGCATAATAAAACCATTTTCACCGCCCCGCCATGATCAAATTATATCTTTTGGCATTTTACAGCCATAAAACTAGAAATCCGCGCGAGTCCCAAAATTTTTGTGTGCTATAGCCCATGCCTTCTGCTTTGGGCCCGGATGGATCAGTCTTGGAATTGCCTAATATTTGTCCCGGACATCAAATACGGCCTAAGAAACCATTGTCACTGCACCTCCATGACCAAATTATATTTTTTGGCATTTTACAGCCATTAAACTGGAAATCTGCGCGAGTCCCAAATTTTTGTGTGCTATAGCCCATGCCTTCCGCCTTGTGCCCGGATGGTTCCATTCTGGAATCATCTAATATTTGTCATGGACAACAAATACGGCAAAATAAAACCATTTTCACCGCCCCGCCATGACCAAATTATATCTTTTGGCATTTTACAGCCATAAAACTAGAAATCCTCACGAGTCCCAAATTTTTGTGTGCTATAGCCCATGTCTTCCGCCTTGGGCCCGGATGGTTCCATCTTGTAATCATCTAATATTTGTCTTGGACATCAAATACAGCCTAAGAAACCATTGTCACCGCACCTCCATGACCAAATTATATTTTTTGGCATTTTACAGCCATTAACCTGGAAATCTGCGCGAGTCCCAAAATTTTGTGTGCTATAGCCCATGCCTTCCGCCTTGAGCCCGGATTGTTCCGTTCTGGAATCGTATAATATTTGTCTTGGACATCAAATACGGCATAATAAAACCATTTTCACCGCCCCGCCATGACCAAATTATATCTTTTGGCATTTAACAGCCATAAAACTAGAAATCCTCGCGAGCCCCAAATTTTTGTGTGCTATAGCACATGCCTTCCGCCTTCCGCCTTGGGCCCGGATGGTTCCGTTCTGGAATCGTCTAATATTTGTCTTGGACATCAAATACGGCATTATAAAACCATTTTCACTGCCCCGCCATGACCAAATTATATCTTTTGGCATTTTACAGCCATATAACTAGAAATCCGCGTGAGTTCTAAATTTTTGTGTGATATAGCCCATGCCTTCTGCTTTGGGCCCGGATGGATCAGTCCTGCAATTGCCTAATATTTATCCCAGACATCAAATACGGCCTAAGAAACCATTTGCACCGCACCGCCATGACCAAATTATATTTTTTGGCATTTTACAGCCATAAAACTAGAAATCCTCACGAGTCCCAAATTTTTGTGTGTTATAGCCCATGCCTTCTGCCTTGGGCCCGGATGGTTCCATTCTGGAATCGTCTAATATTTGTCTTGGACATAAAATACGGCATTATAAAACAATTTTCACTGCCCCGCCATGACCAAATTATATCTTTTGGCATTTTACAGCCATAAAACTAGAAATACGCGCGAGTTCCAAATTTTTGTGTGCTATAGCCCATGCCTTCCGCCTTGGGCCCGGATGGTTCCATTCTGGAATCGTATAATATTTGTCTTGGACATCAAATACGGCATAATAAAACCATTTTCATCGCCCCACCATGACCAAATTATATCTTTTGGCATTTTACAGCCATAAAACTAGAAATCCTCGCGAGTCCCAAATTTTTGTGTGCTATAGCCCATGCCTTCCACCTTGGGGCCGGATGGTTCCGTTCTGGAATCGTCTAATATTTGTCTTGAACATCAAATACGGCATAATAAAACCATTTTCACCGCCCCGCCATGACCAAATTATATCTTTTGGCATTTTACAGCCATAAAACTAGAAATCTTCACGAGTCCCAAATTTTTGTGTGCTATAGCCCATGTCTTCCGCCTTGGGCCCGGATGGCTCCGTCTTGGAATCGTCTAATATTTGTCTTGGACATTAAATACGGCATAATAAAACCATTTTCACCTCCCCTCCATGACCAAATTATATCTTTTGGCATTTTACAGCCATAAAGCTAGAAATCCTCGCGAGTCCCAAATTTTTGTGTGCTATAACCCATGTCTTCCGCCTTGGGCCCGGATGGTTCCGTCCTGGAATCGTCTAATATTTGTCTTGGACATCAAATCCGGAATAATAAAACCATTTTCACTGACCCTCCATGACCAAATTATATCTTTTGGCATTTTACATCCATAAAACTAGAAATCCTCGCGAGTCCAAAATTTTTGTGTGCTATAGCCCATGTCTTCCGCCTTGGGCCCGGATGGTTCCGTCCTGGAATCGTCTAATATTTGTCTTGGACATCAAATACGGCATAATAAAACCATTTTCACCGCCCCTCCATGACCAAATTATATCTTTTGGCATTTTACAACCATAAAACTAGAAATCCGCACGAGTCCCAAATTTTTGTGTGCTATAGCCCATGCCTTCTGCTTTGGGCCCGGATGGATCCGTCCTGGAATCGCCTAATATTTGTCCTAGACATCAAATACAGCCTAAGCAACCATTGTCACTGTAACGCCATGACCAAATTATATTTTTTGGCATTTCACAGCCATAAAACTAGAAATCCGCGCGAGTTCCAAATTTTTGTGTGCTATAGCCCATGCCTTCTGCTTTGGGCCCGATTTTTGTCTTGGACATCAAATACGGCATAATAAAACCATTTTCACCGCCCCGCCATGACCAAATTATATCTTTTGGCATTTTACAGCCATAAAACTAGAAATCTGCGCGAGTCCCAAATTTTTGTGTGCTATAGCCCATGCCTTCTGCTTTAGGCCCGGATGGATCCGTCCTGGAATCATCTAATATTTGTCTTGAACATCAAATACGTCCTAAGAAACCATTGTCACCGCACCGCCATGACCAAATTATATTTTTTGGCATTTTACAGCCATTAAACTGGAAATCTGCGCGAGTCCCAAAATTTTGTGTGCTATAGCCCATGCCTTCCGCCTTGGGCCCGGATGGTTCCGTCTTGGAATCGTCTAATATTTGTCTTGGACATCAAATACGGCATTATAAAACCATTTTCACCGCCCCGCCATGACCAAATTATATCTTTTGGCATTTTACAGCCATAAAACTAGAAATCCTCGCGAGTCCCAAATTTTTATGTGCTATAGCCCATGCCTTCCGCCTTGGGCCCGGATGGTTCCGTTCTGGAATCATCTAATATTTGTCTTGGACATCAAATACGGCATTATAAAACCATTTTAACTGCCCCTCCATGACCAAATTATATATTTTGGCATTTTACATCCATAAAACTAGAAATTCGCGCGAGTCCCAAATTTTTGTGTGTTATAGCCCATGCCTTCTGCTTTAAGCCCGGATGGATCCATCCTGGAATCGCCTAATATTTGTCCCTGACATCAAATACAGCCTAAGCAACCATTGTCACCACACCGCCATGACCAAATTATATTTTTGGTATTCTATAGCCATAAAACTAGAAATCCTCGCGAGTCCCAAATTTTTGTGTGCTATAGCCCATGTCTTCCGCCTTGGGCCCGGATGGTTCAGTCCTGCAATCGTCTAATATTTGTCTTGGACATCAAATACGGCATAATAAAACCATTTTCACCGCCCCGCCATGACCAAATTATATCTTTTGGCATTTTACAGCCATAAAACTAGAAATCCTCGCGAGTCCCAAATTTTTGTGTGCTATAGCCCATGTCTTCCGCCTTGGGCCCGGATGGTTCCGTCCTGGAATCGTCTAATATTTGTCTTGGACATCAAATACGGCATAATAAAACCATTTTCACTGCCCCGCCATGACAAAATTATATTTTTTGGCATTTTACAGCCTTCAAACTGGAAATCCGCGCGAGACCCAAATTTTTGTGTGCTATAGCACATGCCTTATGCTTTGGGCCCGGACAGATCCATCCTGGAAACGCCTAATATTTGTCCCGGACATCAAATACGGCCTAAGAAACCATTGTCACAGCACTTCCATGACCAATTTACATTTTTTGTCATTTTACAGCCATAAAACTGGAAATTCGCGTGAGTCCCAAATTTTTATGTGATATAGCCAATGCCTTCAGTCGTGGGCCCGGATGGAACCGTCCTGGAATCGCCTAATATTTGTTCTGAACATCAAATACGGCCTAAGAAACCATCGTCACCGCACTGCCATGATCAAATTACATCTTTTGGCATTTTACAGCCATAAAACTGGAAATCCGCGTGAATCCCAAATTTTTATGTGCTATAGCCCATGTCGTCTTCTTTGGGCCCGGATAGATCCATCCTGGAATCGCCTAAAATTTGTCCTGGAAATCAAATACGGCCTAAGAAACCATTGTCACCGCCCCGCCATGACCAAATTAAATTTTTTGGCATTATACAGCCATAAAACTAGAAATTCGCGCGAGTCCCAAATTTTTGTGTGCTATAATACCCCATGCCTTCTGCTTTGGGTCCGGATAGATCCGTCCTAGAATCGCCTAATATTTTTCTCGGACATCAAATACGGCCTAAGAAACCATTGTCACCACCTCGCAATGACCAAATTAATTTTTTTGGCATTATACAGCCATAAAACTAGAAATTCGCGCTAGTCCCAAATTTTTGTGTGCTATAGCCCATGCCTTCCATCGTGGGCCCGGATGGATCCGTCCTGGAATCGCCTAATATTTGTCCCGGAGATCAAATATGGCCTAAGAACCATTGTCACCGCCCCGCCATGACCAAATTACATTTTTTGGCATTTTACAGCCATAAAACTCGAAATCCGTGCGAGTCCCAAATTTTTATGTGCTAGGGCCCGGATGGTTCCGTCCTGGAATCATCTATTATTTGTATTGGACATCAAATACGGCATAATAAAACCATTTTCACCGCCCACCATGACCAAATTACATTTTTGGCATTTTACAGCCATAAAACTGGAAATCCGCGCGAGTCCCAAATTTTTGTGTGCTATAGCCCATGACGTCTGCTTTGGGCCCGGATAGATCCGTCCTGGAATCGCCTAATATTTGTCCTGGAAATCAAATACGACCTAAGAAACCATTGTCACCGCCCCGCCATGACCAAATTAAATTTTTTGGCATTATACAGAAATAAAACTAGAAATTCGCGCGAGTCCCAAATTTTTGTGTGCTATGGCCTTCTACTTTGGGCCCGGATAGATCCGTCCTAAAATCGCTTAATATTTGTCTCAGACATCAAATACGGCCTAAGAAACCATTGTCACTGCCTCGCCATGACCAAATTATATTTTTTTGGCATTATACAGCCATAAAACTAGAAATTCGCGCTAGTCCCAAATTTTTGTGAGCTATAGCCCATGCCTTCCATCGTGGGCCCGGATGGATCCGTCCTGGAATCGTCTAATATTTGTCCCGGAGATCAAATATGGCCTAAGAACCATTGTCACCGCCCCGCCATGACCAAATTACATTTTTTGGCATTTTACAGCCATAAAACTCGAAATCCGTGCGAGTCCCAAATTTTTATGTGCTAGGGCCCGGATGGTTCCGTCCTGGAATCATCTATTATTTGTCTTGGACATCAAATACGGCATAATAAAACCATTTTCACCGCCCACCATCACCAAATTACATTTTTGGCATTTTACAGCCATAAAACTGGAAATCCGCGCGAGTCCCAAATTTTTGTGTGCTATAGCCCATGACGTCTGCTTTGGGCCCGGATAGATCCGTCCTGGAATCGCCTAATATTTGTCCTGGAAATCAAATACGACCTAAGAAACCATTGTCACCGCCCCGCCATGACCAAATTAAATTTTTTGGCATTATACAGAAATAAAACTAGAAATTCGCGCGAGTCCCAAATTTTTGTGTGCTATGGCCTTCTGCTTTGGGCCCGGATAGATCCGTCCTGGAATCGCCTAATATTTGTCCTGGAAATCAAATACGACCTAAGAAACCATTGTCACCGCCCCGCCATGACCAAATTAAATTTTTTGGCATTATACAGAAATAAAACTAGAAATTCGCGCGAGTCCCAAATTTTTGTGTGCTATACCCCATGCCTTCTGATTTGGGCCCGGATAGATCCGTCCTAGAATCGCCTAATATTTGTCTCGGACATCAAATACGGCCTAAGAAACCATTGTCACCGCCTCGCCATGACCAAATTAAATTTTTTGGCATTATACAGCCATAAAACTAGAAATTCGCGTGTGTCCCAAATTTTTGTGTGCTATAGCCCATGCCTTCCATCGTGGGCCCAGATGGATCCGTCCTGAAATCGTCTAATATTTGTCCCGAACATCAAATACGGCCTAAGAACCATTGTCACCACCCCTCCATGACCAAATTATATTTTTTGGCATATAGCCCATGCCTTCCGCCTTGGGCCCGGATGGTTCCATTCTCGAATCATCTAATATTTGTCTCGGACATCAAATACGTCCTAAGAAACCATTTTCACCGCCTTGCCATGACCAAATTTAATTTTTTGGCATTATTTTGCCATAAAACTAGAAATTCGCGCGAGTCCCAAATTTTTGTGTGTTATACCCCATGCCTTCTGCTTTGGGTCCGGATAGATCCGTCCTAGAATCTCCTAATATTTGTCTCGGACATCAAATACGGCCTAAGAAACCATTGTCACTGCCTCGCCATGACCAAATTAAATTTTTTGGCATTATACAACCATAAAACTAGAAATTCGCGCTAGTCCCAAATTTTTGTGTGCTATAGCCCATGCCTTCCATCGTGGGCCCGGATGGATCCGTCCTGGAATCGCCTAATATTTGTGCCGGACATCAAATATGGCCTAAGAACCATTGTCACCGCCCCGCCATGACCAAATTACATTTTTTGGCATTTTACAGCCATAAAACTCGAAATCCGTGCGAGTCCCAAATTTTTATGTGCTAGTGCCCATGCCTTCCGCCTTGGGCCCGGATGGTTCCATTCTGGAATCATCTAATATTTGTCTTGGACATCAAATACGGCATAATAAAACCATTTTCACCGCCCCGCCATGACCAAATTATATTTTTTGGCATTTTACAGTCATCAAACTGGAAATCCGCGCGAGACCCAAATTTTTGTGTGCTATAGCCCATGCCTTCTGCTTTAGGCCCGGATGGATCCATCCTGGAATCGCTTAATATTTGTCCCGGACATCAAATACGGTCTAAGAAACCATTGTCACAGCCCTGCCATGACCAATTTACATTTTTTGGCATTTTACAGCCATAAAACTGGAAATTCGCGCGAGTCCCAAATTTTTGTGTGATATAGCCCATGCCTTCCGTCGTGGGCCCGGATGGAACCGTCCTAGAATCGCCTAATATTTGTTGTGAACATCAAATACGGCCTAAGAAACCATTGTCACCGCACTGCCATGATCAAATTACATTTTTTGGCATTTTATTGCCATAAAACTTGAAATCCGCGCGAGTCCCAAATTTTTATGTGCTATAGCCCATGTCGTCTGCTTTGGGCCCGGATAGATCCATCCTGGAATCGCCTAATATTTGTCCTGAAAATCAAATACGGCCTAAGAAACCATTGTCACCGCCCCGCCATGACCAAATTAAATTTTTTGTCATTATACAGCCCTAAAACTAGAAATTCGCGCGAGTCCCAAAATTTTGTGTGGTATGGCCTTCTGCTTTGGGCCCGGATAGATCCGTCCTAGAATCGCTTAATATTTGTCTCAGACATCAAATACGGCCTAAGAAACCATTGTCACCACCTCGCCATGACCAAATTATATTTTTTGGCATTATACAGCCATAAAACCAGAAATTCGCGCTAGTCCCAAATTTTTGTGTGCTATAGCCCATGCCTTCCATCGTGGGCCCGGATGGATCCGTCCTGGAATCGCCTAATATTTGTCCCGGAGATCAAATATGGCCTAAGAACCATTGTCACCGCCCCGCCATGACCAAATTACATTTTTTGGCATTTTACAGCCATAAAACTCGAAATCCGTGCGAGTCCCAAATTTTTATGTGCTAGGGCCCGGATGGTTCCGTCCTGGAATCATCTATTATTTGTCTTGGACATCAAATACGGCATAATAAAACCATTTTCACCGCCCACCATGACCAAATTACATTTTTGGCATTTTACAGCCATAAAACTGGAAATCCGCGCGAGTCCCAAATTTTTGTGTGCTATAGCCCATGACGTCTGCTTTGGGCCCGGATAGATCCGTCCTGGAATCGCCTAATATTTGTCCTGGAAATCAAATACGACCTAAGAAACCATTGTCACCGCCCCGCCATGACCAAATTAAATTTTTTGGCATTATACAGAAATAAAACTAGAAATTCGCGCGAGTCCCAAATTTTTGTGTGCTATGGCCTTCTGCTTTGGGTCCGGATAGATCCGTCCTAAAATCGGTTAATATTTGTCTCAGACATCAAATACGGCCTAAGAAACCATTGTCACTGCCTCGCCATGACCAAATTATATTTTTTTGGCATTATACAGCCATAAAACTAGAAATTCGCGCTAGTCCCAAATTTTTGTGTGCTATAGCCCATGCCTTCCATCGTGGGCCCGGATGGATCCGTCCTGGAATCGCCTAATATTTGTCCCGGAGATCAAATATGGCCTAAGAACCATTGTCACCGCCCCGCCATGACCAAATTACATTTTTTGGCATTTTACAGCCATAAAACTCGAAATCCGTGCGAGTCCCAAATTTTTATGTGCTAGGGCCCGGATGGTTCCGTCCTGGAATCATCTATTATTTGTATTGGACATCAAATACGGCATAATAAAACCATTTTCACCGCCCACCATCACCAAATTACATTTTTGGCATTTTACAGCCATAAAACTGGAAATCCGCGCGAGTCCCAAATTTTTGTGTGCTATAGCCCATGATGTCTGCTTTGGGCCCGGATAAATCCGTCCTGGAATCGCCTAATATTTGTCCTGGAAATCAAATACGACCTAAGAAACCATTGTCACCGCCCCGCCATGACCAAATTAAATATTTTGGCATTATACAGAAATAAAACTAGAAATTCGCGCGAGTCCCAAATTTTTGTGTGCTATACCCCATGCCTTCTGATTTGGGCCCGGATAGATCCGTCCTAGAATCGCCTAATATTTGTCTCGGACATCAAATACGGCCTAAGAAACCATTGTCACCGCCTCGCCATGACCAAATTAAATTTTTTGGCCTTATACAACCATAAAACTAGAAATTCGCGTGTGTCCCAAATTTTTGTGTGCTATAGCCCATGCCTTCCATCGTTGGCCCCGATGGATCCGTCCTGAAATCGTCTAATATTTGTCCCGAACATCAAATACGGCCTAAGAACCATTGTCACCACCCCTCCATGACCAAATTTTTTTGTGCTATAGCCCATGCCTTCCGCCTTGTGCCCGGATGGTTCCATTCTCGAATCATCTAATATTTGTCTCGGACATCAAATACGTCCTAAGAAACCATTTTCACCGCCTCGCCATGACCAAATTTAATTTTTTGGCATTATTTTGCCATAAAACTAGAAATTCGCGCGAGTCCCAAATTTTTGTGTGTTATACCCCATGCCTTCTGCTTTGGGTCCGGATAGATCCGTCCTAGAATCTCCTAATATTTGTCTCGGACATCAAATACGGCCTAATAAACCATTGTCACCGCCTCGCCATGACCAAATTAAATTTTTTGGCATTATACAGCCATAAAACTAGAAATTCGCGCTAGTCCCAAATTTTTGTGTGCTATAGCCCATGCCTTCCATCGTGGGCCCGGATGGATCCGTCATGGAATCGCCTAATATTTGTGCCGGACATCAAATATGGCCTAAGAACCATTGTCACCGCCCCGCCATGACCAAATTACATTTTTTGGCATTTTACAGCCATAAAACTCGAAATCCGTGCGAGTCCCAAATTTTTATGTGCTAGTGCCCATGCCTTCCGCCTTGGGCCCAGATGGTTCCATTCTGGAATCATCTAATATTTGTCTTGGACATCAAATACGGCATAATAAAACCATTTTCACCGCCCACCATCACCAAATTACATTTTTGGCATTTTACAGCCATAAAACTGGAAATCCGCGCGAGTCCCAAATTTTTGTGTGCTATAGCCCATGATGTCTGCTTTGGGCCCGGATAAATCCGTCCTGGAATCGCCTAATATTTGTCCTGGAAATCAAATACGACCTAAGAAACCATTGTCACCGCCCCGCCATGACCAAATTAAATATTTTGGCATTATACAGAAATAAAACTAGAAATTCGCGCGAGTCCCAAATTTTTGTGTGCTATACCCCATGCCTTCTGATTTGGGCCCGGATAGATCCGTCCTAGAATCGCCTAATATTTGTCTCGGACATCAAATACGGCCTAAGAAACCATTGTCACCGCCTCGCCATGACCAAATTAAATTTTTTGGCCTTATACAACCATAAAACTAGAAATTCGCGTGTGTCCCAAATTTTTGTGTGCTATAGCCCATGCCTTCCATCGTTGGCCCCGATGGATCCGTCCTGAAATCGTCTAATATTTGTCCCGAACATCAAATACGGCCTAAGAACCATTGTCACCACCCCTCCATGACCAAATTTTTTTGTGCTATAGCCCATGCCTTCCGCCTTGTGCCCGGATGGTTCCATTCTCGAATCATCTAATATTTGTCTCGGACATCAAATACGTCCTAAGAAACCATTTTCACCGCCTCGCCATGACCAAATTTAATTTTTTGGCATTATTTTGCCATAAAACTAGAAATTCGCGCGAGTCCCAAATTTTTGTGTGTTATACCCCATGCCTTCTGCTTTGGGTCCGGATAGATCCGTCCTAGAATCTCCTAATATTTGTCTCGGACATCAAATACGGCCTAATAAACCATTGTCACCGCCTCGCCATGACCAAATTAAATTTTTTGGCATTATACAGCCATAAAACTAGAAATTCGCGCTAGTCCCAAATTTTTGTGTGCTATAGCCCATGCCTTCCATCGTGGGCCCGGATGGATCCGTCATGGAATCGCCTAATATTTGTGCCGGACATCAAATATGGCCTAAGAACCATTGTCACCGCCCCGCCATGACCAAATTACATTTTTTGGCATTTTACAGCCATAAAACTCGAAATCCGTGCGAGTCCCAAATTTTTATGTGCTAGTGCCCATGCCTTCCGCCTTGGGCCCAGATGGTTCCATTCTGGAATCATCTAATATTTGTCTTGGACATCAAATACGGCATAATAAAACCATTTTCACCGCCCCGCCATGACAAAATTATATCTTTTGGCATTTTACAGCCATAAAACTAGAAATCCGCGCGAGTCCCAAATTTTTGTGTGCTATAGCCCATGCCTTCTGCTTTGGGCCCGGATGGATTCGTCTTGGAATCACCTAATATTTCTCTCAGACATCAAATACAGCCTATGCAACCATTGTCACTGTACCGCCATGACCAAATTATATTTTTTGGCATTTTACAGCCATAAAACTAGAAATCCTCGCGAGTCCCAAATGTTTGTGTGCTATAGCCCATGTCTTCCGCCTTGGGCCCGGATGGTCCATCCTGGAATCGTCTAATATTTGTCTTGGACATCAAATACGGCATAATAAAACAATTTTCACCGCCCCTCCATGACCAAATTATATTTTTTGGCATTTTACAGCCATCAAACTGGAAATCCGCGCGAGACCCAAATTTTTGTGTGCTATAGCTCATGCCTTCTGCTTTAGGCCCGGATGGATCCATCCTGGAATCGCTTAATATTTGTCCCGGACATCAAATACGGTCTAAGAAACCATTGTCACAGCCCTTCCATGACCAATTTACATTTTTTGGCATTTTACAGCCATAAAACTGGAAATTCGCGCGAGTCCCAAATTTTTGTGTGATATAGCCCATGCCTTCCGTCGTGGGCCCGGATGGAACCGTCCTAGAATCGCCTAATATTTGTTGTGAACATCAAATACGTCCTAAGAAACCATTGTCACCGCACTGCCATGATCAATATACATTTTTTTGCATTTTACTGCCATAAAACTGGAAATCCGCGCGAGTCCCAAATTTTTATGTGCTATAGCCCATGTCGTCTGCTTTGGGCCCGGATAGATCCATCCTGGAATCGCCTAATATTTGTCCTGAAAATCAAATACGGCCTAAGAAACCATTGTCACCGCCCCGCCATGACCAAATTAAATTTTTTGTCATTATACAGCCATAAAACAAGAAATTCGCGCGAGTCCCAAATTTTTGTGTGCTATACCCCATGCCTTCTGCTTTGGGTCCGGATAGATCCGTCCTAGAATCGCCTAATATTTGTCTCGGACATCAAATACGGCCTAAGAAACCATTGTCACCGCCTCGCCATGACCAAATTAAATTTTTTGGCATTATACAGCCATAAAACTAGAAATCCGCGCGAGTCCCAAATTTTTGTGTGCTATAGCCCATGACGTCTGCTTTGGGCCCGGATAGATCCGTCCTGGAATCGCCTAATATTTGTCCTGGAAATCAAATACGACCTAAGAAACCATTGTCACCGCCCCGCCATGACCAAATTAAATTTTTTGGCATTATACAGCCATAAAACTAGAAATTCGCGCAAGTCCCAAATTTTTGTGTGCTATGGCCTTCTACTTTGGGCCCGGATAGATCCGTCCTAAAATCGCTTAATATTTGTCTCAGACATCAAATACGGCCTAAGAAACCATTGTCACCACCTCGCCATGACCAAATTATATTTTTTTGGCATTATACAGCCATAAAACTAGAAATTCGCGCTAGTCCCAAATTTTTGTGTGCTATAGCCCATGCCTTCCATCGTGGGCCCGGATGGATCCGTCCTGGAATCGCCTAATATTTGTCCCGGAGATCAAATATGGCCTAAGAACCATTGTCACCGCCCCGCCATGACCAAATTACATTTTTTGGCATTTTACAGCCATAAAACTCGAAATCCGTGCGAGTCCCAAATTTTTATGTGCTAGGGCCCGGATGGTTCCGTCCTGGAATCATCTATTATTTGTCTTGGACATCAAATACGGCATAATAAAACCATTTTCGCCGCCCACCATGACCAAATTACATTTTTGGCATTTTACAGCCATAAAACTAGAAATTCGCGCGAGTCCCAAATTTTTGTGTGCTATACCCCATGCCTTCTGATTTGGGCCCGGATAGATCCGTCCTAGAATCGCCTAATATTTGTCTGGGACATCAAATACGGCATTATAAAACCATTTTCACTGCCCCGCCATGACCAAATTTATCTTTTGGCATTTTACAGCCATAAAACTAGAAATCCGCGTGAGTTCCAAATTTTTGTGTGCTATAGCCCATGCCTTCTGCTTTGGGCCCGGATGGATTCGTCTTGGAATCGCCTAATATTTGTCTCAGACATCAAATACAGCCTATGCAACCATTGTCACCGTACCGCCATGACCAAATTATATTTTTTGGCATTTTACAGCCATAAAACTAGAAATCCTCGCGAGTCCCAAATTTTTGTGTGCTATAGCCCATGTCTTCCGCCTTGGGCCCGGATGGCCCATCCTGGAATCGTCTAATATTTGTCTTGGACATCAAATACGGCATAATAAAACAATTTTCACCGCCCCTCCATGACCAAATTATATTTTTTGGCATTTTACAGCCATCAAACTGGAAATCCGCGCGAGACCCAAATTTTTGTGTGCTATAGCCCATGCCTTCTGCTTTAGGCCCGGATGGATCCATCCTGGAATCGCTTAATATTTGTCCCGGACATCAAATACGGTCTAAGAAACCATTGTCACAGCCCTGCCATGACCAATTTACATTTTTTGGCATTTTACAGCCATAAAACTGGAAATTCGCGCGAGTCCCAAATTTTTGTGTGATATAGCCCATGCCTTCCGTCGTGGGCCCGGATGGAACCGTCCTAGAATCGCCTAATATTTGTTGTGAACATCAAATATGTCCTAAGAAACCATTGTCACCGCACTGCCGGATGGTTCCGTCCTGGAATCATCTATTATTTGTCTTGGACATCAAATACGGCATAATAAAACCATTTTCACCGCCCACCATGACCAAATTACATTTTTGGCATTTTACAGCCATAAAACTGGAAATCCGCGCGAGTCCCAAATTTTTGTGTGCTATAGCCCATGACGTCTGCTTTGGGCCCGGATAGATCCGTCCTGGAATCGCCTAATATTTGTCCTGGAAATCAAATACGACCTAAGAAACCATTGTCACCGCCCCGCCATGACCAAATTAAATTTTTTGTCATTATACAACCCTAAAACTAGAAATTCGCGCGAGTCCCAAAATTTTGTGTGCTATGGCCTTCTGCTTTGGGCCCGGATAGATCCGTCCTAGAATCGCTTAATATTTGTCTCAGACATCAAATACGGCCTAAGAAACCATTGTCACCGCCTCCGCCATGACCAAATTATATTTTTTGGCATTATACAGCCATAAAACCAGAAATTCGCGCTAGTCCCAAATTTTTGTGTGCTATAGCCCATGCCTTCCATCGTGGGCCCGGATGGATCCGTCCTGGAATCGCCTAATATTTGTCCCGGAGATCAAATATGTCCTAAGAACCATTGTCACCGCCCCGCCATGACCAAATTACATTTTTTGGCATTTTACAGCCATAAAACTCGAAATTCGTGCGAGTCCCAAATTTTTATGTGCTAGGGCCCGGATGGTTCCGTCCTGGAATCATCTATTATTTGTATTGGACATCAAATACGGCATAATAAAACCATTTTCACCGCCCACCATGACCAAATTACATTTTTGGCATTTTACAGCCATAAAACTGGAAATCCGCGCGAGTCCCAAATTTTTGTGTGCTATAGCCCATGACGTCTGCTTTGGGCCCGGATAGATCCGTCCTGGAATCACCTAATATTTGTCCTAGAAATCAAATACGACCTAAGAAACCATTGTCACCGCCCCGCCATGACCAAATTAAATTTTTTGTCATTATACAACCCTAAAACTAGAAATTCGCGCGAGTCCCAAAATTTTGTGTGCTATGGCCTTCTGCTTTGGGCCCGGATAGATCCGTCCTAGAATCGCTTAATATTTGTCTCAGACATCAAATACGGCCTAAGAAACCATTGTCACCGCCTCGCCATGACCAAATTATATTTTTTGGAATTATACAGCCATAAAACCAGAAATTCGCGCTAGTCCCAAATTTTTGTGTGCTATAGCCCATGCCTTCCATCGTGGGCCCGGATGGATCCGTCCTGGAATCGCCTAATATTTGTCCCGGAGATCAAATATGGCCTAAGAACCATTGTCACCGCCCCGCCATGACCGAATTACATTTTTTGGCATTTTACAGCCATAAAACTCGAAATCCGTGCGAGTCCCAAATTTTTATGTGTTAGGGCCCGGATGGTTCCGTCCTGGAATCATCTATTATTTGTCTTGGACATCAAATACGGCATAATAAAACCATTTTCACCGCCCACCATGACCAAATTACATTTTTGGCATTTTACAGCCATAAAACTGGAAATCCGCGCGAGTCCCAAATTTTTGTGTGCTATAGCCCATGACGTCTGCTTTGGGCCCGGATAGATCCGTCCTGGAATCGCCTAATATTTGTCCTGGAAATCAAATACGACCTAAGAAACCATTGTCACCGCCCCGCCATGACCAAATTAAATTTTTTGGCATTATACAGAAATAAAACTAGAAATTCGCGCGAGTCCCAAATTTTTGTGTGCTATGGCCTTCTGCTTTGGGCCCGAATAGATCCGTCCTAAAATCGCTTAATATTTGTCTCAGACATCAAATACGGCCTAAGAAACCATTGTCACTGCCTCGCCATGACCAAATTATATTTTTTTGGCATTATACAGCCATAAAACTAGAAATTCGCGCTAGTCCCAAATTTTTGTGTGCTATAGCCCATGCCTTCCATCGTGGGCCCGGATGGATCCGTCCTGGAATCGCCTAATATTTGTCCCGGAGATCAAATATGGCCTAAGAACCATTGTCACCGCCCCGCCATGACCAAATTACATTTTTTGGCATTTTACAGCCATAAAACTCGAAATCCGTGCGAGTCCCAAATTTTTATGTGTTAGGGCCCGGATGGTTCCGTCCTGGAATCATCTATTATTTGTCTTGGACATCAAATACGGCATAATAAAACCATTTTCACCGCCCACCATGACCAAATTACATTTTTGGCATTTTACAGCCATAAAACTGGAAATCCGCGCGAGTCCCAAATTTTTGTGTGCTATAGCCCATGACGTCTGCTTTGGGCCCGGATAGATCCGTCCTGGAATCGCCTAATATTTGTCCTGGAAATCAAATACGACCTAAGAAACCATTGTCACCGCCCCGCCATGACCAAATTAAATTTTTTGGCATTATACAGAAATAAAACTAGAAATTCGCGCGAGTCCCAAATTTTTGTGTGCTATGGCCTTCTGCTTTGGGCCCGAATAGATCCGTCCTAAAATCGCTTAATATTTGTCTCAGACATCAAATACGGCCTAAGAAACCATTGTCACTGCCTCGCCATGACCAAATTATATTTTTTTGGCATTATACAGCCATAAAACTAGAAATTCGCGCTAGTCCCAAATTTTTGTGTGCTATAGCCCATGCCTTCCATCGTGGGCCCGGATGGATCCGTCCTGGAATCGCCTAATATTTGTCCCGAAGATCAAATATGTCCTAAGAGCCATTGTCACCGCCCCGCCATGACCAAATTACATTTTTTGGCATTTTACAGCCATAAAACTCGAAATTCGTGCGAGTCCCAAATTTTTATGTGCTAGGGCCCGGATGGTTCCGTCTTGGAATCATCTATTATTTGTATTGGACATCAAATACGGCATAATAAAACCATCATCGCCGCCCACCATGACCAAATTACATTTTTGGCATTTTACAGCCATAAAACTGGAAATCCGCGCGAGTCCCAAATTTTTGTGTGCTATAGCCCATGACGTCTGCTTTGGGCCCGGATAGATCCGTCCTGGAATCGCCTAATATTTGTCCTGGAAATCAAATACGACCTAAGAAACCATTGTCACCGCCCCGCCATAACCATATTAAATTTTTTGGCATTATACAGAAATAAAACTAGAAATTCGCGCAAGTCCCAAATTTTTGTGTGCTATGGCCTTCTGCTTTGGGCCCGAATAGATCCGTCCTAAAATCGCTTAATATTTGTCTCAGACATCAAATACGGCCTAAGAAACCATTGTCACTGCCTCGCCATGACCAAATTATATTTTTTTGGCATTATACAGCCATAAAACTAGAAATTCGCGCTAGTCCCAAATTTTTGTGTGCTATAGCCCATGCCTTCCATCGTGGGCCCGGATGGATCCGTCCTGGAATCGCCTAATATTTGTCCCGGAGATCAAATATGGCCTAAGAACCATTGTCACCGCCCCGCCATGACCAAATTACATTTTTTGGCATTTTACAGCCATAAAACTTGAAATCCGTGCGAGTCCCAAATTTTTATGTGCTAGGGCCCGGATGGTTCCGTCCTGGAATCATCTATTATTTGTCTTGGACATCAAATACGGCATAATAAAACCATTTTCACAGCCCACCATGACCAAATTACATTTTTGGCATTTTACAGCCATAAAACTGGAAATCCGCGCGAGTCCCAAATTTTTGTGTGCTATAGCCCATGACGTCTGCTTTGGGCCCGGATAGATCCGTCCTGGAATCGCCTAATATTTGTCCTGGAAATCAAATACGACCTAAGAAACCATTGTCACCGCCCCGCCATGACCAAATTAAATTTTTTGGCATTATACAGAAATAAAACTAGAAATTCGCGCGAGTCCCAAATTTTTGTGTGCTATGGCCTTCTGCTTTGGGCCCGAATAGATCCGTCCTAAAATCGCTTAATATTTGTCTCAGACATCAAATACGGCCTAAGAAACCATTGTCACTGCCTCGCCATGACCAAATTATATTTTTTTGGCATTATACAGCCATAAAACTAGAAATTCGCGCTAGTCCCAAATTTTTGTGTGCTATAGCCCATGCCTTCCATCGTGGGCCCGGATGGATCCGTCCTGGAATCGCCTAATATTTGTCCCGAAGATCAAATATGTCCTAAGAGCCATTGTCACCGCCCCGCCATGACCAAATTACATTTTTTGGCATTTTACAGCCATAAAACTCGAAATTCGTGCGAGTCCCAAATTTTTATGTGCTAGGGCCCGGATGGTTCCGTCCTGGAATCATCTATTATTTGTATTGGACATCAAATACGGCATAATAAAACCATTTTCACCGCCCACCATGACCAAATTACATTTTTGGCATTTTACAGCCATAAAACTGGAAATCCGCGCGAGTCCCAAATTTTTGTGTGCTATAGCCCATGACGTCTGCTTTGGGCCCGGATAGATCTGTCCTGGAATCGCCTAATATTTGTCCTAGAAATCAAATACGACCTAAGAAACCATTGTCACCGCCCCGCCATGACCAAATTAAATTTTTTGTCATTATACAACCCTAAAACTAGAAATTCGCGCGAGTCCCAAAATTTTGTGTGCTATGGCCTTCTGCTTTGGGCCCGGATAGATCCGTCCTAGAATCGCTTAATATTTGTCTCAGACATCAAATACGGCCTAAGAAACCATTGTCACCGCCTCGCCATGACCAAATTATATTTTTTGGAATTATACAGCCATAAAACCAGAAATTCGCGCTAGTCCCAAATTTTTGTGTGCTATAGCCCATGCCTTCCATCGTGGGCCCGGATGGATCCGTCCTGGAATCGCCTAATATTTGTCCCGGAGATCAAATATGGCCTAAGAACCATTGTCACCGCCCCGCCATGACCGAATTACATTTTTTGGCATTTTACAGCCATAAAACTCGAAATCCGTGCGAGTCCCAAATTTTTATGTGTTAGGGCCCGGATGGTTCCGTCCTGGAATCATCTATTATTTGTCTTGGACATCAAATACGGCATAATAAAACCATTTTCACCGCCCACCATGACCAAATTACATTTTTGGCATTTTACAGCCATAAAACTGGAAATCCGCGCGAGTCCCAAATTTTTGTGTGCTATAGCCCATGACGTCTGCTTTGGGCCCGGATAGATCCGTCCTGGAATCGCCTAATATTTGTCCTGGAAATCAAATACGACCTAAGAAACCATTGTCACCGCCCCGCCATAACCAAATTAAATTTTTGGCATTATACAGAAATAAAACTAGAAATTCGCGCGAGTCCCAAATTTTTGTGTGCTATGGCCTTCTGCTTTGGGCCCGAATAGATCCGTCCTAAAATCGCTTAATATTTGTCTCAGACATCAAATACGGCCTAAGAAACCATTGTCACTGCCTCGCCATGACCAAATTATATTTTTTTGGCATTATACAGCCATAAAACTAGAAATTCGCGCTAGTCCCAAATTTTTGTGTGCTATAGCCCATGCCTTCCATCGTGGGCCCGGATGGATCCGTCCTGGAATCGCCTAATATTTGTCCTGGAGATCAAATATGGCCTAAGAACCATTGTCACCGCCCCGCCATGACCAAATTACATTTTTTGGCATTTTACAGCCATAAAACTTGAAATCCGTGCGAGTCCCAAATTTTTATGTGCTAGGGCCCGGATGGTTCCGTCCTGGAATCATCTATTATTTGTCTTGGACATCAAATACGGCATAATAAAACCATTTTCACAGCCCACCATGACCAAATTACATTTTTGGCATTTTACAGCCATAAAACTGGAAATCCGCGCGAGTCCCAAATTTTTGTGTGCTATAGCCCATGACGTCTGCTTTGGGCCCGGATAGATCCGTCCTGGAATCGCCTAATATTTGTCCTGGAAATCAAATACGACCTAAGAAACCATTGTCACCGCCCCGCCATGACCAAATTAAATTTTTTGGCATTATACAGAAATAAAACTAGAAATTCGCGCGAGTCCCAAATTTTTGTGTGCTATGGCCTTCTGCTTTGGGCCCGAATAGATCCGTCCTAAAATCGCTTAATATTTGTCTCAGACATCAAATACGGCCTAAGAAACCATTGTCACTGCCTTGCCATGACCAAATTATATTTTTTTGGCATTATACAGCCATAAAACTAGAAATTCGCGCTAGTCCCAAATTTTTGTGTGCTATAGCCCATGCCTTCCATCGTGGGCCCGGATGGATCCGTCCTGGAATCGCCTAATATTTGTCCCGAAGATCAAATATGTCCTAAGAGCCATTGTCACCGCCCCGCCATGACCAAATTACATTTTTTGGCATTTTACAGCCATAAAACTCGAAATTCGTGCGAGTCCCAAATTTTTATGTGCTAGGGCCCGGATGGTTCCGTCCTGGAATCATCTATTATTTGTATTGGACATCAAATACGGCATAATAAAACCATTTTCACCGCCCACCATGACCAAATTACATTTTTGGCATTTTACAGCCATAAAACTGGAAATCCGCGCGAGTCCCAAATTTTTGTGTGCTATAGCCCATGACGTCTGCTTTGGGCCCGGATAGATCCGTCCTGGAATCGCCTAATATTTGTCCGGGAAATCAAATACGACCTAAGAAACCATTGTCACCGCCCCGCCATGACCAAATTAAATTTTTTGTCATTATACAACCCTAAAACTAGAAATTCGCGCGAGTCCCAAAATTTTGTGTGCTATGGCCTTCTGCTTTGGGCCCGGATAGATCCGTCCTAGAATCGCTTAATATTTGTCTCAGACATCAAATACGGCCTAAGAAACCATTGTCACCGCCTCGCCATGACCAAATTATATTTTTTGGAATTATACAGCCATAAAACCAGAAATTCGCGCTAGTCCCAAATTTTTGTGTGCTATAGCCCATGCCTTCCATCGTGGGCCCGGATGGATCCGTCCTGGAATCGCCTAATATTTGTCCCGGAGATCAAATATGGCCTAAGAACCATTGTCACCGCCCCGCCATGACCGAATTACATTTTTTGGCATTTTACAGCCATAAAACTCGAAATCCGTGCGAGTCCCAAATTTTTATGTGTTAGGGCCCGGATGGTTCCGTCCTGGAATCATCTATTATTTGTCTTGGACATCAAATACGGCATAATAAAACCATTTTCACCGCCCACCATGACCAAATTACATTTTTGGCATTTTACAGCCATAAAACTGGAAATCCGCGCGAGTCCCAAATTTTTGTGTGCTATAGCCCATGACGTCTGCTTTGGGCCCGGATAGATCCGTCCTGGAATCGCCTAATATTTGTCCTGGAAATCAAATACGACCTAAGAAACCATTGTCACCGCCCCGCCATGACCAAATTAAATTTTTTGGCATTATACAGAAATAAAACTAGAAATTCGCGCGAGTCCCAAATTTTTGTGTGCTATGGCCTTCTGCTTTGGGCCCGAATAGATCCGTCCTAAAATCGCTTAATATTTGTCTCAGACATCAAATACGGCCTAAGAAACCATTGTCACTGCCTCGCCATGACCAAATTATATTTTTTTGGCATTATACAGCCATAAAACTAGAAATTCGCGCTAGTCCCAAATTTTTGTGTGCTATAGCCCATGCCTTCCATCGTGGGCCCGGATGGATCCGTCCTGGAATCGCCTAATATTTGTCCCGAAGATCAAATATGTCCTAAGAGCCATTGTCACCGCCCCGCCATGACCAAATTACATTTTTTGGCATTTTACAGCCATAAAACTCGAAATTCGTGCGAGTCCCAAATTTTTATGTGCTAGGGCCCGGATGGTTCCGTCCTGGAATCATCTATTATTTGTATTGGACATCAAATACGGCATAATAAAACCATTTTCACCGCCCACCATGACCAAATTACATTTTTGGCATTTTACAGCCATAAAACTGGAAATCCGCGCGAGTCCCAAATTTTTGTGTGCTATAGCCCATGACGTCTGCTTTGGGCCCGGATAGATCCGTCCTGGAATCGCCTAATATTTGTCCTGGAAATCAAATACGACCTAAGAAACCATTGTCACCGCCCCGCCATGACCAAATAAATTTTTTTTGTCATTATACAACCCTAAAACTAGAAATTCGCGCGAGTCCCAAAATTTTGTGTGGTATGGCCTTCTGCTTTGGGCCCGGATAGATCCGTCCTAGAATCGCTTAATATTTGTCTCAGACATCAAATACGGCCTAAGAAACCATTGTCACCACCTCGCCATGACCAAATTATATTTTTTGGCATTATACAGCCATAAAACCAGAAATTCGCGCTAGTCCCAAATTTTTGTGTGCTATAGCCCATGCCTTCCATCGTGGGCCCGGATGGATCCGTCCTGGAATCGCCTAATATTTGTCCCGGAGATCAAATATGGCCTAAGAACCATTGTCACCGCCCCGCCATGACCGAATTACATTTTTTGGCATTTTACAGCCATAAAACTCGAAATCCGTGCGAGTCCCAAATTTTTATGTGTTAGGGCCCGGATGGTTCCGTCCTGGAATCATCTATTATTTGTCTTGGACATCAAATACGGCATAATAAAACCATTTTCACCGCCCACCATGACCAAATTACATTTTTGGCATTTTACAGCCATAAAACTGGAAATCCGCGCGAGTCCCAAATTTTTGTGTGCTATAGCCCATGACGTCTGCTTTGGGCCCGGATAGATCCATCCTGGAATCGCCTAATATTTGTCCTAGAAATCAACTACGACCTAAGAAACCATTGTCACCGCCCCGCCATGACCAAATTAAATTTTTTGGCATTATACAGAAATAAAACTAGAAATTCGCGCGAGTCCCAAATTTTTGTGTGCTATGGCCTTCTGCTTTGGGCCCGAATAGATCCATCCTAAAATCGCTTAATATTTGTCTCAGACATCAAATACGGCCTAAGAAACCATTGTCACCGCCTCTCCATGACCAAATTATATTTTTTGGCATTATACAGCCATAAAACCAGAAATTCGCGCTAGTCCCAAATTTTTGTGTGCTATAGCCCATGCCTTCCATCGTGGGCCCGGATGGATCCATCCTAGAATCGCCTAATATTTGTCCCGAAGATCAAATATGTCCTAAGAGCCATTGTCACCGCCCCGCCATGACCAAATTACATTTTTGGCATTTTACAGCCATAAAACTCGAAATTCGTGCGAGTCCCAAATTTTTATGTGCTAGGGCCCGGATGGTTCCGTCCTGGAATCATCTATTATTTGTATTGGACATCAAATACGGCATAATAAAACCATTTTCACCGCCCACCATGACCAAATTACATTTTTGGCATTTTACAGCCATAAAACTGGAAATCCGCGCGAGTCCCAAATTTTTGTGTGCTATAGCCCATGACGTCTGCTTTGGGCCCGGATAGATCCGTCCTGGAATCGCCTAATATTTGTCCTGGAAATCAAATACGACCTAAGAAACCATTGTCACCGCCCCGCCATGACCAAATTAAATTTTTTGGCATTATACAGAAATAAAACTAGAAATTCGCGCGAGTCCCAAATTTTTGTGTGCTATGGCCTTCTGCTTTGGGCCCGAATAGATCCGTCCTAAAATCGCTTAATATTTGTCTCAGACATCAAATACGGCCTAAGAAACCATTGTCACTGCCTCGCCATGACCAAATTATATTTTTTTGGCATTATACAGCCATAAAACTAGAAATTCGCGCTAGTCCCAAATTTTTGTGTGCTATAGCCCATGCCTTCCATCGTGGGCCCGGATGGATCCGTCCTGGAATCGCCTAATATTTGTCCCGAAGATCAAATATGTCCTAAGAGCCATTGTCACCGCCCCGCCATGACCAAATTACATTTTTTGGCATTTTACAGCCATAAAACTCGAAATTCGTGCGAGTCCCAAATTTTTATGTGCTAGGGCCCGGATGGTTCCGTCCTGGAATCATCTATTATTTGTATTGGACATCAAATACGGCATAATAAAACCATTTTCACCGCCCACCATGACCAAATTACATTTTTGGCATTTTACAGCCATAAAACTGGAAATCCGCGCGAGTCCCAAATTTTTGTGTGCTATAGCCCATGACGTCTGCTTTGGGCCCGGATAGATCCGTCCTGGAATCGCCTAATATTTGTCCTGGAAATCAAATACGACCTAAGAAACCATTGTCACCGCCCCGCCATGACCAAATAAATTTTTTTTGTCATTATACAACCCTAAAACTAGAAATTCGCGCGAGTCCCAAAATTTTGTGTGGTATGGCCTTCTGCTTTGGGCCCGGATAGATCCGTCCTAGAATCGCTTAATATTTGTCTCAGACATCAAATACGGCCTAAGAAACCATTGTCACCACCTCGCCATGACCAAATTATATTTTTTGGCATTATACAGCCATAAAACCAGAAATTCGCGCTAGTCCCAAATTTTTGTGTGCTATAGCCCATGCCTTCCATCGTGGGCCCGGATGGATCCGTCCTGGAATCGCCTAATATTTGTCCCGGAGATCAAATATGGCCTAAGAACCATTGTCACCGCCCCGCCATGACCGAATTACATTTTTTGGCATTTTACAGCCATAAAACTCGAAATCCGTGCGAGTCCCAAATTTTTATGTGTTAGGGCCCGGATGGTTCCGTCCTGGAATCATCTATTATTTGTCTTGGACATCAAATACGGCATAATAAAACCATTTTCACCGCCCACCATGACCAAATTACATTTTTGGCATTTTACAGCCATAAAACTGGAAATCCGCGCGAGTCCCAAATTTTTGTGTGCTATAGCCCATGACGTCTGCTTTGGGCCCGGATAGATCCATCCTGGAATCGCCTAATATTTGTCCTAGAAATCAACTACGACCTAAGAAACCATTGTCACCGCCCCGCCATGACCAAATTAAATTTTTTGGCATTATACAGAAATAAAACTAGAAATTCGCGCGAGTCCCAAATTTTTGTGTGCTATGGCCTTCTGCTTTGGGCCCGAATAGATCCATCCTAAAATCGCTTAATATTTGTCTCAGACATCAAATACGGCCTAAGAAACCATTGTCACCGCCTCTCCATGACCAAATTATATTTTTTGGCATTATACAGCCATAAAACCAGAAATTCGCGCTAGTCCCAAATTTTTGTGTGCTATAGCCCATGCCTTCCATCGTGGGCCCGGATGGATCCATCCTAGAATCGCCTAATATTTGTCCCGAAGATCAAATATGTCCTAAGAGCCATTGTCACCGCCCCGCCATGACCAAATTACATTTTTGGCATTTTACAGCCATAAAACTCGAAATTCGTGCGAGTCCCAAATTTTTATGTGCTAGGGCCCGGATGGTTCCGTCCTGGAATCATCTATTATTTGTATTGGACATCAAATACGGCATAATAAAACCATTTTCACCGCCCACCATGACCAAATTACATTTTTGGCATTTTACAGCCATAAAACTAGAAATCCGCGCGAGTCCCAAATTTTTGTGTGCTATAGCCCATGACGTCTGCTTTGGGCCCGGATAGATCCGTCCTGGAATCGCCTAATATTTGTCCTGGAAATCAAATACGACCTAAGAAACCATTGTCACCGCCCCGCCATGACCAAATTAAATTTTTTGGCATTATACAGCCATAAAACTAGAAAGTCGCGCAAGTCCCAAATTTTTGTGTGCTATGGCCTTCTACTTTGGGCCCGGATAGATCCGTCCTAAAATCGCTTAATATTTGTCTCAGACATCAAATACGGCCTAAGAAACCATTGTCACCACCTCGCCATGACCAAATTATATTTTTTTGGCATTATACAGCCATAAAACTAGAAATTCGCGCTAGTCCCAAATTTTTGTGTGCTATAGCCCATGCCTTCCATCGTGGGCCCGGATGGATCCGTCCTGGAATCGCCTAATATTTGTCCCGGAGATCAAATATGGCCTAAGAACCATTGTCACCGCCCCGCCATGACCAAATTACATTTTTTGGCATTTTACAGCCATAAAACTCGAAATCCGTGCGAGTCCCAAATTTTTATGTGCTAGGGCCCGGATGGTTCCGTCCTGGAATCATCTATTATTTGTCTTGGACATCAAATACGGCATAATATAACCATTTTTGCCGCCCACCATGACCAAATTACATTTTTGGCATTTTACAGCCATAAAACTAGAAATTCGCGCGAGTCCCAAATTTTTGTGTGCTATACCCCATGCCTTCTGATTTGGGCCCGGATAGATCCGTCCTAGAATCGCCTAATATTTGTCTGGGACATCAAATACGGCATTATAAAACCATTTTCACTGCCCCGCCATGACCAAATTTATCTTTTGGCATTTTACAGCCATAAAACTAGAAATCCGCGTGAGTTCCAAATTTTTGTGTGCTATAGCCCATGCCTTCTGCTTTGGGCCCGGATGGATTCGTCTTGGAATCGCCTAATATTTGTCTCAGACATCAAATACAGCCTATGCAACCATTGTCACCGTACCGCCATGACCAAATTATATTTTTTGGCATTTTACAGCCATAAAACTAGAAATCCTCGCGAGTCCCAAATTTTTGTGTGCTATAGCCCATGTCTTCCGCCTTGGGCCCGGATGGTCCATCCTGGAATCGTCTAATATTTGTCTTGGACATCAAATACGGCATAATAAAACAATTTTCACCGCCCCTCCATGACCAAATTATATTTTTTGGCATTTTACAGCCATCAAACTGGAAATCCGCGCGAGACCCAAATTTTTGTGTGCTATAGCCCATGCCTTCTGCTTTAGGCCCGGATGGATCCATCCTGGAATCGCTTAATATTTGTCCCGGACATCAAATACGGTCTAAGAAACCATTGTCACAGCCCTGCCATGACCAATTTACATTTTTTGGCATTTTACAGCCATAAAACTGGAAATTCGCGCGAGTCCCAAATTTTTGTGTGATATAGCCCATGCCTTCCGTCGTGGGCCCGGATGGAACCGTCCTAGAATCGCCTAATATTTGTTGTGAACATCAAATACGTCCTAAGAAACCATTGTCACCGCACTGCCATGATCAATATACATTTTTTGGCATTTTACTGCCATAAAACTGGAAATCCGCGCGAGTCCCAAATTTTTATGTGCTATAGCCCATGTCGTCTGCTTTGGGCCCGGATAGATCCATCCTGGAATCGCCTAATATTTGTCTTGAAAATCAAATACGGCCTAAGAAACCATTGTCACCGCCCCGCCATGACCAAATTAAATTTTTTGTCATTATACAGCCCTAAAACTAGAAATTCGTGCGAGTCCCAAAATTTTGTGTGCTATGGCCTTCTGCTTTGGGCCCGGATAGATCCGTCCTAGAATCGCTTAATATTTGTCTCAGACATCAAATACGGCCTAAGAAACCATTGTCACCGCCTCGCCATGACCAAATTATATTTTTTGACATTATACAGCCATAAAACCAGAAATTCGCGCTAGTCCCAAATTTTTGTGTGCTATAGCCAATGCCTTCCATCGTGGGCCCGGATGGATCCGTCCTGGAATCGCCTAATATTTGTCCCGGAGATCAAATATGGCCTAAGAACCATTGTCACCGCCCCGCCATGACCAAATTACATTTTTTGGCATTATACAGAAATAAAACTAGAAATTCGCGCGAGTCCCAAATTTTTATGTGCTAGGGCCCGGATGGTTCCGTCCTGGAATCATCTATTATTTGTATTGGACATCAAATACGGCATAATAAAACCATTTTCACCGCCCACCATGACCAAATTACATTTTTGGCATTTTACAGCCATAAAACTGGAAATCCGCGCGAGTCCCAAATTTTTGTGTGCTATAGCCCATGACGTCTGCTTTGGGCCCGGATAGATCCGTCCTGGAATCGCCTAATATTTGTCCGGGAAATCAAATACGACCTAAGAAACCATTGTCACCGCCCCGCCATGACCAAATTAAATTTTTTGTCATTATACAACCCTAAAACTAGAAATTCGCGCGAGTCCCAAAATTTTGTGTGCTATGGCCTTCTGCTTTGGGCCCGGATAGATCCGTCCTAGAATCGCTTAATATTTGTCTCAGACATCAAATACGGCCTAAGAAACCATTGTCACCGCCTCGCCATGACCAAATTATATTTTTTGGAATTATACAGCCATAAAACCAGAAATTCGCGCTAGTCCCAAATTTTTGTGTGCTATAGCCCATGCCTTCCATCGTGGGCCCGGATGGATCCGTCCTGGAATCGCCTAATATTTGTCCCGGAGATCAAATATGGCCTAAGAACCATTGTCACCGCCCCGCCATGACCGAATTACATTTTTTGGCATTTTACAGCCATAAAACTCGAAATCCGTGCGAGTCCCAAATTTTTATGTGTTAGGGCCCGGATGGTTCCGTCCTGGAATCATCTATTATTTGTCTTGGACATCAAATACGGCATAATAAAACCATTTTCACCGCCCACCATGACCAAATTACATTTTTGGCATTTTACAGCCATAAAACTGGAAATCCGCGCGAGTCCCAAATTTTTGTGTGCTATAGCCCATGACGTCTGCTTTGGGCCCGGATAGATCCGTCCTGGAATCGCCTAATATTTGTCCTGGAAATCAAATATGACCTAAGAAACCATTGTCACCGCCCCGCCATGACCAAATTAAATTTTTTGGCATTATACAGAAATAAAACTAGAAATTCGCGCGAGTCCCAAATTTTTGTGTGCTATGGCCTTCTGCTTTGGGCCCGAATAGATCCGTCCTAAAATCGCTTAATATTTGTCTCAGACATCAAATACGGCCTAAGAAACCATTGTCACTGCCTCGCCATGACCAAATTATATTTTTTTGGCATTATACAGCCATAAAACTAGAAATTCGCGCTAGTCCCAAATTTTTGTGTGCTATAGCCCATGCCTTCCATCGTGGGCCCGGATGGATCCGTCCTGGAATCGCCTAATATTTGTCCCGAAGATCAAATATGTCCTAAGAGCCATTGTCACCGCCCCGCCATGACCAAATTACATTTTTTGGCATTTTACAGCCATAAAACTCGAAATTCGTGCGAGTCCCAAATTTTTATGTGCTAGGGCCCGGATGGTTCCGTCCTGGAATCATCTATTATTTGTATTGGACATCAAATACGGCATAATAAAACCATTTTCACCGCCCACCATGACCAAATTACATTTTTGGCATTTTACAGCCATAAAACTGGAAATCCGCGCGAGTCCCAAATTTTTGTGTGCTATAGCCCATGACGTCTGCTTTGGGCCCGGATAGATCCGTCCTGGAATCGCCTAATATTTGTCCTGGAAATCAAATACGACCTAAGAAACCATTGTCACCGCCCCGCCATGACCAAATAAATTTTTTTTGTCATTATACAACCCTAAAACTAGAAATTCGCGCGAGTCCCAAAATTTTGTGTGGTATGGCCTTCTGCTTTGGGCCCGGATAGATCCGTCCTAGAATCGCTTAATATTTGTCTCAGACATCAAATACGGCCTAAGAAACCATTGTCACCACCTCGCCATGACCAAATTATATTTTTTTGGCATTATACAGCCATAAAACTAGAAATTCGCGCTAGTCCCAAATTTTTGTGTGCTATAGCCCATGCCTTCCATCGTGGGCCCGGATGGATCCGTCCTGGAATCGCCTAATATTTGTCCCGGAGATCAAATATGGCCTAAGAACCATTGTCACCGCCCCGCCATGACCAAATTACATTTTTTGGCATTTTACAGCCATAAAACTCGAAATCCGTGCGAGTCCCAAATTTTTATGTGCTAGGGCCCGGATGGTTCCGTCCTGGAATCATCTATTATTTGTCTTGGACATCAAATACGGCATAATATAACCATTTTTGCCGCCCACCATGACCAAATTACATTTTTGGCATTTTACAGCCATAAAACTAGAAATTCGCGCGAGTCCCAAATTTTTGTGTGCTATACCCCATGCCTTCTGATTTGGGCCCGGATAGATCCGTCCTAGAATCGCCTAATATTTGTCTGGGACATCAAATACGGCATTATAAAACCATTTTCACTGCCCCGCCATGACCAAATTTATCTTTTGGCATTTTACAGCCATAAAACTAGAAATCCGCGTGAGTTCCAAATTTTTGTGTGCTATAGCCCATGCCTTCTGCTTTGGGCCCGGATGGATTCGTCTTGGAATCGCCTAATATTTGTCTCAGACATCAAATACAGCCTATGCAACCATTGTCACCGTACCGCCATGACCAAATTATATTTTTTGGCATTTTACAGCCATAAAACTAGAAATCCTCGCGAGTCCCAAATTTTTGTGTGCTATATCCCATGTCTTCCGCCTTGGGCCCGGATGGTCCATCCTGGAATCGTCTAATATTTGTCTTGGACATCAAATACGGCATAATAAAACAATTTTCACCGCCCCTCCATGACCAAATTATATTTTTTGGCATTTTACAGCCATCAAACTGGAAATCCGCGCGAGACCCAAATTTTTGTGTGCTATAGCCCATGCCTTCTGCTTTAGGCCCGGATGGATCCATCCTGGAATCGCTTAATATTTGTCCCGGACATCAAATACGGTCTAAGAAACCATTGTCACAGCCCTGCCATGACCAATTTACATTTTTTGGCATTTTACAGCCATAAAACTGGAAATTCGCGCGAGTCCCAAATTTTTGTGTGATATAGCCCATGCCTTCCGTCGTGGGCCCGGATGGAACCGTCCTAGAATCGCCTAATATTTGTTGTGAACATCAAATACGTCCTAAGAAACCATTGTCACCGCACTGCCATGATCAATATACATTTTTTGGCATTTTACTGCCATAAAACTGGAAATCCGCGCGAGTCCCAAATTTTTATGTGCTATAGCCCATGTCGTCTGCTTTGGGCCCGGATAGATCCATCCTGGAATCGCCTAATATTTGTCTTGAAAATCAAATACGGCCTAAGAAACCATTGTCACCACCCCGCCATGACCAAATTAAATTTTTTGTCATTATACAGCCCTAAAACTAGAAATTCGTGCGAGTCCCAAAATTTTGTGTGCTATGGCCTTCTGCTTTGGGCCCGGATAGATCCGTCCTAGAATCGCTTAATATTTGTCTCAGACATCAAATACGGCCTAAGAAACCATTGTCACCGCCTCGCCATGACCAAATTATATTTTTTGACATTATACAGCCATAAAACCAGAAATTCGCGCTAGTCCCAAATTTTTGTGTGCTATAGCCAATGCCTTCCATCGTGGGCCCGGATGGATCCGTCCTGGAATCGCCTAATATTTGTCCCGGAGATCAAATATGGCCTAAGAACCATTGTCACCGCCCCGCCATGACCAAATTACATTTTTTGGCATTATACAGAAATAAAACTAGAAATTCGCGCGAGTCCCAAATTTTTATGTGCTAGGGCCCGGATGGTTCCGTCCTGGAATCATCTATTATTTGTATTGGACATCAAATACGGCATAATAAAACCATTTTCACCGCCCACCATGACCAAATTACATTTTTGGCATTTTACAGCCATAAAACTGGAAATCCGCGCGAGTCCCAAATTTTTGTGTGCTATAGCCCATGACGTCTGCTTTGGGCCCGGATAGATCCGTCCTGGAATCGCCTAATATTTGTCCGGGAAATCAAATACGACCTAAGAAACCATTGTCACCGCCCCGCCATGACCAAATTAAATTTTTTGTCATTATACAACCCTAAAACTAGAAATTCGCGCGAGTCCCAAAATTTTGTGTGCTATGGCCTTCTGCTTTGGGCCCGGATAGATCCGTCCTAGAATCGCTTAATATTTGTCTCAGACATCAAATACGGCCTAAGAAACCATTGTCACCGCCTCGCCATGACCAAATTATATTTTTTGGAATTATACAGCCATAAAACCAGAAATTCGCGCTAGTCCCAAATTTTTGTGTGCTATAGCCCATGCCTTCCATCGTGGGCCCGGATGGATCCGTCCTGGAATCGCCTAATATTTGTCCCGGAGATCAAATATGGCCTAAGAACCATTGTCACCGCCCCGCCATGACCGAATTACATTTTTTGGCATTTTACAGCCATAAAACTCGAAATCCGTGCGAGTCCCAAATTTTTATGTGTTAGGGCCCGGATGGTTCCGTCCTGGAATCATCTATTATTTGTCTTGGACATCAAATACGGCATAATAAAACCATTTTCACCGCCCACCATGACCAAATTACATTTTTGGCATTTTACAGCCATAAAACTGGAAATCCGCGCGAGTCCCAAATTTTTGTGTGCTATAGCCCATGACGTCTGCTTTGGGCCCGGATAGATCCGTCCTGGAATCGCCTAATATTTGTCCTGGAAATCAAATACGACCTAAGAAACCATTGTCACCGCCCCGCCATGACCAAATTAAATTTTTTGGCATTATACAGAAATAAAACTAGAAATTCGCGCGAGTCCCAAATTTTTGTGTGCTATGGCCTTCTGCTTTGGGCCCGAATAGATCCGTCCTAAAATCGCTTAATATTTGTCTCAGACATCAAATACGGCCTAAGAAACCATTGTCACTGCCTCGCCATGACCAAATTATATTTTTTTGGCATTATACAGCCATAAAACTAGAAATTCGCGCTAGTCCCAAATTTTTGTGTGCTATAGCCCATGCCTTCCATCGTGGGCCCGGATGGATCCGTCCTGGAATCGCCTAATATTTGTCCCGAAGATCAAATATGTCCTAAGAGCCATTGTCACCGCCCCGCCATGACCAAATTACATTTTTTGGCATTTTACAGCCATAAAACTCGAAATTCGTGCGAGTCCCAAATTTTTATGTGCTAGGGCCCGGATGGTTCCGTCCTGGAATCATCTATTATTTGTATTGGACATCAAATACGGCATAATAAAACCATTTTCACCGCCCACCATGACCAAATTACATTTTTGGCATTTTACAGCCATAAAACTGGAAATCCGCGCGAGTCCCAAATTTTTGTGTGCTATAGCCCATGACGTCTGCTTTGGGCCCGGATAGATCCGTCCTGGAATCGCCTAATATTTGTCCTGGAAATCAAATACGACCTAAGAAACCATTGTCACCGCCCCGCCATGACCAAATAAATTTTTTTTGTCATTATACAACCCTAAAACTAGAAATCCTCGCGAGTCCCAAATTTTTGTGTGCTATAGCCCATGTCTTCCGCCTTGGGCCCGGATGGTCCATCCTGGAATCGTCTAATATTTGTCTTGGACATCAAATACGGCATAATAAAACAATTTTCACCGCCCCTCCATGACCAAATTATATTTTTTGGCATTTTACAGCCATCAAACTGGAAATCCGCGCGAGACCCAAATTTTTGTGTGCTATAGCCCATGCCTTCTGCTTTAGGCCCGGATGGATCCATCCTGGAATCGCTTAATATTTGTCCCGGACATCAAATACGGTCTAAGAAACCATTGTCACAGCCCTGCCATGACCAATTTACATTTTTTGGCATTTTACAGCCATAAAACTGGAAATTCGCGCGAGTCCCAAATTTTTGTGTGATATAGCCCATGCCTTCCGTCGTGGGCCCGGATGGAACCGTCCTAGAATCGCCTAATATTTGTTGTGAACATCAAATACGTCCTAAGAAACCATTGTCACCGCACTGCCATGATCAATATACATTTTTTGGCATTTTACTGCCATAAAACTGGAAATCCGCGCGAGTCCCAAATTTTTATGTGCTATAGCCCATGTCGTCTGCTTTGGGCCCGGATAGATCCATCCTGGAATCGCCTAATATTTGTCTTGAAAATCAAATACGGCCTAAGAAACCATTGTCACCGCCCCGCCATGACCAAATTAAATTTTTTGTCATTATACAGCCCTAAAACTAGAAATTCGTGCGAGTCCCAAAATTTTGTGTGCTATGGCCTTCTGCTTTGGGCCCGGATAGATCCGTCCTAGAATCGCTTAATATTTGTCTCAGACATCAAATACGGCCTAAGAAACCATTGTCACCGCCTCGCCATGACCAAATTATATTTTTTGACATTATACAGCCATAAAACCAGAAATTCGCGCTAGTCCCAAATTTTTGTGTGCTATAGCCAATGCCTTCCATCGTGGGCCCGGATGGATCCGTCCTGGAATCGCCTAATATTTGTCCCGGAGATCAAATATGGCCTAAGAACCATTGTCACCGCCCCGCCATGACCAAATTACATTTTTTGGCATTATACAGAAATAAAACTAGAAATTCGCGCGAGTCCCAAATTTTTATGTGCTAGGGCCCGGATGGTTCCGTCCTGGAATCATCTATTATTTGTATTGGACATCAAATACGGCATAATAAAACCATTTTCACCGCCCACCATGACCAAATTACATTTTTGGCATTTTACAGCCATAAAACTGGAAATCCGCGCGAGTCCCAAATTTTTGTGTGCTATAGCCCATGACGTCTGCTTTGGGCCCGGATAGATCCGTCCTGGAATCGCCTAATATTTGTCCTGGAAATCAAATACGACCTAAGAAACCATTGTCACCGCCCCGCCATGACCAAATTAAATTTTTTGGCATTATACAGAAATAAAACTAGAAATTCGCGCGAGTCCCAAATTTTTGTGTGCTATGGCCTTCTGCTTTGGGCCCGGATAGATCCGTCCTAAAATCGCTTAATATTTGTCTCAGACATCAAATACGGCCTAAGAAACCATTGTCACTGCCTCGCCATGACCAAATTATATTTTTTTGGCATTATACAGCCATAAAACTAGAAATTCGCGCTAGTCCCAAATTTTTGTGTGCTATAGCCCATGCCTTCCATCCTGGAATCGCCTAATATTTGTCCCGAAGATCAAATATGTCCTAAGAACCATTGTCACCGCCCCGCCATGACCAAATTACATTTTTTGGCATTTTACAGCCATAAAACTTGAAATCCGCGCGAGTCCCAAATTTTTGTGTGCTATATCCCATGACGTCTGCTTTGGGCCCGGATAGATCCGTCCTGGAATTGCCTAATATTTGTCCTGGAAATCAAATACGACCTAAGAAACCATTGTCACCGCCCCGCCATGACCAAATTAAATTTTTTGGCATTATACAGAAATAAAACTAGAAATTCGCGCGAGTCCCAAATTTTTGTGTGCTATGGCCTTCTGCTTTGGGCCCGGATAGATCCGTCCTAAAATCGCTTAATATTTGTCTCAGACATCAAATACGGCCTAAGAAACCATTGTCACCGCCTCGCCATGACCAAATTATATTTTTTTGGCATTATACAGCCATAAAACTAGAAATTCGCACTAGTCCCAAATTTTTGTGTGCTATAGCCCATGCCTTCCATCGTGGGCCCGGATGGATCCGTCCTGGAATCGCCTAATATATGTCCCGGAGATCAAATATGGCCTAAGAACCATTGTCACCGCCCCGCCATGACCAAATTACATCTTTTGGCATTTTACAGCCATAAAACTCGAAATCCGTGCGAGTCCCAAATTTTTATGTGCTAGGGCCCGGATGGTTCCGTCCTGGAATCATCTATTATTTGTCTTGGACATCAAATACGGCATAATAAAACCATTTTCGCCGCCCACCATGACCAAATTACATTTTTGGCATTTTACAGCCATAAAACTAGAAATTCGCGCGAGTCCCAAATTTTTGTGTGCTATACCCCATGCCTTCTGATTTGGGCCCGGATAGATCCGTCCTAGAATCGCCTAATATTTGTCTTGGACATCAAATACGGCATTATAAAACCATTTTCACTGCCCCACCATGACCAAATTTATCTTTTGGCATTTTACAACCATAAAACTAGAAATCCGCGTGAGTTCCAAATTTTTGTGTGCTATAGCCCATGCCTTCTGCTTTGGGCCCGGATGGATTCGTCTTGGAATCGCCTAATATTTGTCTCAGACATCAAATACAGCCTATGCAACCATTGTCACCGTACCTCCATGACCAAATTATATTTTTTGGCATTTTACAGCCATAAAACTAGAAATCCTCGCGAGTCCCAAATTTTTGTGTGCTATAGCCCATGTCTTCCGCCTTGGGCCCGGATGGTCCATCCTGAAATCGTCTAATATTTGTCTTGGACATCAAATACGGCATAATAAAACAATTTTCACCGCCCCTCCATGACCAAATTATATTTTTTGGCATTTTACAGCCATCAAACTGGAAATCCGCGCGAGACCCAAATTTTTGTGTGCTATAGCCCATGCCTTCTGCTTTAGGCCCGGATGGATCCATCCTGGAATCGCTTAATATTTGTCCCGGACATCAAATACGGTCTAAGAAACCATTGTCACAGCCCTGCCATGACCAATTTACATTTTTTGGCATTTTACAGCCATAAAACTGGAAATTCGCGCGAGTCCCAAATTTTTGTGTGATATAGCCCATGCCTTCCGTCGTGGGCCCGGATGGAACCGTCCTAGAATCGCCTAATATTTGTTGTGAACATCAAATACGTCCTAAGAAACCATTGTCACCGCACTTCCATGATCAATATACATTTTTTGGCATTTTACTACCATAAAACTGGAAATCCGCGCGAGTCCCAAATTTTTATGTGCTATAGCCCATGTCGTCTGCTTTGGGCCCGGATAGATCCATCCTGGAATCGCCTAATATTTGTCTTGAAAATCAAATACGGCCTAAGAAACCATTGTCACCGCCCCGCCATGACCAAATTAAATTTTTTGTCATTATACAGCCCTAAAACTAGAAATTCGTGCGAGTCCCAAAATTTTGTGTGCTATGGCCTTCTGCTTTGGGCCCGGATAGATCCGTCCTAGAATCGCTTAATATTTGTCTCAGACATCAAATACGGCCTAAGAAACCATTGTCACCGCCTCGCCATGACCAAATTATATTTTTTGGCATTATACAGCCATAAAACCAGAAATTCGCGCTAGTCCCAATTTTTTGTGTGCTATAGCCCATGCCTTCCATCGTGGGCCCGGATGGATCCGTCCTGGAATCGCCTAATATTTGTCCCGGAGATCAAATATGGCCTAAGAACCATTGTCACCGCCCCGCCATGACCAAATTACATTTTTTGGCATTTTACAGCCATAAAACTCGAAATCCGTGCGAGTCCCAAATTTTTATGTGCTAGGGCCCGGATGGTTCCGTCCTGGAATCATCTATTATTTGTCTTGGAAATCAAATACGACATAATAAAACCATTTTCACCGCCCACCATGACCAAATTACATTTTTGGCATTTTACAGCCATAAAACTGGAAATCCGCGCGAGTCCCAAATTTTTGTGTGCTATAGCCCATGACGTCTGCTTTGGGCCCGGATAGATCCGTCCTGGAATCGCCTAATATTTGTCCTGGAAATCAAATACGACCTAAGAAACCATTGTCACCGCCCCGCCATGACCAAATTAAACTTTTTGGCATTATACAGAAATAAAACTAGAAATTCGCGCGAGTCCCAAATTTTTGTGTGCTATGGCCTTCTGCTTTGGGCCCGGATAGATCCATCCTAAAATCGCTTAATATTTGTCTCAGACATCAAATACGGCCTAAGAAACCATTGTCACTGCCTCGCCATGACCAAATTATATTTTTTTGGCATTATACAGCCATAAAACTAGAAATTCGCGCTAGTCCCAAATTTTTGTGTGCTATAGCCCATGCCTTCCATCGTGGGCCCGGATGGATCCGTCCTGGAATCGCCTAATATTTGTCCCGGAGATCAAATATGGCCTAAGAACCATTGTCACCGCCCCGCCATGACCAAATTACATCTTTTGGCATTTTACAGCCATAAAACTCGAAATCCGTGCGAGTCCCAAATTTTTATGTGCTAGGGCCCGGATGGTTCCGTCCTGGAATCATCTATTATTTGTCTTGGACATCAAATACGGCATAATAAAACCATTTTCGCCGCCCACCATGACCAAATTACATTTTTGGCATTTTACAGCCATAAAACTAGAAATTCGCGCGAGTCCCAAATTTTTGTGTGCTATACCCCATGCCTTCTGATTTGGGCCCGGATAGATCCGTCCTAGAATCGCCTAATATTTGTCTGGGACATCAAATACGGCATTATAAAACCATTTTCACTGCCCCGCCATGACCAAATTTATCTTTTGGCATTTTACAGCCATAAAACTAGAAATCCGCGTGAGTTCCAAATTTTTGTGTGCTATAGCCCATGCCTTCTGCTTTGGGCCCGGATGGATTCGTCTTGGAATCGCCTAATATTTGTCTCAGACATCAAATACAGCCTATGCAACCATTGTCACCGTACCTCCATGACCAAATTATATTTTTTGGCATTTTACAGCCATAAAACTAGAAATCCTCGCGAGTCCCAAATTTTTGTGTGCTATAGCCCATGTCTTCCGCCTTGGGCCCGGATGGTCCATCCTGAAATCGTCTAATATTTGTCTTGGACATCAAATACGGCATAATAAAACAATTTTCACCGCCCCTCCATGACCAAATTATATTTTTTGGCATTTTACAGCCATCAAACTGGAAATCCGCGCGAGACCCAAATTTTTGTGTGCTATAGCCCATGCCTTCTGCTTTAGGCCCGGATGGATCCATCCTGGAATCGCTTAATATTTGTCCCGGACATCAAATACGGTCTAAGAAACCATTGTCACAGCCCTGCCATGACCAATTTACATTTTTTGGCATTTTACAGCCATAAAACTGGAAATTCGCGCGAGTCCCAAATTTTTGTGTGATATAGCCCATGCCTTCCGTCGTGGGCCCGGATGGAACCGTCCTAGAATCGCCTAATATTTGTTGTGAACATCAAATACGTCCTAAGAAACCATTGTCACCGCACTTCCATGATCAATATACATTTTTTGGCATTTTACTACCATAAAACTGGAAATCCGCGTTAGTCCCAAATTTTTATGTGCTATAGCCCATGTCGTCTGCTTTGGGCCCGGATAGATCCATCCTGGAATCGCCTAATATTTGTCTTGAAAATCAAATACGGCCTAAGAAACCATTGTCACCGCCCCGCCATGACCAAATTAAATTTTTTGTCATTATACAGCCCTAAAACTAGAAATTCGTGCGAGTCCCAAAATTTTGTGTGCTATGGCCTTCTGCTTTGGGCCCGGATAGATCCGTCCTAGAATCGCTTAATATTTGTCTCAGACATCAAATACGGCCTAAGAAACCATTGTCACCGCCTCGCCATGACCAAATTATATTTTTTGGCATTATACAGCCATAAAACCAGAAATTCGCGCTAGTCCCAAATTTTTGTGTGCTATAGCCCATGCCTTCCATCGTGGGCCCGGATGGATCCGTCCTGGAATCGCCTAATATTTGTCCCGGAGATCAAATATGGCCTAAGAACCATTGTCACCGCCCCGCCATGACCAAATTACATTTTTTGGCATTTTACAGCCATAAAACTCGAAATCCGTGCGAGTCCCAAATTTTTATGTGCTAGGGCCCGGATGGTTCCGTCCTGGAATCATCTATTATTTGTCTTGGAAATCAAATACGACATAATAAAACCATTTTCACCGCCCACCATGACCAAATTACATTTTTGGCATTTTACAGCCATAAAACTGGAAATCCGCGCGAGTCCCAAATTTTTGTGTGCTATAGCCCATGACGTCTGCTTTGGGCCCGGATAGATCCGTCCTGGAATCGCCTAATATTTGTCCTGGAAATCAAATACGACCTAAGAAACCATTGTCACCGCCCCGCCATGACCAAATCAAATTTTTTACCAAATTATACAGAAATAAAACTAGAAATTCGCGCGAGTCCCAAATTTTTGTGTGCTATGGCCTTCTGCTTTGGGCCCGGATAGATCCGTCCTAAAATCGCTTAATATTTGTCTCAGACATCAAATACGGCCTAAGAAACCATTGTCACTGCCTCGCCATGACCAAATTATATTTTTTTGGCATTATACAGCCATAAAACTAGAAATTCGCGCTAGTCCCAAATTTTTGTGTGCTATAGCCCATGCCTTCCATCCTGGAATCGCCTAATATTTGTCCCGAAGATCAAATATGTCCTAAGAACCATTGTCACCGCCCCGCCATGACCAAATTACATTTTTTGGCATTTTACAGCCATAAAACTTGAAATCCGCGCGAGTCCCAAATTTTTGTGTGCTATATCCCATGACGTCTGCTTTGGGCCCGGATAGATCCGTCCTGGAATCGCCTAATATTTGTCCTGGAAATCAAATACGACCTAAGAAACCATTGTCACCGCCCCGCCATGACCAAATTAAACTTTTTGGCATTATACAGAAATAAAACTAGAAATTCGCGCGAGTCCCAAATTTTTGTGTGCTATGGCCTTCTGCTTTGGGCCCGGATAGATCCATCCTAAAATCGCTTAATATTTGTCTCAGACATCAAATACGGCCTAAGAAACCATTGTCACTGCCTCGCCATGACCAAATTATATTTTTTTGGCATTATACAGCCATAAAACTAGAAATTCGCGCTAGTCCCAAATTTTTGTGTGCTATAGCCCATGCCTTCCATCGTGGGCCCGGATGGATCCGTCCTGGAATCGCCTAATATTTGTCCCGGAGATCAAATATGGCCTAAGAACCATTGTCACCGCCCCGCCATGACCAAATTACATCTTTTGGCATTTTACAGCCATAAAACTCGAAATCCGTGCGAGTCCCAAATTTTTATGTGCTAGGGCCCGGATGGTTCCGTCCTGGAATCATCTATTATTTGTCTTGGACATCAAATACGGCATAATAAAACCATTTTCGCCGCCCACCATGACCAAATTACATTTTTGGCATTTTACAGCCATAAAACTAGAAATTCGCGCGAGTCCCAAATTTTTGTGTGCTATACCCCATGCCTTCTGATTTGGGCCCGGATAGATCCGTCCTAGAATCGCCTAATATTTGTCTGGGACATCAAATACGGCATTATAAAACCATTTTCACTGCCCCGCCATGACCAAATTTATCTTTTGGCATTTTACAGCCATAAAACTAGAAATCCGCGTGAGTTCCAAATTTTTGTGTGCTATAGCCCATGCCTTCTGCTTTGGGCCCGGATGGATTCGTCTTGGAATCGCCTAATATTTGTCTCAGACATCAAATACAGCCTATGCAACCATTGTCACCGTACCGCCATGACCAAATTATATTTTTTGGCATTTTACAGCCATAAAACTAGAAATCCTCGCGAGTCCCAAATTTTTGTGTGCTATAGCCCATGTCTTCCGCCTTGGGCCCGGATGGTCCATCCTGGAATCGTCTAATATTTGTCTTGGACATCAAATACGGCATAATAAAACAATTTTCACCGCCCCTCCATGACCAAATTATATTTTTTGGCATTTTACAGCCATCAAACTGGAAATCCGCGCGAGACCCAAATTTTTGTGTGCTATAGCCCATGCCTTCTGCTTTAGGCCCGGATGGATCCATCCTGGAATCGCTTAATATTTGTCCCGGACATCAAATACGGTCTAAGAAACCATTGTCACAGCCCTGCCATGACCAATTTACATTTTTTGGCATTTTACAGCCATAAAACTAGAAATTCGCGCTAGTCCCAAATTTTTGTGTGCTATAGCCCATGCCTTCCATCGTGGGCCCGGATGGATCCGTCCTGGAATCGCCTAATATTTGTCCCGGAGATCAAATATGGCCTAAGAACCATTGTCACCGCCCCGCCATGACCAAATTACATTTTTTGGCATTATACAGAAATAAAACTAGAAATTCGCGCGAGTCCCAAATTTTTATGTGCTAGGGCCCGGATGGTTCCGTCCTGGAATCATCTATTATTTGTCTTGGACATCAAATACGGCATAATAAAACCATTTTCACCGCCCACCATGACCAAATTACATTTTTGGCATTTTACAGCCATAAAACTGGAAATCCGCGCGAGTCCCAAATTTTTGTGTGCTATAGCCCATGACGTCTGCTTTGGGCCCGGATAGATCCGTCCTGGAATCGCCTAATATTTGTCCTGGAAATCAAATACGACCTAAGAAACCATTGTCACCGCCCCGCCATGACCAAATTAAATTTTTTGGCATTATACAGAAATAAAACTAGAAATTCGCGCGAGTCCCAAATTTTTGTGTGCTATGGCCTTCTGCTTTGGGCCCGGATAGATCCGTCCTAAAATCGCTTAATATTTGTCTCAGACATCAAATACGGCCTAAGAAACCATTGTCACTGCCTCGCCATGACCAAATTATATTTTTTTGGCATTATACAGCCATAAAACTAGAAATTCGCGCTAGTCCCAAATTTTTGTGTGCTATAGCCCATGCCTTCCATCCTGGAATCGCCTAATATTTGTCCCGAAGATCAAATATGTCCTAAGAACCATTGTCACCGCCCCGCCATGACCAAATTACATTTTTTGGCATTTTACAGCCATAAAACTTGAAATCCGCGCGAGTCCCAAATTTTTGTGTGCTATATCCCATGACGTCTGCTTTGGGCCCGGATAGATCCGTCCTGGAATCGCCTAATATTTGTCCTGGAAATCAAATACGACCTAAGAAACCATTGTCACCGCCCCGCCATGACCAAATTAAACTTTTTGGCATTATACAGAAATAAAACTAGAAATTCGCGCGAGTCCCAAATTTTTGTGTGCTATGGCCTTCTGCTTTGGGCCCGGATAGATCCATCCTAAAATCGCTTAATATTTGTCTCAGACATCAAATACGGCCTAAGAAACCATTGTCACTGCCTCGCCATGACCAAATTATATTTTTTTGGCATTATACAGCCATAAAACTAGAAATTCGCGCTAGTCCCAAATTTTTGTGTGCTATAGCCCATGCCTTCCATCGTGGGCCCGGATGGATCCGTCCTGGAATCGCCTAATATTTGTCCCGGAGATCAAATATGGCCTAAGAACCATTGTCACCGCCCCGCCATGACCAAATTACATCTTTTGGCATTTTACAGCCATAAAACTCGAAATCCGTGCGAGTCCCAAATTTTTATGTGCTAGGGCCCGGATGGTTCCGTCCTGGAATCATCTATTATTTGTCTTGGACATCAAATACGGCATAATAAAACCATTTTCGCCGCCCACCATGACCAAATTACATTTTTGGCATTTTACAGCCATAAAACTAGAAATTCGCGCGAGTCCCAAATTTTTGTGTGCTATACCCCATGCCTTCTGATTTGGGCCCGGATAGATCCGTCCTAGAATCGCCTAATATTTGTCTGGGACATCAAATACGGCATTATAAAACCATTTTCACTGCCCCGCCATGACCAAATTTATCTTTTGGCATTTTACAGCCATAAAACTAGAAATCCGCGTGAGTTCCAAATTTTTGTGTGCTATAGCCCATGCCTTCTGCTTTGGGCCCGGATGGATTCGTCTTGGAATCGCCTAATATTTGTCTCAGACATCAAATACAGCCTATGCAACCATTGTCACCGTACCGCCATGACCAAATTATATTTTTTGGCATTTTACAGCCATAAAACTAGAAATCCTCGCGAGTCCCAAATTTTTGTGTGCTATAGCCCATGTCTTCCGCCTTGGGCCCGGATGGTCCATCCTGGAATCGTCTAATATTTGTCTTGGACATCAAATACGGCATAATAAAACAATTTTCACCGCCCCTCCATGACCAAATTATATTTTTTGGCATTTTACAGCCATCAAACTGGAAATCCGCGCGAGACCCAAATTTTTGTGTGCTATAGCCCATGCCTTCTGCTTTAGGCCCGGATGGATCCATCCTGGAATCGCTTAATATTTGTCCCGGACATCAAATACGGTCTAAGAAACCATTGTCACAGCCCTGCCATGACCAATTTACATTTTTTGGCATTTTACAGCCATAAAACTAGAAATTCGCGCTAGTCCCAAATTTTTGTGTGCTATAGCCCATGCCTTCCATCGTGGGCCCGGATGGATCCGTCCTGGAATCGCCTAATATTTGTCCCGGAGATCAAATATGGCCTAAGAACCATTGTCACCGCCCCGCCATGACCAAATTACATTTTTTGGCATTATACAGAAATAAAACTAGAAATTCGCGCGAGTCCCAAATTTTTATGTGCTAGGGCCCGGATGGTTCCGTCCTGGAATCATCTATTATTTGTCTTGGACATCAAATACGGCATAATAAAACCATTTTCACCGCCCACCATGACCAAATTACATTTTTGGCATTTTACAGCCATAAAACTGGAAATCCGCGCGAGTCCCAAATTTTTGTGTGCTATAGCCCATGACGTCTGCTTTGGGCCCGGATAGATCCGTCCTGGAATCGCCTAATATTTGTCCTGGAAATCAAATACGACCTAAGAAACCATTGTCACCGCCCCGCCATGACCAAATTAAATTTTTTGGCATTATACAGAAATAAAACTAGAAATTCGCGCGAGTCCCAAATTTTTGTGTGCTATGGCCTTCTGCTTTGGGCCCGGATAGATCCGTCCTAAAATCGCTTAATATTTGTCTCAGACATCAAATACGGCCTAAGAAACCATTGTCACTGCCTCGCCATGACCAAATTATATTTTTTTGGCATTATACAGCCATAAAACTAGAAATTCGCGCTAGTCCCAAATTTTTGTGTGCTATAGCCCATGCCTTCCATCCTGGAATCGCCTAATATTTGTCCCGAAGATCAAATATGTCCTAAGAACCATTGTCACCGCCCCGCCATGACCAAATTACATTTTTTGGCATTTTACAGCCATAAAACTTGAAATCCGCGCGAGTCCCAAATTTTTGTGTGCTATATCCCATGACGTCTGCTTTGGGCCCGGATAGATCCGTCCTGGAATCGCCTAATATTTGTCCTGGAAATCAAATACGACCTAAGAAACCATTGTCACCGCCCCGCCATGACCAAATTAAACTTTTTGGCATTATACAGAAATAAAACTAGAAATTCGCGCGAGTCCCAAATTTTTGTGTGCTATGGCCTTCTGCTTTGGGCCCGGATAGATCCATCCTAAAATCGCTTAATATTTGTCTCAGACATCAAATACGGCCTAAGAAACCATTGTCACTGCCTCGCCATGACCAAATTATATTTTTTTGGCATTATACAGCCATAAAACTAGAAATTCGCGCTAGTCCCAAATTTTTGTGTGCTATAGCCCATGCCTTCCATCGTGGGCCCGGATGGATCCGTCCTGGAATCGCCTAATATTTGTCCCGGAGATCAAATATGGCCTAAGAACCATTGTCACCGCCCCGCCATGACCAAATTACATCTTTTGGCATTTTACAGCCATAAAACTCGAAATCCGTGCGAGTCCCAAATTTTTATGTGCTAGGGCCCGGATGGTTCCGTCCTGGAATCATCTATTATTTGTCTTGGACATCAAATACGGCATAATAAAACCATTTTCGCCGCCCACCATGACCAAATTACATTTTTGGCATTTTACAGCCATAAAACTAGAAATTCGCGCGAGTCCCAAATTTTTGTGTGCTATACCCCATGCCTTCTGATTTGGGCCCGGATAGATCCGTCCTAGAATCGCCTAATATTTGTCTGGGACATCAAATACGGCATTATAAAACCATTTTCACTGCCCCGCCATGACCAAATTTATCTTTTGGCATTTTACAGCCATAAAACTAGAAATCCGCGTGAGTTCCAAATTTTTGTGTGCTATAGCCCATGCCTTCTGCTTTGGGCCCGGATGGATTCGTCTTGGAATCGCCTAATATTTGTCTCAGACATCAAATACAGCCTATGCAACCATTGTCACCGTACCGCCATGACCAAATTATATTTTTTGGCATTTTACAGCCATAAAACTAGAAATCCTCGCGAGTCCCAAATTTTTGTGTGCTATAGCCCATGTCTTCCGCCTTGGGCCCGGATGGTCCATCCTGGAATCGTCTAATATTTGTCTTGGACATCAAATACGGCATAATAAAACAATTTTCACCGCCCCTCCATGACCAAATTATATTTTTTGGCATTTTACAGCCATCAAACTGGAAATCCGCGCGAGACCCAAATTTTTGTGTGCTATAGCCCATGCCTTCTGCTTTAGGCCCGGATGGATCCATCCTGGAATCGCTTAATATTTGTCCCGGACATCAAATACGGTCTAAGAAACCATTGTCACAGCCCTGCCATGACCAATTTACATTTTTTGGCATTTTACAGCCATAAAACTAGAAATTCGCGCTAGTCCCAAATTTTTGTGTGCTATAGCCCATGCCTTCCATCGTGGGCCCGGATGGATCCGTCCTGGAATCGCCTAATATTTGTCCCGGAGATCAAATATGGCCTAAGAACCATTGTCACCGCCCCGCCATGACCAAATTACATTTTTTGGCATTATACAGAAATAAAACTAGAAATTCGCGCGAGTCCCAAATTTTTATGTGCTAGGGCCCGGATGGTTCCGTCCTGGAATCATCTATTATTTGTCTTGGACATCAAATACGGCATAATAAAACCATTTTCACCGCCCACCATGACCAAATTACATTTTTGGCATTTTACAGCCATAAAACTGGAAATCCGCGCGAGTCCCAAATTTTTGTGTGCTATAGCCCATGACGTCTGCTTTGGGCCCGGATAGATCCGTCCTGGAATCGCCTAATATTTGTCCTGGAAATCAAATACGACCTAAGAAACCATTGTCACCGCCCCGCCATGACCAAATTAAATTTTTTGGCATTATACAGAAATAAAACTAGAAATTCGCGCGAGTCCCAAATTTTTGTGTGCTATGGCCTTCTGCTTTGGGCCCGGATAGATCCGTCCTAAAATCGCTTAATATTTGTCTCAGACATCAAATACGGCCTAAGAAACCATTGTCACTGCCTCGCCATGACCAAATTATATTTTTTTGGCATTATACAGCCATAAAACTAGAAATTCGCGCTAGTCCCAAATTTTTGTGTGCTATAGCCCATGCCTTCCATCCTGGAATCGCCTAATATTTGTCCCGAAGATCAAATATGTCCTAAGAACCATTGTCACCGCCCCGCCATGACCAAATTACATTTTTTGGCATTTTACAGCCATAAAACTTGAAATCCGCGCGAGTCCCAAATTTTTGTGTGCTATATCCCATGACGTCTGCTTTGGGCCCGGATAGATCCGTCCTGGAATCGCCTAATATTTGTCCTGGAAATCAAATACGACCTAAGAAACCATTGTCACCGCCCCGCCATGACCAAATTAAACTTTTTGGCATTATACAGAAATAAAACTAGAAATTCGCGCGAGTCCCAAATTTTTGTGTGCTATGGCCTTCTGCTTTGGGCCCGGATAGATCCATCCTAAAATCGCTTAATATTTGTCTCAGACATCAAATACGGCCTAAGAAACCATTGTCACTGCCTCGCCATGACCAAATTATATTTTTTTGGCATTATACAGCCATAAAACTAGAAATTCGCGCTAGTCCCAAATTTTTGTGTGCTATAGCCCATGCCTTCCATCGTGGGCCCGGATGGATCCGTCCTGGAATCGCCTAATATTTGTCCCGGAGATCAAATATGGCCTAAGAACCATTGTCACCGCCCCGCCATGACCAAATTACATCTTTTGGCATTTTACAGCCATAAAACTCGAAATCCGTGCGAGTCCCAAATTTTTATGTGCTAGGGCCCGGATGGTTCCGTCCTGGAATCATCTATTATTTGTCTTGGACATCAAATACGGCATAATAAAACCATTTTCGCCGCCCACCATGACCAAATTACATTTTTGGCATTTTACAGCCATAAAACTAGAAATTCGCGCGAGTCCCAAATTTTTGTGTGCTATACCCCATGCCTTCTGATTTGGGCCCGGATAGATCCGTCCTAGAATCGCCTAATATTTGTCTGGGACATCAAATACGGCATTATAAAACCATTTTCACTGCCCCGCCATGACCAAATTTATCTTTTGGCATTTTACAGCCATAAAACTAGAAATCCGCGTGAGTTCCAAATTTTTGTGTGCTATAGCCCATGCCTTCTGCTTTGGGCCCGGATGGATTCGTCTTGGAATCGCCTAATATTTGTCTCAGACATCAAATACAGCCTATGCAACCATTGTCACCGTACCGCCATGACCAAATTATATTTTTTGGCATTTTACAGCCATAAAACTAGAAATCCTCGCGAGTCCCAAATTTTTGTGTGCTATAGCCCATGTCTTCCGCCTTGGGCCCGGATGGTCCATCCTGGAATCGTCTAATATTTGTCTTGGACATCAAATACGGCATAATAAAACAATTTTCACCGCCCCTCCATGACCAAATTATATTTTTTGGCATTTTACAGCCATCAAACTGGAAATCCGCGCGAGACCCAAATTTTTGTGTGCTATAGCCCATGCCTTCTGCTTTAGGCCCGGATGGATCCATCCTGGAATCGCTTAATATTTGTCCCGGACATCAAATACGGTCTAAGAAACCATTGTCACAGCCCTGCCATGACCAATTTACATTTTTTGGCATTTTACAGCCATAAAACTGGAAATTCGCGCGAGTCCCAAATTTTTGTGTGATATAGCCCATGCCTTCCGTCGTGGGCCCGGATGGAACCGTCCTAGAATCGCCTAATATTTGTTGTGAACATCAAATACGTCCTAAGAAACCATTGTCACCGCACTGCCATGATCAATATACATTTTTTGGCATTTTACTGCCATAAAACTGGAAATCCGCGCGAGTCCCAAATTTTTATGTGCTATAGCCCATGTCGTCTGCTTTGGGCCCGGATAGATCCATCCTGGAATCGCCTAATATTTGTCTTGAAAATCAAATACGGCCTAAGAAACCATTGTCACCGCCCCGCCATGACCAAATTAATTTTTTTGTCATTATACAGCCCTAAAACTAGAAATTCGTGCGAGTCCCAAGATTTTGTGTGCTATGGCCTTCTGCTTTGGGCCCGGATAGATCCGTCCTAGAATCGCTTAATATTTGTCTCAGACATCAAATACGGCCTAAGAAACCATTGTCACCGCCTCGCCATGACCAAATTATATTTTTTGGCATTATACAGCCATAAAACCAGAAATTCGCGCTAGTCCCAAATTTTTGTGTGCTATAGCCCATGCCTTCCATCGTGGGCCCGGATGGATCCGTCCTGGAATCGCCTAATATTTGTCCCGGAGATCAAATATGGCCTAAGAACCATTGTCACCGCCCCGCCATGACCAAATTACATTTTTTGGCATTTTACAGCCATAAAACTCGAAATCCGTGCGAGTCCCAAATTTTTATGTGCTAGGGCCCGGATGGTTCCGTCCTGGAATCATCTATTATTTGTCTTGGACATCAAATACGGCATAATAAAACCATTTTCACCGCCCACCATGACCAAATTACATTTTTGGCATTTTACAGCCATAAAACTGGAAATCTGCGCGAGTCCCAAATTTTTGTGTGCTATAGCCCATGACGTCTGCTTTGGGCCCGGATAGATCCGTCCTGGAATCGCCTAATATTTGTCCTGGAAATCAAATACGACCTAAGAAACCATTGTCACCGCCCCGCCATGACCAAATTAAACTTTTTGGCATTATACAGAAATAAAACTAGAAATTCGCGCGAGTCCCAAATTTTTGTGTGCTATGGCCTTCTGCTTTGGGCCCGGATAGATCCATCCTAAAATCGCTTAATATTTGTCTCAGACATCAAATACGGCCTAAGAAACCATTGTCACTGCCTCGCCATGACCAAATTATATTTTTTTGGCATTATACAGCCATAAAACTAGAAATTCGCGCTAGTCCCAAATTTTTGTGTGCTATAGCCCATGCCTTCCATCGTGGGCCCGGATGGATCCGTCCTGGAATCGCCTAATATTTGTCCCGAAGATCAAATATGTCCTAAGAACCATTGTCACCGCCCCGCCATGACCAAATTACATTTTTTGGCATTTTACAGCCATAAAACTCGAAATCCGTGCGAGTCCCAAATTTTTATGTGCTAGGGCCCGGATGGTTCCGTCCTGGAATCATCTATTATTTGTATTGGACATCAAATACGGCATAATAAAACCATTTTCACCGCCCACCATGACCAAATTACATTTTTGGCATTTTACAGCCATAAAACTGGAAATCCGCGCGAGTCCCAAATTTTTGTGTGCTATAGCCCATGACGTCTGCTTTGGGCCCGGATAGATCCGTCCTGGAATCGCCTAATATTTGTCCTGGAAATCAAATACGACCTAAGAAACCATTGTCACCGCCCCGCCATGACCAAATTAAACTTTTTGGCATTATACAGAAATAAAACTAGAAATTCGCGCGAGTCCCAAATTTTTGTGTGCTATGGCCTTCTGCTTTGGGCCCGGATAGATCCATCCTAAAATCGCTTAATATTTGTCTCAGACATCAAATACGGCCTAAGAAACCATTGTCACTGCCTCGCCATGACCAAATTATATTTTTTTGGCATTATACAGCCATAAAACTAGAAATTCGCGCTAGTCCCAAATTTTTGTGTGCTATAGCCCATGCCTTCCATCGTGGGCCCGGATGGATCCGTCCTGGAATCGCCTAATATTTGTCCCGGAGATCAAATATGGCCTAAGAACCATTGTCACCGCCCCGCCATGACCAAATTACATCTTTTGGCATTTTACAGCCATAAAACTCGAAATCCGTGCGAGTCCCAAATTTTTATGTGCTAGGGCCCGGATGGTTCCGTCCTGGAATCATCTATTATTTGTCTTGGACATCAAATACGGCATAATAAAACCATTTTCGCCGCCCACCATGACCAAATTACATTTTTGGCATTTTACAGCCATAAAACTAGAAATTCGCGCGAGTCCCAAATTTTTGTGTGCTATACCCCATGCCTTCTGATTTGGGCCCGGATAGATCCGTCCTAGAATCGCCTAATATTTGTCTGGGACATCAAATACGGCATTATAAAACCATTTTCACTGCCCCGCCATGACCAAATTTATCTTTTGGCATTTTACAGCCATAAAACTAGAAATCCGCGTGAGTTCCAAATTTTTGTGTGCTATAGCCCATGCCTTCTGCTTTGGGCCCGGATGGATTCGTCTTGGAATCGCCTAATATTTGTCTCAGACATCAAATACAGCCTATGCAACCATTGTCACCGTACCGCCATGACCAAATTATATTTTTTGGCATTTTACAGCCATAAAACTAGAAATCCTCGCGAGTCCCAAATTTTTGTGTGCTATAGCCCATGTCTTCCGCCTTGGGCCCGGATGGTCCATCCTGGAATCGTCTAATATTTGTCTTGGACATCAAATACGGCATAATAAAACAATTTTCACCGCCCCTCCATGACCAAATTATATTTTTTGGCATTTTACAGCCATCAAACTGGAAATCCGCGCGAGACCCAAATTTTTGTGTGCTATAGCCCATGCCTTCTGCTTTAGGCCCGGATGGATCCATCCTGGAATCGCTTAATATTTGTCCCGGACATCAAATACGGTCTAAGAAACCATTGTCACAGCCCTGCCATGACCAATTTACATTTTTTGGCATTTTACAGCCATAAAACTGGAAATTCGCGCGAGTCCCAAATTTTTGTGTGATATAGCCCATGCCTTCCGTCGTGGGCCCGGATGGAACCGTCCTAGAATCATCTATTATTTGTCTTGGACATCAAATACGGCATAATAAAACCATTTTCACCGCCCACCATGACCAAATTACATTTTTGGCATTTTACAGCCATAAAACTGGAAATCCGCGCGAGTCCCAAATTTTTGTGTGCTATAGCCCATGACGTCTGCTTTGGGCCCGGATAGATCCGTCCTGGAATCGCCTAATATTTGTCCTGGAAATCAAATACGACCTAAGAAACCATTGTCACCGCCCCGCCATGACCAAATTAAATTTTTTGGCATTATACAGAAATAAAACTAGAAATTCGCGCGAGTCCCAAATTTTTGTGTGCTATGGCCTTCTGCTTTGGGCCCGGATAGATCCGTCCTAAAATCGCTTAATATTTGTCTCAGACATCAAATACGGCCTAAGAAACCATTGTCACTGCCTCGCCATGACCAAATTATATTTTTTTGGCATTATACAGCCATAAAACTAGAAATTCGCGCTAGTCCCAAATTTTTGTGTGCTATAGCCCATGCCTTCCATCGTGGGCCCGGATGGATCCGTCCTGGAATCGCCTAATATTTGTCCCGAAGATCAAATATGTCCTAAGAACCATTTTCACCGCCCCGCCATGACCAAATTACATTTTTGGCATTTTACAGCCATAAAACTCGAAATCCGTGCGAGTCCCAAATTTTTATGTGCTAGGGCCCGGATGGTTCCGTCCTGGAATCATCTATTATTTGTATTGGACATCAAATACGGCATAATAAAACCATTTTCACCGCCCACCATGACCAAATTACATTTTTGGCATTTTACAGCCATAAAACTGGAAATCCGCGCGAGTCCCAAATTTTTGTGTGCTATAGCCCATGACGTCTGCTTTGGGCCCGGATCGATCCGTCCTGGAATCGCCTAATATTTGTCCTGGAAATCAAATACGACCTAAGAAATCATTGTCACCGCCCCTCCATGACCAAATTAAATTTTTTGGCATTATACAGAAATAAAACTAGAAATTCGCGCGAGTCCCAAATTTTTGTGTGCTATGGCCTTCTGCTTTGGACCCGGATAGATCCGTCCTAAAATCGCTTAATATTTGTCTCAGACATCAAATACGGCCTAAGAAACCATTGTCACTGCCTCGCCATGACCAAATTATATTTTTTTGGCATTATACAGCCATAAAACTAGAAATTCGCGCTAGTCCCAAATTTTTGTGTGCTATAGCCCATGCCTTCCATCGTGGGCCCGGATGGATCCGTCCTGGAATCGCCTAATATTTGTCCCGAAGATCAAATATGTCCTAAGAACCATTGTCACCGCCCCGCCATGACCAAATTACATTTTTTGGCATTTTACAGCCATAAAACTCGAAATCCGTGCGAGTCCCAAATTTTTATGTGCTAGGGCCCGGATGGTTCCGTCCTGGAATCATCTATTATTTGTATTGGACATCAAATACGGCATAATAAAACCATTTTCACCGCCCACCATGACCAAATTACATTTTTGGCATTTTACAGCCATAAAACTAGAAATCCGCGCGAGTCCCAAATTTTTGTGTGCTATAGCCCATGACGTCTGCTTTGGGCCCGGATAGATCCGTCCTGGAATCGCCTAATATTTGTCCTGGAAATCAAATACGACCTAAGAAATCATTGTCACCGCCCCTCCATGACCAAATTAAATTTTTTGGCATTATACAGCCATAAAACTAGAAATTCGCGCGAGTCCCAAATTTTTGTGTGCTATGGCCTTCTACTTTGGGCCCGGATAGATCCGTCCTAAAATCGCTTAATATTTGTCTCAGACATCAAATACGGCCTAAGAAACCATTGTCACCGCCTCGCCATGACCAAATTATATTTTTTTGGCATTATACAGCCATAAAACTAGAAATTCGCGCTAGTCCCAAATTTTTGTGTGCTATAGCCCATGCCTTCCATCCGGATGGATCCGTCCTGGAATCGCCTAATATTTGTCCCGAAGATCAAATATGTCCTAAGAACCATTGTCACCGCCCCTCCATGACCAAATTACATTTTTTGGCATTTTACAGCCATAAAACTCGAAATCCGTGCGAGTCCCAAATTTTTATGTGCTAGGGCCCGGATGGTTCCGTCCTGGAATCATCTATTATTTGTATTGGACATCAAATACGGCATAATAAAACCATTTTCACCGCCCACCATGACCAAATTACATTTTTGGCATTTTACAGCCATAAAACTAGAAATCCGCGCGAGTCCCAAATTTTTGTGTGCTATAGCCCATGACGTCTGCTTTGGGCCCGGATAGATCCGTCCTGGAATCGCCTAATATTTGTCCTGGAAATCAAATACGACCTAAGAAACCATTGTCACCGCCCCGCCATGACCAAATTAAATTTTTTGGCATTATACAGAAATAAAACTAGAAATTCGCGCGAGTCCCAAATTTTTGTGTGCTATGGCCTTCTGCTTTGGGCCCGGATAGATCCGTCCTAAAATCGCTTAATATTTGTCTCAGACATCAAATACGGCCTAAGAAACCATTGTCACTGCCTCGCCATGACCAAATTATATTTTTTTGGCATTATACAGCCATAAAACTAGAAATTCGCGCTAGTCCCAAATTTTTGTGTGCTATAGCCCATGCCTTCCATCGTGGGCCCGGATGGATCCGTCCTGGAATCGCCTAATATTTGTCCCGAAGATCAAATATGTCCTAAGAACCATTGTCACCGCCCCGCCATGACCAAATTACATTTTTTGGCATTTTACAGCCATAAAACTCGAAATCCGTGCGAGTCCCAAATTTTTATGTGCTAGGGCCCGGATGGTTCCGTCCTGGAATCATCTATTATTTGTATTGGACATCAAATACGGCATAATAAAACCATTTTCACCGCCCACCATGACCAAATTACATTTTTGGCATTTTACAGCCATAAAACTAGAAATCCGCGCGAGTCCCAAATTTTTGTGTGCTATAGCCCATGACGTTTGCTTTGGGCCCGGATAGATCCGTCCTGGAATCGCCTAATATTTGTCCTGGAAATCAAATACGACCTAAGAAATCATTGTCACCGCCCCTCCATGACCAAATTAAATTTTTTGGCATTATACAGCCATAAAACTAGAAATTCGCGCGAGTCCCAAATTTTTGTGTGCTATGGCCTTCTACTTTGGGCCCGGATAGATCCGTCCTAAAATCGCTTAATATTTGTCTCAGACATCAAATACGGCCTAAGAAACCATTGTCACCGCCTCGCCATGACCAAATTATATTTTTTGGCATTATACAGCCATAAAACCAGAAATTCGCGCTAGTCCCAAATTTTTGTGTGCTATAGCCCATGCCTTCCATCCGGATGGATCCGTCCTGGAATCGCCTAATATTTGTCCCGAAGATCAAATATGTCCTAAGAACCATTGTCACCGCCCCTCCATGACCAAATTACATTTTTTGGCATTTTACAGCCATAAAACTCGAAATCCGTGCGAGTCCCAAATTTTTATGTGCTAGGGCCCGGATGGTTCCGTCCTGGAATCATCTATTATTTGTATTGGACATCAAATACGGCATAATAAAACCATTTTCACCGCCCACCATGACCAAATTACATTTTTGGCATTTTACAGCCATAAAACTAGAAATCCGCGCGAGTCCCAAATTTTTGTGTGCTATAGCCCATGACGTCTGCTTTGGGCCCGGATAGATCCGTCCTGGAATCGCCTAATATTTGTCCTGGAAATCAAATACGACCTAAGAAACCATTGTCACCGCCCCGCCATGACCAAATTAAATTTTTTGGCATTATACAGAAATAAAACTAGAAATTCGCGCGAGTCCCAAATTTTTGTGTGCTATGGCCTTCTGCTTTGGGCCCGGATAGATCCGTCCTAAAATCGCTTAATATTTGTCTCAGACATCAAATACGGCCTAAGAAACCATTGTCACTGCCTCGCCATGACCAAATTATATTTTTTTGGCATTATACAGCCATAAAACTAGAAATTCGCGCTAGTCCCAAATTTTTGTGTGCTATAGCCCATGCCTTCCATCGTGGGCCCGGATGGATCCGTCCTGGAATCGCCTAATATTTGTCCCGAAGATCAAATATGTCCTAAGAACCATTGTCACCGCCCCGCCATGACCAAATTACATTTTTTGGCATTTTACAGCCATAAAACTCGAAATCCGTGCGAGTCCCAAATTTTTATGTGCTAGGGCCCGGATGGTTCCGTCCTGGAATCATCTATTATTTGTATTGGACATCAAATACGGCATAATAAAACCATTTTCACCGCCCACCATGACCAAATTACATTTTTGGCATTTTACAGCCATAAAACTAGAAATCCGCGCGAGTCCCAAATTTTTGTGTGCTATAGCCCATGACGTTTGCTTTGGGCCCGGATAGATCCGTCCTGGAATCGCCTAATATTTGTCCTGGAAATCAAATACGACCTAAGAAATCATTGTCACCGCCCCTCCATGACCAAATTAAATTTTTTGGCATTATACAGCCATAAAACTAGAAATTCGCGCGAGTCCCAAATTTTTGTGTGCTATGGCCTTCTACTTTGGGCCCGGATAGATCCGTCCTAAAATCGCTTAATATTTGTCTCAGACATCAAATACGGCCTAAGAAACCATTGTCACCGCCTCGCCATGACCAAATTATATTTTTTTGGCATTATACAGCCATAAAACTAGAAATTCGCGCTAGTCCCAAATTTTTGTGTGCTATAGCCCATGCCTTCCATCCGGATGGATCCGTCCTGGAATCGCCTAATATTTGTCCCGAAGATCAAATATGTCCTAAGAACCATTGTCACCGCCCCGCCATGACCAAATTACATTTTTTGGCATTTTACAGCCATAAAACTCGAAATCCGTGTGAGTCCCAAATTTTTATGTGCTAGGGCCCGGATGGTTCCGTCCTGGAATCATCTATTATTTGTCTTGGACATCAAATACGGCATAATAAAACCATTTTCACCGCCCACCATGACCAAATTACATTTTTGGCATTTTACAGCCATAAAACTGGAAATCCGCGCGAGTCCCAAATTTTTGTGTGCTATAGCCCATGACGTCTGCTTTGGGCCCGGATAGATCCGTCCTGGAATCGCCTAATATTTGTCCTGGAAATCAAATACGACCTAAGAAACCATTGTCACCGCCCCGCCATGACCAAATTAAATTTTTTGGCATTATACAGAAATAAAACTAGAAATTCGCGCGAGTCCCAAATTTTTGTGTGCTATGGCCTTCTGCTTTGGGCCCGGATAGATCCGTCCTAAAATCGCTTAATATTTGTCTCAGACATCAAATACGGCCTAAGAAACCATTGTCACTGCCTCGCCATGACCAAATTATATTTTTTTGGCATTATACAGCCATAAAACTAGAAATTCGCGCTAGTCCCAAATTTTTGTGTGCTATAGCCCATGCCTTCCATCGTGGGCCCGGATGGATCCGTCCTGGAATCGCCTAATATTTGTCCCGAAGATCAAATATGTCCTAAGAACCATTGTCACCGCCCCGCCATGACCAAATTACATTTTTTGGCATTTTACAGCCATAAAACTCGAAATCCGTGCGAGTCCCAAATTTTTATGTGCTAGGGCCCGGATGGTTCCGTCCTGGAATCATCTATTATTTGTATTGGACATCAAATACGGCATAATAAAACCATTTTCACCGCCCACCATGACCAAATTACATTTTTGGCATTTTACAGCCATAAAACTGGAAATCCGCGCGAGTCCCAAATTTTTGTGTGCTATAGCCCATGACGTCTGCTTTGGGCCCGGATCGATCCGTCCTGGAATCGCCTAATATTTGTCCTGGAAATCAAATACGACCTAAGAAATCATTGTCACCGCCCCTCCATGACCAAATTAAATTTTTTGGCATTATACAGAAATAAAACTAGAAATTCGCGCGAGTCCCAAATTTTTGTGTGCTATGGCCTTCTGCTTTGGACCCGGATAGATCCGTCCTAAAATCGCTTAATATTTGTCTCAGACATCAAATACGGCCTAAGAAACCATTGTCACTGCCTCGCCATGACCAAATTATATTTTTTTGGCATTATACAGCCATAAAACTAGAAATTCGCGCTAGTCCCAAATTTTTGTGTGCTATAGCCCATGCCTTCCATCGTGGGCCCGGATGGATCCGTCCTGGAATCGCCTAATATTTGTCCCGAAGATCAAATATGTCCTAAGAACCATTGTCACCGCCCCGCCATGACCAAATTACATTTTTTGGCATTTTACAGCCATAAAACTCGAAATCCGTGCGAGTCCCAAATTTTTATGTGCTAGGGCCCGGATGGTTCCGTCCTGGAATCATCTATTATTTGTATTGGACATCAAATACGGCATAATAAAACCATTTTCACCGCCCACCATGACCAAATTACATTTTTGGCATTTTACAGCCATAAAACTAGAAATCCGCGCGAGTCCCAAATTTTTGTGTGCTATAGCCCATGACGTCTGCTTTGGGCCCGGATAGATCCGTCCTGGAATCGCCTAATATTTGTCCTGGAAATCAAATACGACCTAAGAAATCATTGTCACCGCCCCTCCATGACCAAATTAAATTTTTTGGCATTATACAGCCATAAAACTAGAAATTCGCGCGAGTCCCAAATTTTTGTGTGCTATGGCCTTCTACTTTGGGCCCGGATAGATCCGTCCTAAAATCGCTTAATATTTGTCTCAGACATCAAATACGGCCTAAGAAACCATTGTCACCGCCTCGCCATGACCAAATTATATTTTTTTGGCATTATACAGCCATAAAACTAGAAATTCGCGCTAGTCCCAAATTTTTGTGTGCTATAGCCCATGCCTTCCATCCGGATGGATCCGTCCTGGAATCGCCTAATATTTGTCCCGAAGATCAAATATGTCCTAAGAACCATTGTCACCGCCCCTCCATGACCAAATTACATTTTTTGGCATTTTACAGCCATAAAACTCGAAATCCGTGCGAGTCCCAAATTTTTATGTGCTAGGGCCCGGATGGTTCCGTCCTGGAATCATCTATTATTTGTATTGGACATCAAATACGGCATAATAAAACCATTTTCACCGCCCACCATGACCAAATTACATTTTTGGCATTTTACAGCCATAAAACTAGAAATCCGCGCGAGTCCCAAATTTTTGTGTGCTATAGCCCATGACGTCTGCTTTGGGCCCGGATAGATCCGTCCTGGAATCGCCTAATATTTGTCCTGGAAATCAAATACGACCTAAGAAACCATTGTCACCGCCCCGCCATGACCAAATTAAATTTTTTGGCATTATACAGAAATAAAACTAGAAATTCGCGCGAGTCCCAAATTTTTGTGTGCTATGGCCTTCTGCTTTGGGCCCGGATAGATCCGTCCTAAAATCGCTTAATATTTGTCTCAGACATCAAATACGGCCTAAGAAACCATTGTCACTGCCTCGCCATGACCAAATTATATTTTTTTGGCATTATACAGCCATAAAACTAGAAATTCGCGCTAGTCCCAAATTTTTGTGTGCTATAGCCCATGCCTTCCATCGTGGGCCCGGATGGATCCGTCCTGGAATCGCCTAATATTTGTCCCGAAGATCAAATATGTCCTAAGAACCATTGTCACCGCCCCGCCATGACCAAATTACATTTTTTGGCATTTTACAGCCATAAAACTCGAAATCCGTGCGAGTCCCAAATTTTTATGTGCTAGGGCCCGGATGGTTCCGTCCTGGAATCATCTATTATTTGTATTGGACATCAAATACGGCATAATAAAACCATTTTCACCGCCCACCATGACCAAATTACATTTTTGGCATTTTACAGCCATAAAACTAGAAATCCGCGCGAGTCCCAAATTTTTGTGTGCTATAGCCCATGACGTTTGCTTTGGGCCCGGATAGATCCGTCCTGGAATCGCCTAATATTTGTCCTGGAAATCAAATACGACCTAAGAAATCATTGTCACCGCCCCTCCATGACCAAATTAAATTTTTTGGCATTATACAGCCATAAAACTAGAAATTCGCGCGAGTCCCAAATTTTTGTGTGCTATGGCCTTCTACTTTGGGCCCGGATAGATCCGTCCTAAAATCGCTTAATATTTGTCTCAGACATCAAATACGGCCTAAGAAACCATTGTCACCGCCTCGCCATGACCAAATTATATTTTTTTGGCATTATACAGCCATAAAACTAGAAATTCGCGCTAGTCCCAAATTTTTGTGTGCTATAGCCCATGCCTTCCATCCGGATGGATCCGTCCTGGAATCGCCTAATATTTGTCCCGAAGATCAAATATGTCCTAAGAACCATTGTCACCGCCCCGCCATGACCAAATTACATTTTTTGGCATTTTACAGCCATAAAACTCGAAATCCGTGCGAGTCCCAAATTTTTATGTGCTAGGGCCCGGATGGTTCCGTCCTGGAATCATCTATTATTTGTATTGGACATCAAATACGGCATAATAAAACCATTTTCACCGCCCACCATGACCAAATTACATTTTTGGCATTTTACAGCCATAAAACTAGAAATCCGCGCGAGTCCCAAATTTTTGTGTGCTATAGCCCATGACGTCTGCTTTGGGCCCGGATAGATCCGTCCTGGAATCGCCTAATATTTGTCCTGGAAATCAAATACGACCTAAGAAATCATTGTCACCGCCCCTCCATGACCAAATTAAATTTTTTGGCATTATACAGCCATAAAACTAGAAATTCGCGCGAGTCCCAAATTTTTGTGTGCTATGGCCTTCTACTTTGGGCCCGGATAGATCCGTCCTAAAATCGCTTAATATTTGTCTCAGACATCAAATACGGCCTAAGAAACCATTGTCACCGCCTCGCCATGACCAAATTATATTTTTTTGGCATTATACAGCCATAAAACTAGAAATTCGCGCTAGTCCCAAATTTTTGTGTGCTATAGCCCATGCCTTCCATCCGGATGGATCCGTCCTGGAATCGCCTAATATTTGTCCCGAAGATCAAATATGTCCTAAGAACCATTGTCACCGCCCCTCCATGACCAAATTACATTTTTTGGCATTTTACAGCCATAAAACTCGAAATCCGTGCGAGTCCCAAATTTTTATGTGCTAGGGCCCGGATGGTTCCGTCCTGGAATCATCTATTATTTGTATTGGACATCAAATACGGCATAATAAAACCATTTTCACCGCCCACCATGACCAAATTACATTTTTGGCATTTTACAGCCATAAAACTAGAAATCCGCGCGAGTCCCAAATTTTTGTGTGCTATAGCCCATGACGTCTGCTTTGGGCCCGGATAGATCCGTCCTGGAATCGCCTAATATTTGTCCTGGAAATCAAATACGACCTAAGAAACCATTGTCACCGCCCCGCCATGACCAAATTAAATTTTTTGGCATTATACAGAAATAAAACTAGAAATTCGCGCGAGTCCCAAATTTTTGTGTGCTATGGCCTTCTGCTTTGGGCCCGGATAGATCCGTCCTAAAATCGCTTAATATTTGTCTCAGACATCAAATACGGCCTAAGAAACCATTGTCACTGCCTCGCCATGACCAAATTATATTTTTTTGGCATTATACAGCCATAAAACTAGAAATTCGCGCTAGTCCCAAATTTTTGTGTGCTATAGCCCATGCCTTCCATCGTGGGCCCGGATGGATCCGTCCTGGAATCGCCTAATATTTGTCCCGAAGATCAAATATGTCCTAAGAACCATTGTCACCGCCCCGCCATGACCAAATTACATTTTTTGGCATTTTACAGCCATAAAACTCGAAATCCGTGCGAGTCCCAAATTTTTATGTGCTAGGGCCCGGATGGTTCCGTCCTGGAATCATCTATTATTTGTATTGGACATCAAATACGGCATAATAAAACCATTTTCACCGCCCACCATGACCAAATTACATTTTTGGCATTTTACAGCCATAAAACTTGAAATCCGCGCGAGTCCCAAATTTTTGTGTGCTATAGCCCATGACGTCTGCTTTGGGCCCGGATAGATCCGTCCTGGAATCGCCTAATATTTGTCCTGGAAATCAAATACGACCTAAGAAATCATTGTCACCGCCCCTCCATGACCAAATTAAATTTTTTGGCATTATACAGCCATAAAACTAGAAATTCGCGCGAGTCCCAAATTTTTGTGTGCTATGGCCTTCTACTTTGGGCCCGGATAGATCCGTCCTAAAATCGCTTAATATTTGTCTCAGACATCAAATACGGCCTAAGAAACCATTGTCACCGCCTCGCCATGACCAAATTATATTTTTTTGGCATTATACAGCCATAAAACTAGAAATTCGCGCTAGTCCCAAATTTTTGTGTGCTATAGCCCATGCCTTCCATCCGGATGGATCCGTCCTGGAATCGCCTAATATTTGTCCCGAAGATCAAATATGTCCTAAGAACCATTGTCACCGCCCCTCCATGACCAAATTACATTTTTTGGCATTTTACAGCCATAAAACTCGAAATCCGTGCGAGTCCCAAATTTTTATGTGCTAGGGCCCGGATGGTTCCGTCCTGGAATCATCTATTATTTGTATTGGACATCAAATACGGCATAATAAAACCATTTTCACCGCCCACCATGACCAAATTACATTTTTGGCATTTTACAGCCATAAAACTAGAAATCCGCGCGAGTCCCAAATTTTTGTGTGCTATAGCCCATGACGTCTGCTTTGGGCCCGGATAGATCCGTCCTGGAATCGCCTAATATTTGTCCTGGAAATCAAATACGACCTAAGAAACCATTGTCACCGCCCCGCCATGACCAAATTAAATTTTTTGGCATTATACAGAAATAAAACTAGAAATTCGCGCGAGTCCCAAATTTTTGTGTGCTATGGCCTTCTGCTTTGGGCCCGGATAGATCCGTCCTAAAATCGCTTAATATTTGTCTCAGACATCAAATACGGCCTAAGAAACCATTGTCACTGCCTCGCCATGACCAAATTATATTTTTTTGGCATTATACAGCCATAAAACTAGAAATTCGCGCTAGTCCCAAATTTTTGTGTGCTATAGCCCATGCCTTCCATCGTGGGCCCGGATGGATCCGTCCTGGAATCGCCTAATATTTGTCCCGAAGATCAAATATGTCCTAAGAACCATTGTCACCGCCCCGCCATGACCAAATTACATTTTTTGGCATTTTACAGCCATAAAACTCGAAATCCGTGCGAGTCCCAAATTTTTATGTGCTAGGGCCCGGATGGTTCCGTCCTGGAATCATCTATTATTTGTATTGGACATCAAATACGGCATAATAAAACCATTTTCACCGCCCACCATGACCAAATTACATTTTTGGCATTTTACAGCCATAAAACTAGAAATCCGCGCGAGTCCCAAATTTTTGTGTGCTATAGCCCATGACGTTTGCTTTGGGCCCGGATAGATCCGTCCTGGAATCGCCTAATATTTGTCCTGGAAATCAAATACGACCTAAGAAATCATTGTCACCGCCCCTCCATGACCAAATTAAATTTTTTGGCATTATACAGCCATAAAACTAGAAATTCGCGCGAGTCCCAAATTTTTGTGTGCTATGGCCTTCTACTTTGGGCCCGGATAGATCCGTCCTAAAATCGCTTAATATTTGTCTCAGACATCAAATACGGCCTAAGAAACCATTGTCACCGCCTCGCCATGACCAAATTATATTTTTTTGGCATTATACAGCCATAAAACTAGAAATTCGCGCTAGTCCCAAATTTTTGTGTGCTATAGCCCATGCCTTCCATCCGGATGGATCCGTCCTGGAATCGCCTAATATTTGTCCCGAAGATCAAATATGTCCTAAGAACCATTGTCACCGCCCCGCCATGACCAAATTACATTTTTTGGCATTTTACAGCCATAAAACTCGAAATCCGTGCGAGTCCCAAATTTTTATGTGCTAGGGCCCGGATGGTTCCGTCCTGGAATCATCTATTATTTGTATTGGACATCAAATACGGCATAATAAAACCATTTTCACCGCCCACCATGACCAAATTACATTTTTGGCATTTTACAGCCATAAAACTAGAAATCCGCGCGAGTCCCAAATTTTTGTGTGCTATAGCCCATGACGTCTGCTTTGGGCCCGGATAGATCCGTCCTGGAATCGCCTAATATTTGTCCTGGAAATCAAATACGACCTAAGAAATCATTGTCACCGCCCCTCCATGACCAAATTAAATTTTTTGGCATTATACAGCCATAAAACTAGAAATTCGCGCGAGTCCCAAATTTTTGTGTGCTATGGCCTTCTACTTTGGGCCCGGATAGATCCGTCCTAAAATCGCTTAATATTTGTCTCAGACATCAAATACGGCCTAAGAAACCATTGTCACCGCCTCGCCATGACCAAATTATATTTTTTTGGCATTATACAGCCATAAAACTAGAAATTCGCGCTAGTCCCAAATTTTTGTGTGCTATAGCCCATGCCTTCCATCCGGATGGATCCGTCCTGGAATCGCCTAATATTTGTCCCGAAGATCAAATATGTCCTAAGAACCATTGTCACCGCCCCTCCATGACCAAATTACATTTTTTGGCATTTTACAGCCATAAAACTCGAAATCCGTGCGAGTCCCAAATTTTTATGTGCTAGGGCCCGGATGGTTCCGTCCTGGAATCATCTATTATTTGTATTGGACATCAAATACGGCATAATAAAACCATTTTCACCGCCCACCATGACCAAATTACATTTTTGGCATTTTACAGCCATAAAACTAGAAATCCGCGCGAGTCCCAAATTTTTGTGTGCTATAGCCCATGACGTCTGCTTTGGGCCCGGATAGATCCGTCCTGGAATCGCCTAATATTTGTCCTGGAAATCAAATACGACCTAAGAAACCATTGTCACCGCCCCGCCATGACCAAATTAAATTTTTTGGCATTATACAGAAATAAAACTAGAAATTCGCGCGAGTCCCAAATTTTTGTGTGCTATGGCCTTCTGCTTTGGGCCCGGATAGATCCGTCCTAAAATCGCTTAATATTTGTCTCAGACATCAAATACGGCCTAAGAAACCATTGTCACTGCCTCGCCATGACCAAATTATATTTTTTTGGCATTATACAGCCATAAAACTAGAAATTCGCGCTAGTCCCAAATTTTTGTGTGCTATAGCCCATGCCTTCCATCGTGGGCCCGGATGGATCCGTCCTGGAATCGCCTAATATTTGTCCCGAAGATCAAATATGTCCTAAGAACCATTGTCACCGCCCCGCCATGACCAAATTACATTTTTTGGCATTTTACAGCCATAAAACTCGAAATCCGTGCGAGTCCCAAATTTTTATGTGCTAGGGCCCGGATGGTTCCGTCCTGGAATCATCTATTATTTGTATTGGACATCAAATACGGCATAATAAAACCATTTTCACCGCCCACCATGACCAAATTACATTTTTGGCATTTTACAGCCATAAAACTTGAAATCCGCGCGAGTCCCAAATTTTTGTGTGCTATAGCCCATGACGTCTGCTTTGGGCCCGGATAGATCCGTCCTGGAATCGCCTAATATTTGTCCTGGAAATCAAATACGACCTAAGAAATCATTGTCACCGCCCCTCCATGACCAAATTAAATTTTTTGGCATTATACAGCCATAAAACTAGAAATTCGCGCGAGTCCCAAATTTTTGTGTGCTATGGCCTTCTACTTTGGGCCCGGATAGATCCGTCCTAAAATCGCTTAATATTTGTCTCAGACATCAAATACGGCCTAAGAAACCATTGTCACCGCCTCGCCATGACCAAATTATATTTTTTTGGCATTATACAGCCATAAAACTAGAAATTCGCGCTAGTCCCAAATTTTTGTGTGCTATAGCCCATGCCTTCCATCCGGATGGATCCGTCCTGGAATCGCCTAATATTTGTCCCGAAGATCAAATATGTCCTAAGAACCATTGTCACCGCCCCTCCATGACCAAATTACATTTTTTGGCATTTTACAGCCATAAAACTCGAAATCCGTGCGAGTCCCAAATTTTTATGTGCTAGGGCCCGGATGGTTCCGTCCTGGAATCATCTATTATTTGTATTGGACATCAAATACGGCATAATAAAACCATTTTCACCGCCCACCATGACCAAATTACATTTTTGGCATTTTACAGCCATAAAACTAGAAATCCGCGCGAGTCCCAAATTTTTGTGTGCTATAGCCCATGACGTCTGCTTTGGGCCCGGATAGATCCGTCCTGGAATCGCCTAATATTTGTCCTGGAAATCAAATACGACCTAAGAAACCATTGTCACCGCCCCGCCATGACCAAATTAAATTTTTTGGCATTATACAGAAATAAAACTAGAAATTCGCGCGAGTCCCAAATTTTTGTGTGCTATGGCCTTCTGCTTTGGGCCCGGATAGATCCGTCCTAAAATCGCTTAATATTTGTCTCAGACATCAAATACGGCCTAAGAAACCATTGTCACTGCCTCGCCATGACCAAATTATATTTTTTTGGCATTATACAGCCATAAAACTAGAAATTCGCGCTAGTCCCAAATTTTTGTGTGCTATAGCCCATGCCTTCCATCGTGGGCCCGGATGGATCCGTCCTGGAATCGCCTAATATTTGTCCCGAAGATCAAATATGTCCTAAGAACCATTGTCACCGCCCCGCCATGACCAAATTACATTTTTTGGCATTTTACAGCCATAAAACTCGAAATCCGTGCGAGTCCCAAATTTTTATGTGCTAGGGCCCGGATGGTTCCGTCCTGGAATCATCTATTATTTGTATTGGACATCAAATACGGCATAATAAAACCATTTTCACCGCCCACCATGACCAAATTACATTTTTGGCATTTTACAGCCATAAAACTAGAAATCCGCGCGAGTCCCAAATTTTTGTGTGCTATAGCCCATGACGTTTGCTTTGGGCCCGGATAGATCCGTCCTGGAATCGCCTAATATTTGTCCTGGAAATCAAATACGACCTAAGAAATCATTGTCACCGCCCCTCCATGACCAAATTAAATTTTTTGGCATTATACAGCCATAAAACTAGAAATTCGCGCGAGTCCCAAATTTTTGTGTGCTATGGCCTTCTACTTTGGGCCCGGATAGATCCGTCCTAAAATCGCTTAATATTTGTCTCAGACATCAAATACGGCCTAAGAAACCATTGTCACCGCCTCGCCATGACCAAATTATATTTTTTTGGCATTATACAGCCATAAAACTAGAAATTCGCGCTAGTCCCAAATTTTTGTGTGCTATAGCCCATGCCTTCCATCCGGATGGATCCGTCCTGGAATCGCCTAATATTTGTCCCGAAGATCAAATATGTCCTAAGAACCATTGTCACCGCCCCGCCATGACCAAATTACATTTTTTGGCATTTTACAGCCATAAAACTCGAAATCCGTGCGAGTCCCAAATTTTTATGTGCTAGGGCCCGGATGGTTCCGTCCTGGAATCATCTATTATTTGTATTGGACATCAAATACGGCATAATAAAACCATTTTCACCGCCCACCATGACCAAATTACATTTTTGGCATTTTACAGCCATAAAACTAGAAATCCGCGCGAGTCCCAAATTTTTGTGTGCTATAGCCCATGACGTCTGCTTTGGGCCCGGATAGATCCGTCCTGGAATCGCCTAATATTTGTCCTGGAAATCAAATACGACCTAAGAAATCATTGTCACCGCCCCTCCATGACCAAATTAAATTTTTTGGCATTATACAGCCATAAAACTAGAAATTCGCGCGAGTCCCAAATTTTTGTGTGCTATGGCCTTCTACTTTGGGCCCGGATAGATCCGTCCTAAAATCGCTTAATATTTGTCTCAGACATCAAATACGGCCTAAGAAACCATTGTCACCGCCTCGCCATGACCAAATTATATTTTTTTGGCATTATACAGCCATAAAACTAGAAATTCGCGCTAGTCCCAAATTTTTGTGTGCTATAGCCCATGCCTTCCATCGTGGGCCCGGATGGATCCGTCCTGGAATCGGCTAATATTTGTCCCGGAGATCTAATATGGCCTAAGAACCATTGTCACCGCCCCGCCATGACCAAATTACATCTTTTGGCATTTTACAGCCATAAAACTCGAAATCCGTGCGAGTCCCAAATTTTTATGTGCTAGGGCCCGGATGGTTCCGTCCTGGAATCATCTATTATTTGTCTTGGACATCAAATACGGCATAATAAAACCATTTTCGCCGCCCAACATGACCAAATTACATTTTTGGCATTTTACAGCCATAAAACTAGAAATTCGCGCGAGTCCCAAATTTTTGTGTGCTATACCCCATGCCTTCTGATTTGGGCCCGGATAGATCCGTCCTAGAATCGCCTAATATTTGTCTTGGACATCAAATACGGCATTATAAAACCATTTTCACTGCCCCGCCATGACCAAATTTATCTTTTTGCATTTTACAGCCATAAAACTAGAAATCCGCGTGAGTTCCAAATTTTTGTGTGCTATAGCCCTTGCCTTCTGCTTTGGGCCCGGATGGATTCGTCTTGGAATCACCTAATATTTGTCTCAGACATCAAATACAGCCTATGCAACCATTGTCACCGTACCGCCATGACCAAATTATATTTTTTGGCATTTTACAGCCATAAAACTAGAAATCCTCGCGAGTCCCAAATTTTTGTGTGCTATAGCCCATGTCTTCCGCCTTGGGCCCGGATGGTCCATCCTGGAATCGTCTAATATTTGTCTTGGACATCAAATACGGCATAATAAAACAATTTTCACCGCCCCTCCATGACCAAATTATATTTTTTGGCATTTTACAGCCATCAAACTGGAAATCCGCGCGAGACCCAAATTTTTGTGTGCTATAGCCCATGCCTTCTGCTTTAGGCCCGGATGGATCCATCCTGGAATCGCTTAATATTTGTCCCGGACATCAAATACGGTCTAAGAAACCATTGTCACAGCCCTGCCATGACCAATTTACATTTTTTGGCATTTTACAGCCATAAAACTGGAAATTCGCGCGAGTCCCAAATTTTTGTGTGATATAGCCCATGCCTTCCGTCGTGGGCCCGGATGGAACCGTCCTAGAATCGCCTAATATTTGTTGTGAACATCAAATACGTCCTAAGAAACCATTGTCACCGCACTGCCATGATCAATATACATTTTTTGGCATTTTACTGCCATAAAACTGGAAATCCGCGCGAGTCCCAAATTTTTATGTGCTATAGCCCATGTCGTCTGCTTTGGGCCCGGATAGATCCATCCTGGAATCGCCTAATATTTGTCTTGAAAATCAAATAAGGCCTAAGAAACCATTGTCACCGCCCCTCCATGACCAAATTAAATTTTTTGTCATTATACGGCCCTAAAACTAGAAATTCGTGCGAGTCCCAAAATTTTGTGTGCTATGGCCTTCTGCTTTGGGCCCGGATAGATCCGTCCTAGAATCGCTTAATATTTCTCTCAGACATCAAATACGGCCTAAGAAACCATTGTCGCCGCCTCGCCATGACCAAATTATATTTTTTGGCATTATACAGCCATAAAACCAGAAATTCGCGCTAGTCCCAAATTTTTGTGTGCTATAGCCCATGCCTTCCATCGTGGGCCCGGATGGATCCGTCCTGGAATCGCCTAATATTTGTCCCGGAGATCAAATATGGCCTAAGAACCATTGTCACCGCCCCGCCATGACCAAATTACATTTTTTGGCATTTTACAGCCATAAAACTCGAAATCCGTGTGAGTCCCAAATTTTTATGTGCTAGGGCCCGGATGGTTCCGTCCTGGAATCATCTATTATTTGTCTTGGACATCAAATACGGCATAATAAAACCATTTTCACCGCCCACCATGACCAAATTACATTTTTGGCATTTTACAGCCATAAAACTGGAAATCCGCGCGAGTCCCAAATTTTTGTGTGCTATAGCCCATGACGTCTGCTTTGGGCCCGGATAGATCCGTCCTGGAATCGCCTAATATTTGTCCTGGAAATCAAATACGACCTAAGAAACCATAGTCACCGCCCCGCCATGACCAAATTAAATTTTTTGGCATTATACAGAAATAAAACTAGAAATTCGCGCGAGTCCCAAATTTTTGTGTGCTATGGCCTTCTGCTTTGGGCCCGGATAGATCCGTCCTAAAATCGCTTAATATTTGTCTCAGACATCAAATACGGCCTAAGAAACCATTGTCACTGCCTCGCCATGACCAAATTATATTTTTTTGGCATTATACAGCCATAAAACTAGAAATTCGCGCTAGTCCCAAATTTTTGTGTGCTATAGCCCATGCCTTCCATCGTGGGCCCGGATGGATCCGTCCTGGAATCGCCTAATATTTGTCCCGAAGATCAAATATGTCCTAAGAACCATTGTCACCGCCCCGCCATGACCAAATTACATTTTTTGGCATTTTACAGCCATAAAACTCGAAATCCGTGCGAGTCCCAAATTTTTATGTGCTAGGGCCCGGATGGTTCCGTCCTGGAATCATCTATTATTTGTCTTGGACATCAAATACGGCATAATAAAACCATTTTCGCCGCCCAACATGACCAAATTACATTTTTGGCATTTTACAGCCATAAAACTAGAAATTCGCGCGAGTCCCAAATTTTTGTGTGCTATACCCCATGCCTTCTGATTTGGGCCCGGATAGATCCGTCCTAGAATCGCCTAATATTTGTCTTGGACATCAAATACGGCATTAAAAAACCATTTTCACTGCCCCGCCATGACCAAATTTATCTTTTTGCATTTTACAGCCATAAAACTAGAAATCCGCGTGAGTTCCAAATTTTTGTGTGCTATAGCCCATGCCTTCTGCTTTGGGCCCGGATGGATTCGTCTTGGAATCACCTAATATTTGTCTCAGACATCAAATACAGCCTATGCAACCATTGTCACCGTACCGCCATGACCAAATTATATTTTTTGGCATTTTACAGCCATAAAACTAGAAATCCTCGCGAGTCCCAAATTTTTGTGTGCTATAGCCCATGACATCTGCTTTGGGCCCGGATAGATCCGTCCTGGAATCGCCTAATATTTGTCCTGGAAATCAAATACGACCTAAGAAATCATTGTCACCGCCCCTCCATGACCAAATTAAATTTTTTGGCATTATACAGCCATAAAACTAGAAATTCGCGCGAGTCCCAAATTTTTGTGTGCTATGGCCTTCTACTTTGGGCCCGGATAGATCCGTCCTAAAATCGCTTAATATTTGTCTCAGACATCAAATACGGCCTAAGAAACCATTGTCACCGCCTCGCCATGACCAAATTATATTTTTTTGGCATTATACAGCCATAAAACTAGAAATTCGCGCTAGTCCCAAATTTTTGTGTGCTATAGCCCATGCCTTCCATCGTGGGCCCGGATGGATCCGTCCTGGAATCGGCTAATATTTGTCCCGGAGATCTAATATGGCCTAAGAACCATTGTCACCGCCCCGCCATGACCAAATTACATCTTTTGGCATTTTACAGCCATAAAACTCGAAATCCGTGCGAGTCCCAAATTTTTATGTGCTAGGGCCCGGATGGTTCCGTCCTGGAATCATCTATTATTTGTCTTGGACATCAAATACGGCATAATAAAACCATTTTCGCCGCCCACCATGACCAAATTACATTTTTGGCATTTTACAGCCATAAAACTAGAAATTCGCGCGAGTCCCAAATTTTTGTGTGCTATACCCCATGCCTTCTGATTTGGGCCCGGATAGATCCGTCCTAGAATCGCCTAATATTTGTCTTGGACATCAAATACGGCATTATAAAACCATTTTCACTGCCCCGCCATGACCAAATTTATCTTTTGGCATTTTACAGCCATAAAACTAGAAATCCGCGTGAGTTCCAAATTTTTGTGTGCTATAGCCCATGCCTTCTGCTTTGGGCCCGGATGGATTCGTCTTGGAATCGCCTAATATTTGTCTCAGACATCAAATACAGCCTATGCAACCATTGTCACCGTACCGCCATGACCAAATTATATTTTTTGGCATTTTACAGCCATAAAACTAGAAATCCTCGCGAGTCCCAAATTTTTGTGTGCTATAGCCCATGTCTTCCGCCTTGGGCCCAGATGGTCCATCCTGAAATCGTCTAATATTTGTCTTGGACATCAAATACGGCATAATAAAACAATTTTCACCGCCCCTCCATGACCAAATTATATTTTTTGGCATTTTACAGCCATAAAACTGGAAATTCGCGCGAGTCCCAAATTTTTGTGTGATATAGCCCATGCCTTCCGTCGTGGGCCCGGATGGAACCGTCCTAGAATCGCCTAATATTTGTTGTGAACATCAAATACGTCCTAAGAAACCATTGTCACCGCACTGCCATGATCAATATACATTTTTTGGCATTTTACTACCATAAAACTAGAAATTCGCGCTAGTCCCAAATTTTTGTGTGCTATAGCCCATGCCTTCCATCGTGGGCCCGGATGGATCCGTCCTGGAATTGCCTAATATTTGTCCCGAAGATCAAATAAGTCCTAAGAACCATTGTCACCGCCCAGCCATGACCAAATTACATTTTTTGGCATTTTACAGCCATAAAACTCGAAATCCGTGGGAGTCCCAAATTTTTGTGTGATATAGCCCATGCCTTCCGTCGTGGGCCCGGATGGAACCGTCCTAGAATCGCCTAATATTTGTTGTGAACATCAAATACGTCCTAAGAAACCATTGTCACCGCACTGCCATGATCAATATACATTTTTTGGCATTTTACTACCATAAAACTAGAAATTCGCGCTAGTCCCAAATTTTTGTGTGCTATAGCCCATGCCTTCCATCGTGGGCCCGGATGGATCCGTCCTGGAATTGCCTAATATTTGTCCCGAAGATCAAATAAGTCCTAAGAACCATTGTCACCGCCCAGCCATGACCAAATTACATTTTTTGGCATTTTACAGCCATAAAACTCGAAATCCGTGGGAGTCCCAAATTTTTGTGTGATATAGCCCATGCCTTCCGTCGTGGGCCCGGATGGAACCGTCCTAGAATCGCCTAATATTTGTTGTGAACATCAAATACGTCCTAAGAAACCATTGTCACCGCACTGCCATGATCAATATACATTTTTTGGCATTTTACTACCATAAAACTAGAAATTCGCGCTAGTCCCAAATTTTTGTGTGCTATAGCCCATGCCTTCCATCGTGGGCCCGGATGGATCCGTCCTGGAATTGCCTAATATTTGTCCCGAAGATCAAATAAGTCCTAAGAACCATTGTCACCGCCCAGCCATGACCAAATTACATTTTTTGGCATTTTACAGCCATAAAACTCGAAATCCGTGGGAGTCCCAAATTTTTGTGTGATATAGCCCATGCCTTCCGTCGTGGGCCCGGATGGAACCGTCCTAGAATCGCCTAATATTTGTTGTGAACATCAAATACGTCCTAAGAAACCATTGTCACCGCACTGCCATGATCAATATACATTTTTTGGCATTTTACTACCATAAAACTAGAAATTCGCGCTAGTCCCAAATTTTTGTGTGCTATAGCCCATGCCTTCCATCGTGGGCCCGGATGGATCCGTCCTGGAATTGCCTAATATTTGTCCCGAAGATCAAATAAGTCCTAAGAACCATTGTCACCGCCCAGCCATGACCAAATTACATTTTTTGGCATTTTACAGCCATAAAACTCGAAATCCGTGGGAGTCCCAAATTTTTATGTGCTAGGGCCCGGATGGTTCCGTCCTGGAATCATCTATTATTTGTCTTGGACATCAAATACGGCATAATAAAACCATTTTCGCCGCCCACCATGACCAAATTACATTTTTGGCATTTTACAGCCATAAAACTAGAAATTCGCGCGAGTCCCAAATTTTTGTGTGCTATACCCCATGCCTTCTGATTTGGGCCCGGATAGATCCGTCCTAGAATCGCCTAATATTTGTCTTGGACATCAAATACGGCATTATAAAACCATTTTCACTGCCCCGCCATGACCAAATTTATCTTTTGGCATTTTACAGCCATAAAACTAGAAATCCGCGTGAGTTCCAAATTTTTGTGTGCTATAGCCCATGCCTTCTGCTTTGGGCCCGGATGGATTCGTCTTGGAATCGCCTAATATTTGTCTCAGACATCAAATACAGCCTATGCAACCATTGTCACCGTACCGCCATGACCAAATTATATTTTTTGGCATTTTACAGCCATAAAACTAGAAATCCTCGCGAGTCCCAAATTTTTGTGTGCTATAGCCCATGTCTTCCGCCTTGGGCCCGGATGGTCCATCCTGAAATCGTCTAATATTTGTCTTGGACATCAAATACGGCATAATAAAACAATTTTCACCGCCCCTCCATGACCAAATTATATTTTTTGGCATTTTACAGCCATCAAACTGGAAATCCGCGCGAGACCCAAATTTTTGTGTGCTATAGCCCATGCCTTCTGCTTTAGGCCCGGATGGATCCATCCTGGAATCGCTTAATATTTGTCCCGGACATCAAATACGGTCTAAGAAACCATTGTCACAGCCCTGCCATGACCAATTTACATTTTTTGGCATTTTACAGCCATAAAACTGGAAATTCGCGCGAGTCCCAAATTTTTGTGTGATATAGCCCATGCCTTCCGTCGTGGGCCCGGATGGAACCGTCCTAGAATCGCCTAATATTTGTTGTGAACATCAAATACGTCCTAAGAAACCATTGTCACCGCACTGCCATGATCAATATACATTTTTTGGCATTTTACTGCCATAAAACTGGAAATCCGCGCGAGTCCCAAATTTTTATGTGCTATAGCCCATGTCGTCTGCTTTGGGCCCGGATAGATCCTTCCTGGAATCGCCTAATATTTGTCTTGAAAATCAAATATGGCCTAAGAAACCATTGTCACCGCCCCGCCATGACCAAATTAAATTTTTTGTCATTATACAGCCCTAAAACTAGAAATTCGTGCGAGTCCCAAAATTTTGTGTGCTATGGCCTTCTGCTTTGGGCCCGGATAGATCCGTCCTAGAATCGCTTAATATTTGTCTCAGACATCAAATACGGCCTAAGAAACCATTGTCACCGCCTCGCCATGACCAAATTATATTTTTTGGCATTATACAGCCATAAAACCAGAAATTCGCGCTAGTCCCAAATTTTTGTGTGCTATAGCCCATGCCTTCCATCGTGGGCCCGGATGGATCCGTCCTGGAATCGCCTAATATTTGTCCCGGAGATCAAATATGGCCTAAGAACCATTGTCACCGCCTCGCCATGACCAAATTACATTTTTTGGCATTTTACAGCCATAAAACTCGAAATCCGTGTGAGTCCCAAATTTTTATGTGCTAGGGCCCGGATGGTTCCGTCCTGGAATCATCTATTATTTGTCTTGGACATCAAATACGGCATAATAAAACCATTTTCACCACCCACCATGACCAAATTACATTTTTGGCATTTTACAGCCATAAAACTGGAAATCCGCGCGAGTCCCAAATTTTTGTGTGCTATAGCCCATGACGTCTGCTTTGGGCCCGGATAGATCCGTCCTGAAATCGCCTAATATTTGTCCTGGAAATCAAATACGACCTAAGAAACCATTGTCACCGCCCCGCCATGACCAAATTAAATTTTTTGGCATTATACAGAAATAAAACTAGAAATTCGCGCGAGTCCCAAATTTTTGTGTGCTATGGCCTTCTGCTTTGGGCCCGGATAGATCCGTCCTAAAATCGCTTAATATTTGTCTCAGACATCAAATACGGCCTAAGAAACCATTGTCACTGCCTCGCCATGACCAAATTATATTTTTTTGGCATTATACAGCCATAAAACTAGAAATTCGCGCTAGTACCAAATTTTTGTGTGCTATAGCCCATGCCTTCCATCGTGGGCCCGGATGGATCCGTCCTGGAATCGCCTAATATTTGTCCCGAAGATCAAATATGTCCTAAGAACCATTGTCACTGCCCCTCCATGACCAAATTACATTTTTTGGCATTTTACAGCCATAAAACTTGAAATCCGCGCGAGTCCCAAATTTTTGTGTGCTATAGCCCATGACGTCTGCTTTGGGCCTGGATAGATCCGTCCTGGAATCGCCTAATATTTGTCCTGGAAATCAAATACGACCTAAGAAACCATTGTCACCGCCCCGCCATGACCAAATTAAATTTTTTGGCATTATACAGCCATAAAACTAGAAATTCGCGCGAGTCCCAAATTTTTGTGTGCTATGGCCTTCTGCTTTGGGCCCGGATAGATCCGTCCTAAAATCGCTTAATATTTGTCTCAGACATCAAATACGGCCTAAGAAACCATTGTCACCGCCTCGCCATGACCAAATTATATTTTTTGGCATTATACAGCCATAAAACCATAAATTCGCGCTAGTCCCAAATTTTTGTGTGCTATAGCCCATGCCTTCCATCGTGGGCCCGGATGGATCCGTCCTGGAATCGCCTAATATTTGTCCCGGAGATCAAATATGGCCTAAGAACCATTGTCACCGCCCCGCCATGACCAAATTACATCTTTTGGCATTTTACAGCCATAAAACTCGAAATCCGTGCGAGTCCCAAATTTTTATGTGCTAGGGCCCGGATGGTTCCGTCCTGGAATCATCTATTATTTGTCTTGGACATCAAATACGGCATAATAAAACCATTTTCACCGCCCACCATGACCAAATTACATTTTTGGCATTTTACAGCCATAAAACTGGAAATCCGCGCGAGTCCCAAATTTTTGTGTGCTATAGCCCATGACGTCTGCTTTGGGCCCGGATAGATCCGTCCTGGAATCGCCTAATATTTGTCCTGGAAATCAAATACGACCTAAGAAACCATTGTCACCGCCCCGCCATGACCAAATTAAATTTTTTGGCATTATACAGAAATAAAACTAGAAATTCGCGCGAGTCCCAAATTTTTGTGTGCTATGGCCTTCTGCTTTGGGCCCGAATAGATCCGTCCTAAAATCGCTTAATATTTGTCTCAGACATCAAATACGGCCTAAGAAACCATTGTCACTGCCTCGCCATGACCAAATTATATTTTTTTGGCATTATACAGCCATAAAACTAGAAATTCGCGCTAGTCCCAAATTTTTGTGTGCTATAGCCCATGCCTTCCATCGTGGGCCCGGATGGATCCGTCATGGAATCGCCTAATATTTGTCCCTAAGATCAAATATGTCCTAAGAACCATTGTCACCGCCCCGCCATGACCAAATTACATTTTTTGGCATTTTACAGCCATAAAACTCGAAATCCGTGCGAGTCCCAAATTTTTATGTGCTAGGGCCCGGATGGTTCCGTCCTGGAATCATCTATTATTTGTATTGGACATCAAATACGGCATAATAAAACCATTTTCACCGCCCACCATGACCAAATTACATTTTTGGCATTTTACAGTCATAAAACTAGAAATCCGCGCGAGTCCCAAATTTTTGTGTGCTATAGCCCATGACGTCTGCTTTGGGCCCGGATAGATCCATCCTGGAATCGCCTAATATTTGTCCTAGAAATCAAATACGACCTAAGAAACCATTGTCACCGCCCCGCCGTGACCAAATTAAATTTTTTGGCATTATACAGCCATAAAACTAGAAATTCGCGCGAGTCCCAAATTTTTGTGTGCTATGGCCTTCTACTTTGGGCCCGGATAGATCCGTCCTAAAATCGCTTAATATTTGTCTCAGACATCAAATACGGCCTAAGAAACCATTGTCACCGCCTCGCCATGACTAAATTATATTTTTTTGGCATTATACAGCCATAAAACTAGAAATTCGCGCTAGTCCCAAATTTTTGTGTGCTATAGCCCATGCCTTCCATCGTGGGCCCGGATGGATCCGTCCTGGAATCGCCTAATATTTGTCCCGGAGATCAAATATGGCCTAAGAACCATTGTCACCGCCCCGCCATGACCAAATTACATCTTTTGGCATTTTACAGCCATAAAACTCGAAATCCGTGCGAGTCCCAAATTTTTATGTGCTAGGGCCCGGATGGTTCCGTCCTGGAATCATCTATTATTTGTCTTGGACATCAAATACGGCATAATAAAACCATTTTCACCGCCCACCATGACCAAATTACATTTTTGGCATTTTACAGCCATAAAACTGGAAATCCGCGCGAGTCCCAAATTTTTGTGTGCTATACCCCATGCCTTCTGATTTGGGCCCGGATAGATCCGTCCTAGAATCGCCTAATATTTGTCTTGGACATCAAATACGGCATTATAAAACCATTTTCACTGCCCCGCCATGACCAAATTTATCTTTTGGCATTTTACAGCCATAAAACTAGAAATCCGCGTGAGTTCCAAATTTTTGTGTGCTATAGCCCATGCCTTCTGCTTTGGGCCCGGATGGATTCGTCTTGGAATCGCCTAATATTTGTCTCAGACATCAAATACAGCCTATGCAACCATTGTCACCGTACCGCCATGACCAAATTATATTTTTTGGCATTTTACAGCCATAAAACTAGAAATCCTCGCGAGTCCCAAATTTTTGTGTGCTATAGCCCATGTCTTCCGCCTTGGGCCCGGATGGTCCATCCTGAAATCGTCTAATATTTGTCTTGGACATCAAATACGGCATAATAAAACAATTTTCACCGCCCCTCCATGACCAAATTATATTTTTTGGCATTTTACAGCCATCAAACTGGAAATCCGTGCGAGACCCAAATTTTTGTGTGCTATAGCCCATGCCTTCTGCTTTAGGCCCGGATGGATCCATCCTGGAATCGCTTAATATTTGTCCCGGACATCAAATACGGTCTAAGAAACCATTGTCACAGCCCTGCCATGACCAATTTACATTTTTTGGCATTTTACAGCCATAAAACTGGAAATTCGCGCGAGTCCCAAATTTTTGTGTGATATAGCCCATGCCTTCCGTCGTGGGCCCGGATGGAACCGTCCTAGAATCGCCTAATATTTGTTGTGAACATCAAATACGTCCTAAGAAACCATTGTCACCGCACTGCCATGATCAATATACATTTTTTGGCATTTTACTACCATAAAACTGGAAATCCGCGCGAGTCCCAAATTTTTATGTGCTATAGCCCATGTCGTCTGCTTTGGGCCCGGATAGATCCATCCTGGAATCGCCTAATATTTGTCTTGAAAATCAAATACGGCCTAAGAAACCATTGTCACCGCCCCGCCATGACCAAATTAAATTTTTTGTCATTATACAGCCCTAAAACTAGAAATTCGTGCGAGTCCCAAAATTTTGTGTGCTATGGCCTTCTGCTTTGGGCCCGGATAGATCCGTCCTAGAATCGCTTAATATTTGTCTCAGACATCAAATACGGCCTAAGAAACCATTGTCACCGCCTCGCCATGACCAAATTATATTTTTTGGCATTATACAGCCATAAAACCAGAAATTCGCGCTAGTCCCAAATTTTTGTGTGCTATAGCCCATGCCTTCCATCGTGGGCCCGGATGGATCCGTCCTGGAATCGCCTAATATTTGTCCCGGAGATCAAATATGGCCTAAGAACCATTGTCACCGCCCCTCCATGACCAAATTACATTTTTTGGCATTTTACAGCCATAAAACTCGAAATCCGTGCGAGTCCCAAATTTTTATGTGCTAGGGCCCGGATGGTTCCGTCCTGGAATCATCTATTATTTGTCTTGGACATCAAATACGGCATAATAAAACCATTTTCACCGCCCACCATGACCAAATTACATTTTTGGCATTTTACAGCCATAAAACTGGAAATCCGCGCGAGTCCCAAATTTTTGTGTGCTATAGCCCATGACGTCTGCTTTGGGCCCGGATAGATCCGTCCTGGAATCGCCTAATATTTGTCCTGGAAATCAAATACGACCTAAGAAACCATTGTCACCGCCCCGCCATGACCAAATTAAATTTTTTGGCATTATACAGAAATAAAACTAGAAATTCGCGCGAGTCCCAAATTTTTGTGTGCTATGGCCTTCTGCTTTGGGCCCGGATAGATCCGTCCTAAAATCGCTTAATATTTGTCTCAGACATCAAATACGGCCTAAGAAACCATTGTCACTGCCTCGCCATGACCAAATTATATTTTTTTGGCATTATACAGCCATAAAACTAGAAATTCGCGCTAGTCCCAAATTTTTGTGTGCTATAGCCCATGCCTTCCATCGTGGGCCCGGATGGATCCGTCCTGGAATCGCCTAATATTTGTCCCTAAGATCAAATATGTCCTAAGAACCATTGTCACCGCCCCGCCATGACCAAATTACATTTTTTGGCATTTTACAGCCATAAAACTCGAAATCCGTGCGAGTCCCAAATTTTTATGTGCTAGGGCCCGGATGGTTCCGTCCTGGAATCATCTATTATTTGTATTGGACATCAAATACGGCATAATAAAACCATTTTCACCGCCCACCATGACCAAATTACATTTTTGGCATTTTACAGTCATAAAACTAGAAATCCGCGCGAGTCCCAAATTTTTGTGTGCTATAGCCCATGACGTCTGCTTTGGGCCCGGATAGATCCATCCTGGAATCGCCTAATATTTGTCCTAGAAATCAAATACGACCTAAGAAACCATTGTCACCGCCCCGCCGTGACCAAATTAAATTTTTTGGCATTATACAGCCATAAAACTAGAAATTCGCGCGAGTCCCAAATTTTTGTGTGCTATGGCCTTCTACTTTGGGCCCGGATAGATCCGTCCTAAAATCGCTTAATATTTGTCTCAGACATCAAATACGGCCTAAGAAACCATTGTCACCGCCTCGCCATGACTAAATTATATTTTTTTGGCATTATACAGCCATAAAACTAGAAATTCGCGCTAGTCCCAAATTTTTGTGTGCTATAGCCCATGCCTTCCATCGTGGGCCCGGATGGATCCGTCCTGGAATCGCCTAATATTTGTCCCGGAGATCAAATATGGCCTAAGAACCATTGTCACCGCCCCGCCATGACCAAATTACATCTTTTGGCATTTTACAGCCATAAAACTCGAAATCCGTGCGAGTCCCAAATTTTTATGTGCTAGGGCCCGGATGGTTCCGTCCTGGAATCATCTATTATTTGTCTTGGACATCAAATACGGCATAATAAAACCATTTTCGCCGCCCACCATGACCAAATTACATTTTTGGCATTTTACAGCCATAAAACTAGAAATTCGCGCGAGTCCCAAATTTTTGTGTGCTATACCCCATGCCTTCTGATTTGGGCCCGGATAGATCCGTCCTAGAATCGCCTAATATTTGTCTTGGACATCAAATACGGCATTATAAAACCATTTTCACTGCCCCGCCATGACCAAATTTATCTTTTGGCATTTTACAGCCATAAAACTAGAAATCCGCGTGAGTTCCAAATTTTTGTGTGCTATAGCCCATGCCTTCTGCTTTGGGCCCGGATGGATTCGTCTTGGAATCGCCTAATATTTGTCTCAGACATCAAATACAGCCTATGCAACCATTGTCACCGTACCGCCATGACCAAATTATATTTTTTGGCATTTTACAGCCATAAAACTAGAAATCCTCGCGAGTCCCAAATTTTTGTGTGCTATAGCCCATGTCTTCCGCCTTGGGCCCGGATGGTCCATCCTGAAATCGTCTAATATTTGTCTTGGACATCAAATACGGCATAATAAAACAATTTTCACCGCCCCTCCATGACCAAATTATATTTTTTGGCATTTTACAGCCATCAAACTGGAAATCCGTGCGAGACCCAAATTTTTGTGTGCTATAGCCCATGCCTTCTGCTTTAGGCCCGGATGGATCCATCCTGGAATCGCTTAATATTTGTCCCGGACATCAAATACGGTCTAAGAAACCATTGTCACAGCCCTGCCATGACCAATTTATATTTTTTTGGCATTATACAGCCATAAAACTAGAAATTCGCGCTAGTCCCAAATTTTTGTGTGCTATAGCCCATGCCTTCCATCGTGGGCCCGGATGGATCCGTCCTGGAATCGCCTAATATTTGTCCCGGAGATCAAATATGGCCTAAGAACCATTGTCACCGCCCCGCCATGACCAAATTACATCTTTTGGCATTTTACAGCCATAAAACTCGAAATCCGTGCGAGTCCCAAATTTTTATGTGCTATAGCCCATGTCGTCTGCTTTGGGCCCGGATAGATCCATCCTGGAATCGCCTAATATTTGTCTTGAAAATCAAATACGGCCTAAGAAACCATTGTCACCGCCCCGCCATGACCAAATTAAATTTTTTGTCATTATACAGCCCTAAAACTAGAAATTCGTGCGAGTCCCAAAATTTTGTGTGCTATGGCCTTCTGCTTTGGGCCCGGATAGATCCGTCCTAGAATCGCTTAATATTTGTCTCAGACATCAAATACGGCCTAAGAAACCATTGTCACCGCCTCGCCATGACCAAATTATATTTTTTGGCATTATACAGCCATAAAACCAGAAATTCGCGCTAGTCCCAAATTTTTGTGTGCTATAGCCCATGCCTTCCATCGTGGGCCCGGATGGATCCGTCCTGGAATCGCCTAATATTTGTCCCGGAGATCAAATATGGCCTAAGAACCATTGTCACCGCCCCGCCATGACCAAATTACATTTTTTGGCATTTTACAGCCATAAAACTCGAAATCCGTGCGAGTCCCAAATTTTTATGTGCTAGGGCCCGGATGGTTCCGTCCTGGAATCATCTATTATTTGTCTTGGACATCAAATACGGCATAATAAAACCATTTTCACCGCCCACCATGACCAAATTACATTTTTGGCATTTTACAGCCATAAAACTGGAAATCCGCGCGAGTCCCAAATTTTTGTGTGCTATAGCCCATGACGTCTGCTTTGGGCCCGGATAGATCCGTCCTGGAATCGCCTAATATTTGTCCTGGAAATCAAATACGACCTAAGAAACCATTGTCACCGCCCCGCCATGACCAAATTAAATTTTTTGGCATTATACAGAAATAAAACTAGAAATTCGCGCGAGTCCCAAATTTTTGTGTGCTATGGCCTTCTACTTTGGGCCCGGATAGATCCGTCCTAAAATCGCTTAATATTTGTCTCAGACATCAAATACGGCCTAAGAAACCATTGTCACCGCCTCGCCATGACTAAATTATATTTTTTTGGCATTATACAGCCATAAAACTAGAAATTCGCGCTAGTCCCAAATTTTTGTGTGCTATAGCCCATGCCTTCCATCGTGGGCCCGGATGGATCCGTCCTGGAATCGCCTAATATTTGTCCCGGAGATCAAATATGGCCTAAGAACCATTGTCACCGCCCCGCCATGACCAAATTACATCTTTTGGCATTTTACAGCCATAAAACTCGAAATCCGTGCGAGTCCCAAATTTTTATGTGCTAGGGCCCGGATGGTTCCGTCCTGGAATCATCTATTATTTGTCTTGGACATCAAATACGGCATAATAAAACCATTTTCGCCGCCCACCATGACCAAATTACATTTTTGGCATTTTACAGCCATAAAACTAGAAATTCGCGCGAGTCCCAAATTTTTGTGTGCTATACCCCATGCCTTCTGATTTGGGCCCGGATAGATCCGTCCTAGAATCGCCTAATATTTGTCTTGGACATCAAATACGGCATTATAAAACCATTTTCACTGCCCCGCCATGACCAAATTTATCTTTTGGCATTTTACAGCCATAAAACTAGAAATCCGCGTGAGTTCCAAATTTTTGTGTGCTATAGCCCATGCCTTCTGCTTTGGGCCCGGATGGATTCGTCTTGGAATCGCCTAATATTTGTCTCAGACATCAAATACAGCCTATGCAACCATTGTCACCGTACCGCCATGACCAAATTATATTTTTTGGCATTTTACAGCCATAAAACTAGAAATCCTCGCGAGTCCCAAATTTTTGTGTGCTATAGCCCATGTCTTCCGCCTTGGGCCCGGATGGTCCATCCTGAAATCGTCTAATATTTGTCTTGGACATCAAATACGGCATAATAAAACAATTTTCACCGCCGCTCCATGACCAAATTATATTTTTTGGCATTTTACAGCCATCAAACTGGAAATCCGTGCGAGACCCAAATTTTTGTGTGCTATAGCCCATGCCTTCTGCTTTAGGCCCGGATGGATCCATCCTGGAATCGCTTAATATTTGTCCCGAACATCAAATACGGTCTAAGAAACCATTGTCACAGCCCTTCCATGACCAATTTACATTTTTTGGCATTTTACAGCCATAAAACTAGAAATTCGCGCGAGTCCCAAATTTTTGTGTGATATAGCCCATGCCTTCCGTCGTGGGCCCGGATGGAACCGTCCTAGAATCGCCTAATATTTGTTGTGAACATCAAATACGTCCTAAGAACCCATTGTCACCGCACTGCCATGATCAATATACATTTTTTGGCATTTTACTACCATAAAACTGGAAATCCGCGCGAGTCCCAAATTTTTATGTGCTATAGCCCATGTCGTCTGCTTTGGGCCCGGATAGATCCATCCTGGAATCGCCTAATATTTTTCTTGAAAATCAAATACGGCCTAAGAAACCATTGTCACCGCCCCGCCATGACCAAATTAAATTTTTTGTCATTATACAGCCCTAAAACTAGAAATTCGTGCGAGTCCCAAAATTTTGTGCGCTATGGCCTTCTGCTTTGGGCCCGGATAGATCCGTCCTAGAATCGCTTAATATTTGTCTCAGACATCAAATACGGCCTAAGAAACCATTGTCACCGCCTCGCCATGACCAAATTATATTTTTTGGCATTATACAGCCATAAAACCAGAAATTCGCGCTAGTCCCAAATTTTTGTGTGCTATAGCCCATGCCTTCCATCGTGGGCCCGGATGGATCCGTCCTGGAATCGCCTAATATTTGTCACGGAGATCAAATATGGCCTAAGAACCATTGTCACCGCCCCGCCATGACCAAATTACATTTTTTGGCATTTTACAGCCATAAAACTCGAAATCCGTGCGAGTCCCAAATTTTTATGTGCTAGGGCCCGGATGGTTCCGTCCTGGAATCATCTATTATTTGTCTTGGACATCAAATACGGCATAATAAAACCATTTTCACCGCCCACCATGACCAAATTACATTTTTGGCATTTTACAGCCATAAAACTGGAAATCCGCGCGAGTCCCAAATTTTTGTGTGCTATACCCCATGCCTTCTGATTTGGGCCCGGATAGATCCGTCCTAGAATCGCCTAATATTTGTCTTGGACATCAAATACGGCATTATAAAACCATTTTCACTGCCCCGCCATGACCAAATTTATCTTTTGGCATTTTACAGCCATAAAACTAGAAATCCGCGTGAGTTCCAAATTTTTGTGTGCTATAGCCCATGCCTTCTGCTTTGGGCCCGGATGGATTCGTCTTGGAATCGCCTAATATTTGTCTCAGACATCAAATACAGCCTATGCAACCATTGTCACCGTACCGCCATGACCAAATTATATTTTTTGGCATTTTACAGCCATAAAACTAGAAATCCTCGCGAGTCCCAAATTTTTGTGTGCTATAGCCCATGTCTTCCGCCTTGGGCCCGGATGGTCCATCCTGAAATCGTCTAATATTTGTCTTGGACATCAAATACGGCATAATAAAACAATTTTCACCGCCCCTCCATGACCAAATTATATTTTTTGGCATTTTACAGCCATCAAACTGGAAATCCGTGCGAGACCCAAATTTTTGTGTGCTATAGCCCATGCCTTCTGCTTTAGGCCCGGATGGATCCATCCTGGAATCGCTTAATATTTGTCCCGGACATCAAATACGGTCTAAGAAACCATTGTCACAGCCCTGCCATGACCAATTTACATTTTTTGGCATTTTACAGCCATAAAACTGGAAATTCGCGCGAGTCCCAAATTTTTGTGTGATATAGCCCATGCCTTCCGTCGTGGGCCCGGATGGAACCGTCCTAGAATCGCCTAATATTTGTTGTGAACATCAAATACGTCCTAAGAAACCATTGTCACCGCACTGCCATGATCAATATACATTTTTTGGCATTTTACTACCATAAAACTGGAAATCCGCGCGAGTCCCAAATTTTTATGTGCTATAGCCCATGTCGTCTGCTTTGGGCCCGGATAGATCCATCCTGGAATCGCCTAATATTTTTCTTGAAAATCAAATACGGCCTAAGAAACCATTGTCACCGCCCCGCCATGACCAAATTAAATTTTTTGTCATTATACAGCCCTAAAACTAGAAATTCGTGCGAGTCCCAAAATTTTGTGCGCTATGGCCTTCTGCTTTGGGCCCGGATAGATCCGTCCTAGAATCGCTTAATATTTGTCTCAGACATCAAATACGGCCTAAGAAACCATTGTCACCGCCTCGCCATGACCAAATTATATTTTTTGGCATTATACAGCCATAAAACCAGAAATTCGCGCTAGTCCCAAATTTTTGTGTGCTATAGCCCATGCCTTCCATCGTGGGCCCGGATGGATCCGTCCTGGAATCGCCTAATATTTGTCCCGGAGATCAAATATGGCCTAAGAACCATTGTCACCGCCCCGCCATGACCAAATTACATCTTTTGGCATTTTACAGCCATAAAACTCGAAATCCGTGCGAGTCCCAAATTTTTATGTGCTAGGGCCCGGATGGTTCCGTCCTGGAATCATCTATTATTTGTCTTGGACATCAAATACGGCATAATAAAACCATTTTCACCGCCCACCATGACCAAATTACATTTTTGGCATTTTACAGCCATAAAACTGGAAATCCGCGCGAGTCCCAAATTTTTGTGTGCTATAGCCCATGACGTCTGCTTTGGGCCCGGATAGATCCGTCCTGGAATCGCCTAATATTTGTCCTGGAAATCAAATACGACCTAAGAAACCATTGTCACCGCCCCGCCATGACCAAATTAAATTTTTTGGCATTATACAGAAATAAAACTAGAAATTCGCGCGAGTCCCAAATTTTTGTGTGCTATGGCCTTCTACTTTGGGCCCGGATAGATCCGTCCTAAAATCGCTTAATATTTGTCTCAGACATCAAATACGGCCTAAGAAACCATTGTCACCGCCTCGCCATGACTAAATTATATTTTTTTGGCATTATACAGCCATAAAACTAGAAATTCGCGCTAGTCCCAAATTTTTGTGTGCTATAGCCCATGCCTTCCATCGTGGGCCCGGATGGATCCGTCCTGGAATCGCCTAATATTTGTCCCGGAGATCAAATATGGCCTAAGAACCATTGTCACCGCCCCGCCATGACCAAATTACATCTTTTGGCATTTTACAGCCATAAAACTCGAAATCCGTGCGAGTCCCAAATTTTTATGTGCTATAGCCCATGTCGTCTGCTTTGGGCCCGGATAGATCCATCCTGGAATCGCCTAATATTTGTCTTGAAAATCAAATACGGCCTAAGAAACCATTGTCACCGCCCCGCCATGACCAAATTAAATTTTTTGTCATTATACAGCCCTAAAACTAGAAATTCGTGCGAGTCCCAAAATTTTGTGTGCTATGGCCTTCTGCTTTGGGCCCGGATAGATCCGTCCTAGAATCGCTTAATATTTGTCTCAGACATCAAATACGGCCTAAGAAACCATTGTCACCGCCTCGCCATGACCAAATTATATTTTTTGGCATTATACAGCCATAAAACCAGAAATTCGCGCTAGTCCCAAATTTTTGTGTGCTATAGCCCATGCCTTCCATCGTGGGCCCGGATGGATCCGTCCTGGAATCGCCTAATATTTGTCCCGGAGATCAAATATGGCCTAAGAACCATTGTCACCGCCCCGCCATGACCAAATTACATTTTTTGGCATTTTACAGCCATAAAACTCGAAATCCGTGCGAGTCCCAAATTTTTATGTGCTAGGGCCCGGATGGTTCCGTCCTGGAATCATCTATTATTTGTCTTGGACATCAAATACGGCATAATAAAACCATTTTCACCGCCCACCATGACCAAATTACATTTTTGGCATTTTACAGCCATAAAACTGGAAATCCGCGCGAGTCCCAAATTTTTGTGTGCTATAGCCCATGACGTCTGCTTTGGGCCCGGATAGATCCGTCCTGGAATCGCCTAATATTTGTCCTGGAAATCAAATACGACCTAAGAAACCATTGTCACCGCCCCGCCATGACCAAATTAAATTTTTTGGCATTATACAGAAATAAAACTAGAAATTCGCGCGAGTCCCAAATTTTTGTGTGCTATGGCCTTCTACTTTGGGCCCGGATAGATCCGTCCTAAAATCGCTTAATATTTGTCTCAGACATCAAATACGGCCTAAGAAACCATTGTCACCGCCTCGCCATGACTAAATTATATTTTTTTGGCATTATACAGCCATAAAACTAGAAATTCGCGCTAGTCCCAAATTTTTGTGTGCTATAGCCCATGCCTTCCATCGTGGGCCCGGATGGATCCGTCCTGGAATCGCCTAATATTTGTCCCGGAGATCAAATATGGCCTAAGAACCATTGTCACCGCCCCGCCATGACCAAATTACATCTTTTGGCATTTTACAGCCATAAAACTCGAAATCCGTGCGAGTCCCAAATTTTTATGTGCTAGGGCCCGGATGGTTCCGTCCTGGAATCATCTATTATTTGTCTTGGACATCAAATACGGCATAATAAAACCATTTTCGCCGCCCACCATGACCAAATTACATTTTTGGCATTTTACAGCCATAAAACTAGAAATTCGCGCGAGTCCCAAATTTTTGTGTGCTATACCCCATGCCTTCTGATTTGGGCCCGGATAGATCCGTCCTAGAATCGCCTAATATTTGTCTTGGACATCAAATACGGCATTATAAAACCATTTTCACTGCCCCGCCATGACCAAATTTATCTTTTGGCATTTTACAGCCATAAAACTAGAAATCCGCGTGAGTTCCAAATTTTTGTGTGCTATAGCCCATGCCTTCTGCTTTGGGCCCGGATGGATTCGTCTTGGAATCGCCTAATATTTGTCTCAGACATCAAATACAGCCTATGCAACCATTGTCACCGTACCGCCATGACCAAATTATATTTTTTGGCATTTTACAGCCATAAAACTAGAAATCCTCGCGAGTCCCAAATTTTTGTGTGCTATAGCCCATGTCTTCCGCCTTGGGCCCGGATGGTCCATCCTGAAATCGTCTAATATTTGTCTTGGACATCAAATACGGCATAATAAAACAATTTTCACCGCCGCTCCATGACCAAATTATATTTTTTGGCATTTTACAGCCATCAAACTGGAAATCCGTGCGAGACCCAAATTTTTGTGTGCTATAGCCCATGCCTTCTGCTTTAGGCCCGGATGGATCCATCCTGGAATCGCTTAATATTTGTCCCGGACATCAAATACGGTCTAAGAAACCATTGTCACAGCCCTTCCATGACCAATTTACATTTTTTGGCATTTTACAGCCATAAAACTAGAAATTCGCGCGAGTCCCAAATTTTTGTGTGATATAGCCCATGCCTTCCGTCGTGGGCCCGGATGGAACCGTCCTAGAATCGCCTAATATTTGTTGTGAACATCAAATACGTCCTAAGAAACCATTGTCACCGCACTGCCATGATCAATATACATTTTTTGGCATTTTATTTCCATAAAACTGGAAATCTGCGTGAGTCCCAAATTTTTATGTGCTATAGTCCATGTCGTCTTCTTTGGGCCCGGATAGATCCATCCTGGAATCGCCTAATATTTGTCCTGCAAATCAAATACGGCCTAAGAAACCATTGTCACTGCCCCGCCATGACCAAATTAAATTTTTTGGCATTATACAGCCATAAAACAAGAAATTCGCGCGAGTCCCAAAATTTTGTGTGCTATGGCCTTCTGCTTTGGGCCCGGATAGATCCGTCCTAGAATCGCTTAATATTTGTCTCAGACATCAAATACGGCCTAAGAAACCATTGTCACCGCCTCGCCATGACCAAATTATATTTTTTGGCATTATACAGCCATAAAACCAGAAATTCGCGCTAGTCCCAAATTTTTGTGTGCTATAGCCCATGCCTTCCATCGTGGGCCCGGATGGATCCGTCCTGGAATCGCCTAATATTTGTCCCGGAGATCAAATATGGCCTAAGAACCATTGTCACCGCCCCGCCATGACCAAATTACATTTTTTGGCATTTTACAGCCATAAAACTCGAAATCCGTGCGAGTCCCAAATTTTTATGTGCTAGGGCCCGGATGGTTCCGTCCTGGAATCATCTATTATTTGTCTTGGACATCAAATACGGCATAATAAAACCATTTTCACCGCCCACCATGACCAAATTACATTTTTGGCATTTTACAGCCATAAAACTGGAAATCCGCGCGAGTCCCAAATTTTTGTGTGCTATAGCCCATGACGTCTGCTTTGGGCCCGGATAGATCCGTCCTGGAATCGCCTAATATTTGTCCTGGAAATCAAATACGACCTAAGAAACCATTGTCACCGCCCCGCCATGACCAAATTAAATTTTTTGGCATTATACAGAAATAAAACTAGAAATTCGCGCGAGTCCCAAATTTTTGTGTGCTATGGCCTTCTGCTTTAGGCCCGGATGGATCCGTCCTGGAATCGCCTAATATTTGTCCCGGACATCAAATACGGCCTAAGAAACCATTGTCACGGCCCTGCCATGACCAATTTACATTTTTTGGCATTTTGCAGCCATAAAACTGGAAATTCGCGCGAGTCCCAAATTTTTGTGTGATATAGCCCATGCCTTCAGTCGTGGGCCCGGATGGAACCATCCTGGAATCGCCTAATATTTGTTCTGAACATCAAATACGGCCTAAGAAACCATTGTCACCGCACTGCCATGATCAAATTACATTTTTTGGCATTTTACAGCCATAAAACTGGAAATCTGCGTGAGTCCCAAATTTTTATGTGCTATAGTCCATGTCGTCTTCTTTGGGCCCGGATAGATCCATCCTGGAATCGCCTAATATTTGTCCTGGAAATCAAATACGGCCTAAGAAACCATTGTCACTGCCCCGCCATGACCAAATTTTATTTTTTGGCATTATACAGCCATAAAACAAGAAATTCGCGCGAGTCCCAAATTTTTGTGTGCTATACCCCATGCCTTCTGCTTTGGGTCCGGATAGATCCGTCCTAGAATCGCCTAATATTTGTCTCGGACATCAAATACGGCCTAAGAAACCATTGTCACCGCCTCGCCATGACCAAATTAAATTTTTTGGCATTATACAGCCATAAAACTAGAAATCCGCGCGAGTCCCAAATTTTTGTGTGCTATAGCCCATGACGTCTGCTTTGGGCCCGGATAGATCCGTCCTGGAATCGCCTAATATTTGTCCTGGAAATCAAATACGACCTAAGAAACCATTGTCACCGCCCCGCCATGACCAAATTAAATTTTTTGGCATTATACAGAAATAAAACTAGAAATTCGCGCGAGTCCCAAATTTTTGTGTGCTATGGCCTTCTGCTTTGGGCCCGGATAGATCCGTCCTAAAATCGCTTAATATTTGTCTCAGACATCAAATACGGCCTAAGAAACCATTGTCACCGCCTCGCCATGACCAAATTATATTTTTTTGGCATTATACAGCCATAAAACTAGAAATTCGCGCTAGTCCCAAATTTTTGTGTGCTATAGCCCATGCCTTCCATCGTGGGCCCGGATGGATCCATCCTGGAATCGCCTAATATTTGTCCCGAAGATCAAATATGTCCTAAGAACCATTGTCACCGCCCCGCCATGACCAAATTACATTTTTTGGCATTTTACAGCCATAAAACTCGAAATCCGTGCGAGTCCCAAATTTTTATGTGCTAGGGCCCGGATGGTTCCGTCCTGGAATCATCTATTATTTGTCTTGGACATCAAATACGGCATAATAAAACCATTTTCACCGCCCACCATGACCAAATTACATTTTTGGCATTTTACAGCCATAAAACTAGAAATTCGCGCGAGTCCCAAATTTTTGTGTGCTATACCCCATGCCTTCTGATTTGGGCCCGGATAGATCCGTCCTAGAATCGCCTAATATTTGTCTCGGACATCAAATACGGCCTAAGAAACCATTGTCACCGCCTCGCCATGACCAAATTAAATTTTTTGGCATTATACAGCCATAAAACTAGAAATTCGCGTGTGTCCCAAATTTTTGTGTGCTATAGCCCATGCCTTCCATCGTGGGCCCAGATGGATCCGTCCTGAAATCGTCTAATATTTGTCCCGAACATCAAATACGGCCTAAGAACCATTGTCACCACCCCTCCATGACCAAATTACATTTTTTGGCATTTTACAGCCATCAAACTGGAAATTCGCGCGAGTCCCAAATTTTTGTGTGCTATAGCCCATGCCTTCCGCCTTGGGCCCGGATGGTTCCATTCTGGAATCATCTAATATTTGTCTCGGACATCAAATACGTCCTAAGAAACCATTTTCACCGCCTCGCCATGACCAAATTTAATTTTTTGGCATTATACAGCCATAAAACTAGAAATTCGCGCGAGTCCCAAATTTTTGTGTGTTATACCCCATGCCTTCTGCTTTGGGTCCGGATAGATCCGTCCTAGAATCTCCTAATATTTGTCTCGGACATCAAATACGGCCTAAGAAACCATTGTCACCGCCTCGCCATGACCAAATTAAATTTTTTGGCATTATACAGCCATAAAACTAGAAATTCGCGCTAGTCACAAATTTTTGTGTGCTACAGCCCATGCCTTCCATCGTGGGCCCGGATGGATCCGTCCTGGAATCGCCTAATATTTTTGCCGGACATCAAATATGGCCTAAGAACCATTGTCACCGCCCCGCCATGACCAAATTACATTTTTGGCATTTTACAGCCATAAAACTCGAAATCTGTGCGAGTCCCTAATTTTTATGTGCTAGCCCGAATGGTTCCGTCCTGGAATCATCTATTATTTGTCTTGGATATCAAATACGGCATATTAAAACCATTTTCACTGCCCACCATGACCAAATTACATTTTTGGCATTTTACAGCCATAAAACTTGAAATCCGCGCGAGTCCCAAATTTTTGTGTGCTATAGCCCATGACGTCTGCTTTGGGCCCGGATAGATCCGTCCTAGAATCGCCTAATATTTGTCCTGGAAATCAAATACGACCTAAGAAACCATTGTCACCGCCCCGCCATGACCAAATTATATTTTTTGGCATATTACAGCCATCAAACTCGAAATCCGTGCGAGTCCCAAATTTTTGTGTGCTATAGCCCATGCCTTCCGCCTTGGGCCCGGATGGTTCCATTCTGGAATCATCTAATATTTGTCTTGGACATCAAATACGGCATAATAAAACCATTTTCACCGCACCGCCATGACCAAATTATATCTTTTGGCATTTTACAGCCATAAAACGAGAAATCCGTGCGAGTCCCAAATTTTTGTGTGCTATAGCCCATGCCTTCTGCTTTGGGCCCGGATGGATCCGTCTTGGAATCGCCTAATATTTGTCTCAGACATCAAATACAGCCTAAGCAACCATTGTCACCGCACCGCCATGACCAAATTATATTTTTTGGCATTTTACAGCCATAAAACTAGAAATCCTCACGAGTCCCAAATTTTTGTGGGCTATAGCCCATGTCTTCCGCCTTGGGCCCCGATGGTCCATCCTGGAATCGTCTAATATTTGTCTTGGACATCAAATACGGCATAATAAAACCATTTTCACCGCCCCTCCATGACCAAATTATATTTTTTGGCATTTTACAGCCATCAAACTGGAAATCCGCGCGAGACCCAAATTTTTGTGTGCTATCGTCCATGCCTTCTGCTTTAGGCCCGGATGGATCCATCCTGGAATCGCCTAATATTTGTCCCGGACATCAAATACGGCCTAAGAAACCATTGTCACGGCCCTGCCATGACCAATTTACATTTTTTGGCATTTTGCAGCCATAAAACTGGAAATTCGCGCGAGTCCCAAATTTTTGTGTAATATAGCCCATGCCTTCAGTCGTGGGCCCGGATGGAACCATCCTGGAATCGCCTAATATTTGTTCTGAACATCAAATACGGCCTAAGAAACCATTGTCACCGCACTGCCATGATCAAATTACATTTTTTGGCATTTTACAGCCATAAAACTGGAAATCTGCGTGAGTCCCAAATTTTTATGTGCTATAGTCCATGTCGTCTTCTTTGGGCCCGGATAGATCCATCCTGGAATCGCCTAATATTTGTCCTGCAAATCAAATACGGCCTAAGAAACCATTGTCACTGCCCCGCCATGACCAAATTTTATTTTTTGGCATTATACAGCCATAAAACAAGAAATTCGCGCGAGTCCCAAATTTTTGTGTGCTATACCCCATGCCTTCTGCTTTGGGTCCGGATAGATCCGTCCTAGAATCGCCTAATATTTGTCTCGGACATCAAATACGGCCTAAGAAACCATTGTCACCGCCTCGCCATGACCAAATTAAATTTTTTGGCATTATACAGCCATAAAACTAGAAATCCGCGCGAGTCCCAAATTTTTGTGTGCTATAGCCCATGACGTCTGCTTTGGGCCTGGATAGATCCGTCCTGGAATCGCCTAATATTTGTCCTGGAAATCAAATACGACTAAAGAAACCATTGTCACCGCCCCGCCATGACCAAATTAAATTTTTTGGCATTATACAGAAATAAAACTAGAAATTCGCGCGAGTCCCAAATTTTTGTGTGCTATGGCCTTCTGCTTTGGGCCCGGATAGATCCGTCCTAAAATCGCTTAATATTTGTCTCAGACATCAAATACGGCCTAAGAAACCATTGTCACCACCTCGCCATGACCAAATTATATTTTTTTGGCATTATACAGCCATAAAACTAGAAATTCGCGCTAGTCCCAAATTTTTGTGTGCTATACCCCATGCCTTCTGATTTGGGCCCGGATAGATCCGTCCTAGAATCGCCTAATATTTGTCTCGGACATCAAATACGGCCTAAGAAACCATTGTCACCGCCTCGCCATGACCAAATTAAATTTTTTGGCATTATACAGCCATAAAACTAGAAATTCGCGTGTGTCCCAAATTTTTGTGTGCTATAGCCCATGCCTTCCATCGTGGGCCCAGATGGATCCGTCCTGAAATCGTCTAATATTTGTCCCGAACATCAAATACGGCCTAAGAACCATTGTCACCACCCCTCCATGACCAAATTATATTTTTTGGCATATTACAGCCATCAAACTCGAAATCCGTGCGAGTCCCAAATTTTTGTGTGCTATAGCCCATGCCTTCCGCCTTGGGCCCGGATGGTTCCATTCTGGAATCATCTAATATTTGTCTCGGACATCAAATACGTCCTAAGAAACCATTTTCACCGCCTCGCCATGACCAAATTTAATTTTTTGGCATTATACAGCCATAAAACTAGAAATTCGCGCGAGTCCCAAATTTTTGTGTGTTATACCCCATGCCTTCTGCTTTGGGTCCGGATAGATCCGTCCTAGAATCTCCTAATATTTGTCTCGGACATCAAATACGGCCTAAGAAACCATTGTCACCGCCTCGCCATGACCAAATTAAATTTTTTGGCATTATACAGCCATAAAACTAGAAATTCGCGCTAGTCCCAAATTTTTGTGTGCTACAGCCCATGCCTTCCATCGTGGGCCCGGATGGATCCGTCCTGGAATCGCCTAATATTTGTGACGGACATCAAATACGGCCTAAGAACCATTGTCACCGCCCCGCCATGACCAAATTACATTTTTGGCATTTTACAGCCATAAAACTCGAAATCCATGCGAGTCCCTAATTTTTATGTGCTAGCCCGGATGGTTCCGTCCTGGAATCATCTATTATTTGTCTTGGATATCAAATACGGCATAATAAAACCATTTTCACTGCCCACCATGACCAAATTACATTTTTGGCATTTTACAGCCATAAAACTTGAAATCCGCGCGAGTCCCAAATTTTTGTGTGCTATAGCCCATGACGTCTGCTTTGGGCCCGGATAGATCCGTCCTAGAATCGCCTAATATTTGTCCTGGAAATCAAATACGACCTAAGAAACCATTGTCACCGCCCCGCCATGACCAAATTATATTTTTTGGCATATTACAGCCATCAAACTCGAAATCCGTGCGAGTCCCAAATTTTTGTGTGCTATAGCCCATGCCTTCCGCCTTGGGCCCGGATGGTTCCATTCTGGAATCATCTAATATTTGTCTTGGACATCAAATACGGCATAATAAAACCATTTTCACCGCACCGCCATGACCAAATTATATCTTTTGGCATTTTACAGCCATAAAACGAGAAATCCGTGCGAGTCCCAAATTTTTGTGTGCTATAGCCCATGCCTTCTGCTTTGGGCCCGGATGGATCCGTCTTGGAATCGCCTAATATTTGTCTCAGACATCAAATACAGCCTAAGCAACCATTGTCACCGCACCGCCATGACCAAATTATATTTTTTGGCATTTTACAGCCATAAAACTAGAAATCCTCACGAGTCCCAAATTTTTGTGGGCTATAGCCCATGTCTTCCGCCTTGGGCCCCGATGGTCCATCCTGGAATCGTCTAATATTTGTCTTGGACATCAAATACGGCATAATAAAACCATTTTCACCGCCCCTCCATGACCAAATTATATTTTTTGGCATTTTACAGCCATCAAACTGGAAATCCGCGCGAGACCCAAATTTTTGTGTGCTATCGTCCATGCCTTCTGCTTTAGGCCCGGATGGATCCATCCTGGAATCGCCTAATATTTGTCCCGGACATCAAATACGGCCTAAGAAACCATTGTCACGGCCCTGCCATGACCAATTTACATTTTTTGGCATTTTGCAGCCATAAAACTGGAAATTCGCGCGAGTCCCAAATTTTTGTGTAATATAGCCCATGCCTTCAGTCGTGGGCCCGGATGGAACCATCCTGGAATCGCCTAATATTTGTTCTGAACATCAAATACGGCCTAAGAAACCATTGTCACCGCACTGCCATGATCAAATTACATTTTTTGGCATTTTACAGCCATAAAACTGGAAATCTGCGTGAGTCCCAAATTTTTATGTGCTATAGTCCATGTCGTCTTCTTTGGGCCCGGATAGATCCATCCTGGAATCGCCTAATATTTGTCCTGCAAATCAAATACGGCCTAAGAAACCATTGTCACTGCCCCGCCATGACCAAATTTTATTTTTTGGCATTATACAGCCATAAAACAAGAAATTCGCGCGAGTCCCAAATTTTTGTGTGCTATACCCCATGCCTTCTGCTTTGGGTCCGGATAGATCCGTCCTAGAATCGCCTAATATTTGTCTCGGACATCAAATACGGCCTAAGAAACCATTGTCACCGCCTCGCCATGACCAAATTAAATTTTTTGGCATTATACAGCCATAAAACTAGAAATCCGCGCGAGTCCCAAATTTTTGTGTGCTATAGCCCATGACGTCTGCTTTGGGCCCGGATAGATCCGTCCTGGAATCGCCTAATATTTGTCCTGGAAATCAAATACGACTAAAGAAACCATTGTCACCGCCCCGCCATGACCAAATTAAATTTTTTGGCATTATACAGAAATAAAACTAGAAATTCGCGCGAGTCCCAAATTTTTGTGTGCTATGGCCTTCTGCTTTGGGCCCGGATAGATCCGTCCTAAAATCGCTTAATATTTGTCTCAGACATCAAATACGGCCTAAGAAACCATTGTCACCACCTCGCCATGACCAAATTATATTTTTTTGGCATTATACAGCCATAAAACTAGAAATTCGCGCTAGTCCCAAATTTTTGTGTGCTATAGCCCATGCCTTCCATCGTGGGCCCGGATGGATCCGTCCTGGAATCGCCTAATATTTGTCCCGAAGATCAAATATGTCCTAAGAACCATTGTCACCGCCCCGCCATGACCAAATTACATTTTTTGGCATTTTACAGCCATAAAACTCGAAATCCGTGCGAGTCCCAAATTTTTATGTGCTAGGGCCCGGATGGTTCCGTCCTGGAATCATCTATTATTTGTCTTGGACATCAAATACGGCATAATAAAACCATTTTCACCGCCCACCATGACCAAATTACATTTTTGGCATTTTACAGCCATAAAACTAGAAATTCGCGCGAGTCCCAAATTTTTGTGTGCTATACCCCATGCCTTCTGATTTGGGCCCGGATAGATCCGTCCTAGAATCGCCTAATATTTGTCTCGGACATCAAATACGGCCTAAGAAACCATTGTCACCGCCTCGCCATGACCAAATTAAATTTTTTGGCATTATACAGCCATAAAACTAGAAATTCGCGTGTGTCCCAAATTTTTGTGTGCTATAGCCCATGCCTTCCATCGTGGGCCCAGATGGATCCGTCCTGAAATCGTCTAATATTTGTCCCGAACATCAAATACGGCCTAAGAACCATTGTCACCACCCCTCCATGACCAAATTATATTTTTTGGCATATTACAGCCATCAAACTCGAAATCCGTGCGAGTCCCAAATTTTTGTGTGCTATAGCCCATGCCTTCCGCCTTGGGCCCGGATGGTTCCATTCTGGAATCATCTAATATTTGTCTCGGACATCAAATACGTCCTAAGAAACCATTTTCACCGCCTCGCCATGACCAAATTTAATTTTTTGGCATTATACAGCCATAAAACTAGAAATTCGCGCGAGTCCCAAATTTTTGTGTGTTATACCCCATGCCTTCTGCTTTGGGTCCGGATAGATCCGTCCTAGAATCTCCTAATATTTGTCTCGGACATCAAATACGGCCTAAGAAACCATTGTCACCGCCTCGCCATGACCAAATTAAATTTTTTGGCATTATACAGCCATAAAACTAGAAATTCGCGCTAGTCCCAAATTTTTGTGTGCTACAGCCCATGCCTTCCATCGTGGGCCCGGATGGATCCGTCCTGGAATCGCCTAATATTTGTGACGGACATCAAATACGGCCTAAGAACCATTGTCACCGCCCCACCATGACCAAATTACATTTTTGGCATTTTACAGCCATAAAACTCGAAATCCATGCGAGTCCCTAATTTTTATGTGCTAGCCCGGATGGTTCCGTCCTGGAATCATCTATTATTTGTCTTGGATATCAAATACGGCATAATAAAACCATTTTCACTGCCCACCATGACCAAATTACATTTTTGGCATTTTACAGCCATAAAACTTGAAATCCGCGCGAGTCCCAAATTTTTGTGTGCTATAGCCCATGACGTCTGCTTTGGGCTCGGATAGATCCGTCCTGGAATCGCCTAATATTTGTCCTGGAAATCAAATACGACCTAAGAAACCATTGTCACCGCCCCGCCATGACCAAATTACATTTTTTGGCATATTACAGCCATCAAACTCGAAATCCGTGCGAGTCCCAAATTTTTGTGTGCTATAGCCCATGCCTTCCGCCTTGGGCCCGGATGGTTCCATTCTGGAATCATCTAATATTTGTCTTGGACATCAAATACGGCATAATAAAACCATTTTCACCGCACCGCCATGACCAAATTATATCTTTTGGCATTTTACAGCCATAAAACGAGAAATCCGCGCGAGTCCCAAATTTTTGTGTGCTATAGCCCATGCCTTCTGCTTTGGGCCCGGATGGATCCGTCTTGGAATCGCCTAATATTTGTCTCAGACATCAAATACAGCCTAAGCAACCATTGTCACCGCACCGCCATGACCAAATTATATTTTTTGGCATTTTACAGCCATAAAACTAGAAATCCTCACGAGTCCCAAATTTTTGTGGGCTATAGCCCATGTCTTCCGCCTTGGGCCCGGATGGTCCATCCTGGAATCGTCTAATATTTGTCTTGGACATCAAATACGGCATAATAAAACCATTTTCACCGCCCCTCCATGACCAAATTATATTTTTTGGCATTTTACAGCCATCAAACTGGAAATCCGCGCGAGACCCAAATTTTTGTGTGCTATCGTCCATGCCTTCTGCTTTAGGCCCGGATGGATCCATCCTGGAATCGCCTAATATTTGTCCCGGACATCAAATACGGCCTAAGAAACCATTGTCACGGCCCTGCCATGACCAATTTACATTTTTTGGCATTTTGCAGCCATAAAACTGGAAATTCGCGCGAGTCCCAAATTTTTGTGTGATATAGCCCATTCCTTCAGTCGTGGGCCCGGATGGAACCATCCTGGAATCGCCTAATATTTGTTCTGAACATCAAATATAGCCTAAGAAACCATTGTCACCGCACTGCCATGATAAAATTACATTTTTTGGCATTTTACAGCCATAAAACTGGAAATCCGCGTGAGTCCCAAATTTTTATGTGCTATAGTCCATGTCGTCTTCTTTGGGCCCGGATAGATCCATCCTAGAATCGCCTAATATTTGTCTTGGACATCAAATACGGCATTATAAAACCATTTTCACTGCCCCGCCATGACCAAATTTATCTTTTGGCATTATACAGCCATAAAACAAGAAATTCGCGCGAGTCCCAAATTTTTGTGTGCTATACCCCATGCCTTCTGCTTTGGGCCCGGATGGATCCGTCTTGGAATCGCCTAATATTTGTCTCAGACATCAAATACAGCCTAAGCAACCATTGTCACCGCACCGCCATGACCAAATTATATTTTTTGGCATTTTACAGCCATAAAACTAGAAATCCTCACGAGTCCCAAATTTTTGTGGGCTATAGCCCATGTCTTCCGCCTTGGGCCCGGATGGTCCATCCTGGAATCGTCTAATATTTGTCTTGGACATCAAATACGGCATAATAAAACCATTTTCACCGCCCCTCCATGACCAAATTATATTTTTTGGCATTTTACAGCCATCAAACTGGAAATCCGCGCGAGACCCAAATTTTTGTGTGCTATCGTCCATGCCTTCTGCTTTGGGCCCGGATAGATCCATCCTGGAATCGCCTAATATTTGTCCTGCAAATCAAATACGGCCTAAGAAACCATTGTCACTGCCCCGCCATGACCAAATTTTATTTTTTGGCATTATACAGCCATAAAACAAGAAATTCGCGCGAGTCCCAAATTTTTGTGTGCTATACCCCATGCCTTCTGCTTTGGGTCCGGATAGATCCGTCCTAGAATCGCCTAATATTTGTCTCGGACATCAAATACGGCCTAAGAAACCATTGTCACCGCCTCGCCATGACCAAATTAAATTTTTTGGCATTATACAGCCATAAAACTAGAAATCCGCGCGAGTCCCAAATTTTTGTGTGCTATAGCCCATGACGTCTGCTTTGGGCCCGGATAGATCCGTCCTGGAATCGCCTAATATTTGTCCTGGAAATCAAATACGACTAAAGAAACCATTGTCACCGCCCCGCCATGACCAAATTAAATTTTTTGGCATTATACAGAAATAAAACTAGAAATTCGCGCGAGTCCCAAATTTTTGTGTGCTATGGCCTTCTGCTTTGGGCCCGGATAGATCCGTCCTAAAATCGCTTAATATTTGTCTCAGACATCAAATACGGCCTAAGAAACCATTGTCACCACCTCGCCATGACCAAATTATATTTTTTTGGCATTATACAGCCATAAAACTAGAAATTCGCGCTAGTCCCAAATTTTTGTGTGCTATAGCCCATGCCTTCCATCGTGGGCCCGGATGGATCCATCCTGGAATCGCCTAATATTTGTCCCGAAGATCAAATATGTCCTAAGAACCATTGTCACCGCCCCGCCATGACCAAATTACATTTTTTGGCATTTTACAGCCATAAAACTCGAAATCCGTGCGAGTCCCAAATTTTTATGTGCTAGGGCCCGGATGGTTCCGTCCTGGAATCATCTATTATTTGTCTTGGACATCAAATACGGCATAATAAAACCATTTTCACCGCCCACCATGACCAAATTACATTTTTGGCATTTTACAGCCATAAAACTAGAAATTCGCGCGAGTCCCAAATTTTTGTGTGCTATACCCCATGCCTTCTGATTTGGGCCCGGATAGATCCGTCCTAGAATCGCCTAATATTTGTCTCGGACATCAAATACGGCCTAAGAAACCATTGTCACCGCCTCGCCATGACCAAATTAAATTTTTTGGCATTATACAGCCATAAAACTAGAAATTCGCGTGTGTCCCAAATTTTTGTGTGCTATAGCCCATGCCTTCCATCGTGGGCCCAGATGGATCCGTCCTGAAATCGTCTAATATTTGTCCCGAACATCAAATACGGCCTAAGAACCATTGTCACCACCCCTCCATGACCAAATTATATTTTTTGGCATATTACAGCCATCAAACTCGAAATCCGTGCGAGTCCCAAATTTTTGTGTGCTATAGCCCATGCCTTCCGCCTTGGGCCCGGATGGTTCCATTCTGGAATCATCTAATATTTGTCTCGGACATCAAATACGTCCTAAGAAACCATTTTCACCGCCTCGCCATGACCAAATTTAATTTTTTGGCATTATACAGCCATAAAACTAGAAATTCGCGCGAGTCCCAAATTTTTGTGTGTTATACCCCATGCCTTCTGCTTTGGGTCCGGATAGATCCGTCCTAGAATCTCCTAATATTTGTCTCGGACATCAAATACGGCCTAAGAAACCATTGTCACCGCCTCGCCATGACCAAATTAAATTTTTTGGCATTATACAGCCATAAAACTAGAAATTCGCGCTAGTCCCAAATTTTTGTGTGCTACAGCCCATGCCTTCCATCGTGGGCCCGGATGGATCCGTCCTGGAATCGCCTAATATTTGTGCCGGACATCAAATACGGCCTAAGAACCATTGTCACCGCCCCGCCATGACCAAATTACATTTTTGGCATTTTACAGCCATAAAACTCGAAATCCATGCGAGTCCCTAATTTTTATGTGCTAGCCCGGATGGTTCCGTCCTGGAATCATCTATTATTTGTCTTGGATATCAAATACGGCATAATAAAACCATTTTCACTGCCCACCATGACCAAATTACATTTTTGGCATTTTACAGCCATAAAACTTGAAATCCGCGCGAGTCCCAAATTTTTGTGTGCTATAGCCCATGACGTCTGCTTTGGGCTCGGATAGATCCGTCCTGGAATCGCCTAATATTTGTCCTGGAAATCAAATACGACCTAAGAAACCATTGTCACCGCCCCGCCATGACCAAATTACATTTTTTGGCATATTACAGCCATCAAACTCGAAATCCGTGCGAGTCCCAAATTTTTGTGTGCTATAGCCCATGCCTTCCGCCTTGGGCCCGGATGGTTCCATTCTGGAATCATCTAATATTTGTCTTGGACATCAAATACGGCATAATAAAACCATTTTCACCGCACCGCCATGACCAAATTATATCTTTTGGCATTTTACAGCCATAAAACGAGAAATCCGCGCGAGTCCCAAATTTTTGTGTGCTATAGCCCATGCCTTCTGCTTTGGGCCCGGATGGATCCGTCTTGGAATCGCCTAATATTTGTCTCAGACATCAAATACAGCCTAAGCAACCATTGTCACCGCACCGCCATGACCAAATTATATTTTTTGGCATTTTACAGCCATAAAACTAGAAATCCTCACGAGTCCCAAATTTTTGTGGGCTATAGCCCATGTCTTCCGCCTTGGGCCCGGATGGTCCATCCTGGAATCGTCTAATATTTGTCTTGGACATCAAATACGGCATAATAAAACCATTTTCACCGCCCCTCCATGACCAAATTATATTTTTTGGCATTTTACAGCCATCAAACTGGAAATCCGCGCGAGACCCAAATTTTTGTGTGCTATCGTCCATGCCTTCTGCTTTAGGCCCGGATGGATCCATCCTGGAATCGCCTAATATTTGTCCCGGACATCAAATACGGCCTAAGAAACCATTGTCACGGCCCTGCCATGACCAATTTACATTTTTTGGCATTTTGCAGCCATAAAACTGGAAATTCGCGCGAGTCCCAAATTTTTGTGTGATATAGCCCATTCCTTCAGTCGTGGGCCCGGATGGAACCGTCCTGGAATCGCCTAATATTTGTTCTGAACATCAAATATAGCCTAAGAAACCATTGTCACCGCACTGCCATGATAAAATTACATTTTTTGGCATTTTACAGCCATAAAACTAGAAATCCTCACGAGTCCCAAATTTTTGTGGGCTATAGCCCATGTCTTCCGCCTTGGGCCCGGATGGTCCATCCTGGAATCGTCTAATATTTGTCTTGGACATCAAATACGGCATAATAAAACCATTTTCACCGCCCCTCCATGACCAAATTATATTTTTTGGCATTTTACAGCCATCAAACTGGAAATCCGCGCGAGACCCAAATTTTTGTGTGCTATCGTCCATGCCTTCTGCTTTAGGCCCGGATGGATCCATCCTGGAATCGCCTAATATTTGTCCCGGACATCAAATACGGCCTAAGAAACCATTGTCACGGCCCTGCCATGACCAATTTACATTTTTTGGCATTTTGCAGCCATAAAACTGGAAATTCGCGCGAGTCCCAAATTTTTGTGTGATATAGCCCATTCCTTCAGTCGTGGGCCCGGATGGAACCATCCTGGAATCGCCTAATATTTGTTCTGAACATCAAATATAGCCTAAGAAACCATTGTCACCGCACTGCCATGATAAAATTACATTTTTTGGCATTTTACAGCCATAAAACTGGAAATCCGCGTGAGTCCCAAATTTTTATGTGCTATAGTCCATGTCGTCTTCTTTGGGCCCGGATAGATCCATCCTAGAATCGCCTAATATTTGTCCTGGAAATCAAATACGGCCTAAGAAACCATTGTCACCGCTCCGCCATGACCAAATTAAATTTTTTGACATTATACAGCCATAAAACAAGAAATTCGCGCGAGTCCCAAATTTTTGTGTGCTATACCCCATGCCTTCTGCTTTGGGCCCGGATGGATCCGTCTTGGAATCGCCTAATATTTGTCTCAGACATCAAATACAGCCTAAGCAACCATTGTCACCGCACCGCCATGACCAAATTATATTTTTTGGCATTTTACAGCCATAAAACTAGAAATCCTCACGAGTCCCAAATTTTTGTGGGCTATAGCCCATGTCTTCCGCCTTGGGCCCGGATGGTCCATCCTGGAATCGTCTAATATTTGTCTTGGACATCAAATACGGCATAATAAAACCATTTTCACCGCCCCTCCATGACCAAATTATATTTTTTGGCATTTTACAGCCATCAAACTGGAAATCCGCGCGAGACCCAAATTTTTGTGTGCTATCGTCCATGCCTTCTGCTTTGGGCCCGGATAGATCCATCCTGGAATCGCCTAATATTTGTCCTGCAAATCAAATACGGCCTAAGAAACCATTGTCACTGCCCCGCCATGACCAAATTTTATTTTTTGGCATTATACAGCCATAAAACAAGAAATTCGCGCGAGTCCCAAATTTTTGTGTGCTATACCCCATGCCTTCTGCTTTGGGTCCGGATAGATCCGTCCTAGAATCGCCTAATATTTGTCTCGGACATCAAATACGGCCTAAGAAACCATTGTCACCGCCTCGCCATGACCAAATTAAATTTTTTGGCATTATACAGCCATAAAACTAGAAATCCGCGCGAGTCCCAAATTTTTGTGTGCTATAGCCCATGACGTCTGCTTTGGGCCCGGATAGATCCGTCCTGGAATCGCCTAATATTTGTCCTGGAAATCAAATACGACTAAAGAAACCATTGTCACCGCCCCGCCATGACCAAATTAAATTTTTTGGCATTATACAGAAATAAAACTAGAAATTCGCGCGAGTCCCAAATTTTTGTGTGCTATGGCCTTCTGCTTTGGGCCCGGATAGATCCGTCCTAAAATCGCTTAATATTTGTCTCAGACATCAAATACGGCCTAAGAAACCATTGTCACCACCTCGCCATGACCAAATTATATTTTTTTGGCATTATACAGCCATAAAACTAGAAATTCGCGCTAGTCCCAAATTTTTGTGTGCTATAGCCCATGCCTTCCATCGTGGGCCCGGATGGATCCATCCTGGAATCGCCTAATATTTGTCCCGAAGATCAAATATGTCCTAAGAACCATTGTCACCGCCCCGCCATGACCAAATTACATTTTTTGGCATTTTACAGCCATAAAACTCGAAATCCGTGCGAGTCCCAAATATTTATGTGCTAGGGCCCGGATGGTTCCGTCCTGGAATCATCTATTATTTGTCTTGGACATCAAATACGGCATAATAAAACCATTTTCACCGCCCACCATGACCAAATTACATTTTTGGCATTTTACAGCCATAAAACTAGAAATTCGCGCGAGTCCCAAATTTTTGTGTGCTATACCCCATGCCTTCTGATTTGGGCCCGGATAGATCCGTCCTAGAATCGCCTAATATTTGTCTCGGACATCAAATACGGCCTAAGAAACCATTGTCACCGCCTCGCCATGACCAAATTAAATTTTTTGGCATTATACAGCCATAAAACTAGAAATTCGCGTGTGTCCCAAATTTTTGTGTGCTATAGCCCATGCCTTCCATCGTGGGCCCAGATGGATCCGTCCTGAAATCGTCTAATATTTGTCCCGAACATCAAATACGGCCTAAGAACCATTGTCACCACCCCTCCATGACCAAATTATATTTTTTGGCATATTACAGCCATCAAACTCGAAATCCGTGCGAGTCCCAAATTTTTGTGTGCTATAGCCCATGCCTTCCGCCTTGGGCCCGGATGGTTCCATTCTGGAATCATCTAATATTTGTCTCGGACATCAAATACGTCCTAAGAAACCATTTTCACCGCCTCGCCATGACCAAATTTAATTTTTTGGCATTATACAGCCATAAAACTAGAAATTCGCGCGAGTCCCAAATTTTTGTGTGTTATACCCCATGCCTTCTGCTTTGGGTCCGGATAGATCCGTCCTAGAATCTCCTAATATTTGTCTCGGACATCAAATACGGCCTAAGAAACCATTGTCACCGCCTCGCCATGACCAAATTAAATTTTTTGGCATTATACAGCCATAAAACTAGAAATTCGCGCTAGTCCCAAATTTTTGTGTGCTACAGCCCATGCCTTCCATCGTGGGCCCGGATGGATCCGTCCTGGAATCGCCTAATATTTGTGCCGGACATCAAATACGGCCTAAGAACCATTGTCACCGCCCCGCCATGACCAAATTACATTTTTGGCATTTTACAGCCATAAAACTCGAAATCCATGCGAGTCCCTAATTTTTATGTGCTAGCCCGGATGGTTCCGTCCTGGAATCATCTATTATTTGTCTTGGATATCAAATACGGCATAATAAAACCATTTTCACTGCCCACCATGACCAAATTACATTTTTGGCATTTTACAGCCATAAAACTTGAAATCCGCGCGAGTCCCAAATTTTTGTGTGCTATAGCCCATGACGTCTGCTTTGGGCTCGGATAGATCCGTCCTGGAATCGCCTAATATTTGTCCTGGAAATCAAATACGACCTAAGAAACCATTGTCACCGCCCCGCCATGACCAAATTACATTTTTTGGCATATTACAGCCATCAAACTCGAAATCCGTGCGAGTCCCAAATTTTTGTGTGCTATAGCCCATGCCTTCCGCCTTGGGCCCGGATGGTTCCATTCTGGAATCATCTAATATTTGTCTTGGACATCAAATACGGCATAATAAAACCATTTTCACCGCACCGCCATGACCAAATTATATCTTTTGGCATTTTACAGCCATAAAACGAGAAATCCGCGCGAGTCCCAAATTTTTGTGTGCTATAGCCCATGCCTTCTGCTTTGGGCCCGGATGGATCCGTCTTGGAATCGCCTAATATTTGTCTCAGACATCAAATACAGCCTAAGCAACCATTGTCACCGCACCGCCATGACCAAATTATATTTTTTGGCATTTTACAGCCATAAAACTAGAAATCCTCACGAGTCCCAAATTTTTGTGGGCTATAGCCCATGTCTTCCGCCTTGGGCCCGGATGGTCCATCCTGGAATCGTCTAATATTTGTCTTGGACATCAAATACGGCATAATAAAACCATTTTCACCGCCCCTCCATGACCAAATTATATTTTTTGGCATTTTACAGCCATCAAACTGGAAATCCGCGCGAGACCCAAATTTTTGTGTGCTATCGTCCATGCCTTCTGCTTTAGGCCCGGATGGATCCATCCTGGAATCGCCTAATATTTGTCCCGGACATCAAATACGGCCTAAGAAACCATTGTCACGGCCCTGCCATGACCAATTTACATTTTTTGGCATTTTGCAGCCATAAAACTGGAAATTCGCGCGAGTCCCAAATTTTTGTGTGATATAGCCCATTCCTTCAGTCGTGGGCCCGGATGGAACCGTCCTGGAATCGCCTAATATTTGTTCTGAACATCAAATATAGCCTAAGAAACCATTGTCACCGCACTGCCATGATAAAATTACATTTTTTGGCATTTTACAGCCATAAAACTAGAAATCCTCACGAGTCCCAAATTTTTGTGGGCTATAGCCCATGTCTTCCGCCTTGGGCCCGGATGGTCCATCCTGGAATCGTCTAATATTTGTCTTGGACATCAAATACGGCATAATAAAACCATTTTCACCGCCCCTCCATGACCAAATTATATTTTTTGGCATTTTACAGCCATCAAACTGGAAATCCGCGCGAGACCCAAATTTTTGTGTGCTATCGTCCATGCCTTCTGCTTTAGGCCCGGATGGATCCATCCTGGAATCGCCTAATATTTGTCCCGGACATCAAATACGGCCTAAGAAACCATTGTCACGGCCCTGCCATGACCAATTTACATTTTTTGGCATTTTGCAGCCATAAAACTGGAAATTCGCGCGAGTCCCAAATTTTTGTGTGATATAGCCCATTCCTTCAGTCGTGGGCCCGGATGGAACCATCCTGGAATCGCCTAATATTTGTTCTGAACATCAAATATAGCCTAAGAAACCATTGTCACCGCACTGCCATGATAAAATTACATTTTTTGGCATTTTACAGCCATAAAACTGGAAATCCGCGTGAGTCCCAAATTTTTATGTGCTATAGTCCATGTCGTCTTCTTTGGGCCCGGATAGATCCATCCTAGAATCGCCTAATATTTGTCCTGGAAATCAAATACGGCCTAAGAAACCATTGTCACCGCTCCGCCATGACCAAATTAAATTTTTTGACATTATACAGCCATAAAACAAGAAATTCGCGCGAGTCCCAAATTTTTGTGTGCTATACCCCATGCCTTCTGCTTTGGGCCCGGATGGATCCGTCTTGGAATCGCCTAATATTTGTCTCAGACATCAAATACAGCCTAAGCAACCATTGTCACCGCACCGCCATGACCAAATTATATTTTTTGGCATTTTACAGCCATAAAACTAGAAATCCTCACGAGTCCCAAATTTTTGTGGGCTATAGCCCATGTCTTCCGCCTTGGGCCCGGATGGTCCATCCTGGAATCGTCTAATATTTGTCTTGGACATCAAATACGGCATAATAAAACCATTTTCACCGCCCCTCCATGACCAAATTATATTTTTTGGCATTTTACAGCCATCAAACTGGAAATCCGCGCGAGACCCAAATTTTTGTGTGCTATCGTCCATGCCTTCTGCTTTGGGCCCGGATAGATCCATCCTGGAATCGCCTAATATTTGTCCTGCAAATCAAATACGGCCTAAGAAACCATTGTCACTGCCCCGCCATGACCAAATTTTATTTTTTGGCATTATACAGCCATAAAACAAGAAATTCGCGCGAGTCCCAAATTTTTGTGTGCTATACCCCATGCCTTCTGCTTTGGGTCCGGATAGATCCGTCCTAGAATCGCCTAATATTTGTCTCGGACATCAAATACGGCCTAAGAAACCATTGTCACCGCCTCGCCATGACCAAATTAAATTTTTTGGCATTATACAGCCATAAAACTAGAAATCCGCGCGAGTCCCAAATTTTTGTGTGCTATAGCCCATGACGTCTGCTTTGGGCCCGGATAGATCCGTCCTGGAATCGCCTAATATTTGTCCTGGAAATCAAATACGACTAAAGAAACCATTGTCACCGCCCCGCCATGACCAAATTAAATTTTTTGGCATTATACAGAAATAAAACTAGAAATTCGCGCGAGTCCCAAATTTTTGTGTGCTATGGCCTTCTGCTTTGGGCCCGGATAGATCCGTCCTAAAATCGCTTAATATTTGTCTCAGACATCAAATACGGCCTAAGAAACCATTGTCACCACCTCGCCATGACCAAATTATATTTTTTTGGCATTATACAGCCATAAAACTAGAAATTCGCGCTAGTCCCAAATTTTTGTGTGCTATAGCCCATGCCTTCCATCGTGGGCCCGGATGGATCCATCCTGGAATCGCCTAATATTTGTCCCGAAGATCAAATATGTCCTAAGAACCATTGTCACCGCCCCGCCATGACCAAATTACATTTTTTGGCATTTTACAGCCATAAAACTCGAAATCCGTGCGAGTCCCAAATTTTTATGTGCTAGGGCCCGGATGGTTCCGTCCTGGAATCATCTATTATTTGTCTTGGACATCAAATACGGCATAATAAAACCATTTTCACCGCCCACCATGACCAAATTACATTTTTGGCATTTTACAGCCATAAAACTAGAAATTCGCGCGAGTCCCAAATTTTTGTGTGCTATACCCCATGCCTTCTGATTTGGGCCCGGATAGATCCGTCCTAGAATCGCCTAATATTTGTCTCGGACATCAAATACGGCCTAAGAAACCATTGTCACCGCCTCGCCATGACCAAATTAAATTTTTTGGCATTATACAGCCATAAAACTAGAAATTCGCGTGTGTCCCAAATTTTTGTGTGCTATAGCCCATGCCTTCCATCGTGGGCCCAGATGGATCCGTCCTGAAATCGTCTAATATTTGTCCCGAACATCAAATACGGCCTAAGAACCATTGTCACCACCCCTCCATGACCAAATTATATTTTTTGGCATATTACAGCCATCAAACTCGAAATCCGTGCGAGTCCCAAATTTTTGTGTGCTATAGCCCATGCCTTCCGCCTTGGGCCCGGATGGTTCCATTCTGGAATCATCTAATATTTGTCTCGGACATCAAATACGTCCTAAGAAACCATTTTCACCGCCTCGCCATGACCAAATTTAATTTTTTGGCATTATACAGCCATAAAACTAGAAATTCGCGCGAGTCCCAAATTTTTGTGTGTTATACCCCATGCCTTCTGCTTTGGGTCCGGATAGATCCGTCCTAGAATCTCCTAATATTTGTCTCGGACATCAAATACGGCCTAAGAAACCATTGTCACCGCCTCGCCATGACCAAATTAAATTTTTTGGCATTATACAGCCATAAAACTAGAAATTCGCGCTAGTCCCAAATTTTTGTGTGCTACAGCCCATGCCTTCCATCGTGGGCCCGGATGGATCCGTCCTGGAATCGCCTAATATTTGTGCCGGACATCAAATACGGCCTAAGAACCATTGTCACCGCCCCGCCATGACCAAATTACATTTTTGGCATTTTACAGCCATAAAACTCGAAATCCATGCGAGTCCCTAATTTTTATGTGCTAGCCCGGATGGTTCCGTCCTGGAATCATCTATTATTTGTCTTGGATATCAAATACGGCATAATAAAACCATTTTCACTGCCCACCATGACCAAATTACATTTTTGGCATTTTACAGCCATAAAACTTGAAATCCGCGCGAGTCCCAAATTTTTGTGTGCTATAGCCCATGACGTCTGCTTTGGGCTCGGATAGATCCGTCCTGGAATCGCCTAATATTTGTCCTGGAAATCAAATACGACCTAAGAAACCATTGTCACCGCCCCGCCATGACCAAATTACATTTTTTGGCATATTACAGCCATCAAACTCGAAATCCGTGCGAGTCCCAAATTTTTGTGTGCTATAGCCCATGCCTTCCGCCTTGGGCCCGGATGGTTCCATTCTGGAATCATCTAATATTTGTCTTGGACATCAAATACGGCATAATAAAACCATTTTCACCGCACCGCCATGACCAAATTATATCTTTTGGCATTTTACAGCCATAAAACGAGAAATCCGCGCGAGTCCCAAATTTTTGTGTGCTATAGCCCATGCCTTCTGCTTTGGGCCCGGATGGATCCGTCTTGGAATCGCCTAATATTTGTCTCAGACATCAAATACAGCCTAAGCAACCATTGTCACCGCACCGCCATGACCAAATTATATTTTTTGGCATTTTACAGCCATAAAACTAGAAATCCTCACGAGTCCCAAATTTTTGTGGGCTATAGCCCATGTCTTCCGCCTTGGGCCCGGATGGTCCATCCTGGAATCGTCTAATATTTGTCTTGGACATCAAATACGGCATAATAAAACCATTTTCACCGCCCCTCCATGACCAAATTATATTTTTTGGCATTTTACAGCCATCAAACTGGAAATCCGCGCGAGACCCAAATTTTTGTGTGCTATCGTCCATGCCTTCTGCTTTAGGCCCGGATGGATCCATCCTGGAATCGCCTAATATTTGTCCCGGACATCAAATACGGCCTAAGAAACCATTGTCACGGCCCTGCCATGACCAATTTACATTTTTTGGCATTTTGCAGCCATAAAACTGGAAATTCGCGCGAGTCCCAAATTTTTGTGTGATATAGCCCATTCCTTCAGTCGTGGGCCCGGATGGAACCGTCCTGGAATCGCCTAATATTTGTTCTGAACATCAAATATAGCCTAAGAAACCATTGTCACCGCACTGCCATGATAAAATTACATTTTTTGGCATTTTACAGCCATAAAACTGGAAATCCGCGTGAGTCCCAAATTTTTATGTGCTATAGTCCATGTCGTCTTCTTTGGGCCCGGATAGATCCATCCTAGAATCGCCTAATATTTGTCCTGGAAATCAAATACGGCCTAAGAAACCATTGTCACCGCTCCGCCATGACCAAATTAAATTTTTTGACATTATACAGCCATAAAACAAGAAATTCGCGCGAGTCCCAAATTTTTGTGTGCTATACCCCATGCCTTCTGCTTTGGGTCCGGATAGATCCGTCCTAGAATCGCCTAATATTTGTCTCGGACATCAAATACGGCCTAAGAAACCATTGTCACCGCCTCGCCATGACCAAATTAAATTTTTTGGCATTATACAGCAATAAAACTAGAAATTCGCGCTAGTCCCAAATTTTTGTGTGCTATAGCCCATGCCTTCCATCGTGGGCCCGGATGGATCCGTCCTGGAATCGCCTAATATTTGTGCCGGACATCAAATACGGCCTAAGAACCATTGTCAGCGCACCGCCATGACCAAATTATATTTTTTGGCATTTTACAGCCATAAAACTAGAAATCCTCACGAGTCCCAAATTTTTGTGGGCTATAGCCCATGTCTTCCGCCTTGGGCCCGGATGGTCCATCCTGGAATCGTCTAATATTTGTCTTGGACATCAAATACGGCATAATAAAACCATTTTCACCGCCCCTCCATGACCAAATTATATTTTTTGGCATTTTACAGCCATCAAACTGGAAATCCGCGCGAGACCCAAATTTTTGTGTGCTATCGTCCATGCCTTCTGCTTTGGGCCCGGATGGATCCGTCCTGGAATCGCCTAATATTTGTCCCGGAGATCAAATATGGCCTAAGAACCATTGTCACCGCCCCGCCATGACCAAATTATATTTTTTGGCATTTTACAGCCATAAAACTCGAAATCCGTGCGAGTCCCAAATTTTTATCTGCTAGGGCCCGGATGGTTCCGTCCTGGAATCATCTATTATTTGTCTTGGACATCAAATACGGCATAATAAAACCATTTTCACCGCCCACCATGACCAAATTACATTTTTGGCATTTTACAGCCATAAAACTGGAAATCCGCGCGAGTCCCAAATTTTTGTGTGCTATACCCCATGCCTTCTGATTTGGGCCCGGATAGATCCGTCCTAGAATCGCCTAATATTTGTCTCGGACATCAAATACGGCCTAAGAAACCATTGTCACCGCCTCGCCATGACCAAATTAAATTTTTTGGCATTATACAGTCATAAAACTAGAAATTCGCGTGTGTCCCAAATTTTTGTGTGCTATAGCCCATGCCTTCCATCGTGGGCCCAGATGGATCCGTCCTGAAATCGTCTAATATTTGTCCCGAACATCAAATACGGCCTAAGAACCACTGTCACCACCCCTCCATGACCAAATTACATTTTTTGGCATATTACAGCCATCAAACTCGAAATCCGTGCGAGTCCCAAATTTTTGTGTGCTATAGCCCATGCCTTCCGCCTTGGGCCCGGATGGTTCCATTCTGGAATCATCTAATATTTGTCTCGGACATCAAATACGTCCTAAGAAACCATTTTCACCGCCTCGCCATGACCAAATTTAATTTTTTGGCATTATACAGCCATAAAACTAGAAATTCGCGCGAGTCCCAAATTTTTGTGTGTTATACCCCATGCCTTCTGTTTTGGGTCCGGATAGATCCGTCCTAGAATCTCCTAATATTTGTCTCGGACATCAAATACGGCCTAAGAAACCATTGTCACCGCCTCGCCGTGACCAAATTAAATTTTTTGGCATTATACAGCTATAAAACAAGAAATTCGCGCTAGTCCCAAATTTTTGTGTGCTACAGCCCATGCCTTCCATCGTGGGCCCGGATGGATCCGTCCTAGAATCGCCTAATATTTGTGCCGGACATCAAATACGGCCTAAGAACCATTGTCACCGCCCCGCCATGACCAATTTACAGTTTTTGGCATTTTACAGCCATAAAACTCGAAATCCGTGCGAGTCCCTAATTTTTATGTGCTAGTGCCCGGATGCTTCCGTCCTGGAATCATCTATTATTTGTCTTCGATATCAAATACGGCATAATAAAACCATTTTCACTGCCCACCATGACCAAATTACATTTTTGGCATTTTACAGCCATAAAACTTGAAATCCGCGCGAGTCCCAAATTTTTGTGTGCTATAGCCCATGACGTTTGCTTTGGGCCCGGATAGATCCGTCCTGGAATCGCCTAATATTTGTCCTGGAAATCAAATACGACCTAAGAAACCATTGTCACCGTCCCGCCATGACCAAATTACATTTTTTGGCATTTTACAGCCATCAAACTCGAAATCCGTGCGAGTCCCAAATTTTTGTGTGCTATAGCCCATGCCTTCCGCCTTGGGCCCGGATGGTTCCATTCTGGAATCCTCTAATATTTGTCTTGGACATCAAATACGGCATAATAAAACCATTTTCACCGCACCGCCATGACCAAATTATATCTTTTGGCATTTTACAGCCATAAAACGAGAAATCCGCGCGAGTCCCAAATTTTTGTGTGCTATAGCCCATGCCTTCTGCTTTGGGCCCGGATGGATCCGTCTTGGAATCGCCTAATATTTGTCTCAGACATCAAATACAGCCTAAGCAACCATTGTCACCGCACCGCCATGACCAAATTATATTTTTTGGCATTTTACAGCCATAAAACTAGAAATCCTCGCGAGTCCCAAATTTTTGTGGGCTATAGCCCATGTCTTCCGCCTTGGGCCCGGATGGTCCATCCTGGAATCGTCTAATATTTGTCTTGGACATCAAATACGGCATAATAAAACCATTTTCACCGCCCCTCCATGACCAAATTATATTTTTTGGCATTTTACAGCCATCAAACTGGAAATCCGCGCGAGACCCAAATTTTTGTGTGCTATAGCCCATGCCTTCTGCTTTAGGCCCGGATGGATCCATCCTGGAATCGCCTAATATTTGTCCCGGACATCAAATACGGCCTAAGAAACCATTGTCACAGCCCTGCCATGACCAATTTACATTTTTTGGCATTTTGTAGCCCATGCCTTCAGTCGTGGGCCCGGATGGAACCATCCTGGAATCGCCTAATATTTGTTCTGAACATCAAATACGGCCTAAGAAACCATTTTTACCGCACTGCCATGATCAAATTACATTTTTTGGCATTTTACAGCCATAAAACTGGAAATTCGCGTGAGTCCCAAATTTTTATGTGCTATAGTCCATGTCGTCTTCTTTGGGCCCGGATAGATCCATCCTGGAATCGCCTAATATTTGTCCTGGAAATCAAATACGGCCTAAGAAACCATTGTCACTGCCCCGCCATGACCAAATTTTATTTTTTGGCATTATACAGCCATAAAACAAGAAATTCGCGCGAGTCCCAAATTTTTGTGTGCTATACCCCATGCCTTCTGCTTTGGGTCCGGATAGATCCGTCCTAGAATCGCCTAATATTTGTCTCGGACATCAAATACGGCCTAAGAAACCATTGTCACCGCCTCGCCATGACCAAATTAAATATTTTGGCATTATACAGCCATAAAACTATAAATTCGCGCTAGTCCCAAATTTTTGTGTGCTATAGCCCATGCCTTCCATCGTGGGCCCGGATGGATCCGTCCTGGAATCGCCTAATATTTGTGCCGGACATCAAATACGGCCTAAGAACCATTGTCACCGCCCCGCCATGACCAAATTACATTTTTTGGCATTATACAGCCATAAAACTAGAAATTCGCGCGAGTCCCAAATTATTGTGTGTTATACCCCATGCCTTCTGCTTTGGGCCAAGATAGATCCGTCCTAAAATCGCTTAATATTTGTCTCGGACATCAAATACAGCCTAAGAAACCATTGTCACTGCCTCGCCATGACCAAATTATATTTTTTTGGCATTATACAGCCATAAAACTAGAAATTCGCGCTAGTCCCAAATTTTTGTGTGCTATAGCCCATGCCTTCCATCGTGGGCCCGGATGGATCCGTCCTGGAATCGCCTAATATTTGTCCCGAAGATCAAATATGTCCTAAGAACCATTGTCACCGCCCCGCCATGACCAAATTACATTTTTTGGCATTTTACAGCCATAAAACTCGAAATCCGTGCGAGTCCCAAATTTTTATGTGCTAGGGCCCGGATGGTTCCGTCCTGGAATCATCTATTATTTGTATTGGACATCAAATACGGCATAATAAAACCATTTTCACCGCCCACCATGACCAAATTACATTTTTGGCATTTTACAGCCATAAAACTAGAAATCCGCGCGAGTCCCAAATTTTTGTGTGCTATAGCCCATGACGTCTGCTTTGGGCCCGGATAGATCCGTCCTGGAATCGCCTAATATTTGTCCTGGAAATCAAATACGACCTAAGAAACCATTGTCACCGCCCCGCCATGACCAAATTAAATTTTTTGGCATTATACAACCATAAAACTAGAAATTCGCGCGAGTCCCAAATTTTTGTGTGCTATGGCCTTCTACTTTGGGCCCGGATAGATCCGTCCTAAAATCGCTTAATATTTGTCTCAGACATCAAATACGGCCTAAGAAACCATTGTCACCGCCTCGCCATGACCAAATTATATTTTTTTGGCATTATACAGCCATAAAACTAGAAATTCGCGCTAGTCCCAAATTTTTGTGTGCTATAGCCCATGCCTTCCATCGTGGGCCCGGATGGATCCGTCCTAGAATTGACTAATATTTGTCTCGGACATCAAATACGGCCTAAGAACCATTGTCACCACCCCTCCATGACCAAATTACATTTTTTGGCATTTTACAGCCATAAAACTGGAAATTCGCGCGAGTCCCAAATTTTTGTGTGCTATAGCCCATGCCTTCCGCCTTGGGCCCGGATGGATCCGTCCTGGAATCGCCTAATATTTGTGCCGGACATCAAATACGGCCTAAGAAACCATTTTCACCGCCTCGCCATGACCAAATTACATTTTTTGGCATTATACAGCCATAAAACTAGAAATTCGCGCGAGTCCCAAATTATTGTGTGTTATACCCCATGCCTTCTGCTTTGGGCCCGGATAGATCCGTCCTAAAATCGCTTAATATTTGTCTCGGACATCAAATACGGCCTAAGAAACCATTGTCACTGCCTCGCCATGACCAAATTATATTTTTTTGGCATTATACAGCCATAAAATTAGAAATTCGCGCTAGTCCCAAATTTTTGTGTGCTATAGCCCATGCCTTCCATCGTGGGCCCGGATGGATCCGTCCTGGAATCGCCTAATATTTGTCCCGAAGATCAAATATGTCCTAAGAACCATTGTCACCGCCCCGCCATGACCAAATTACATTTTTTGGCATTTTACAGCCATAAAACTCGAAATCCGTGCGAGTCCCAAATTTTTATGTGCTAGGGCCCGGATGGTTCCGTCCTGGAATCATCTATTATTTGTATTGGACATCAAATACGGCATAATAAAACCATTTTCACCGCCCACCATGACCAAATTACATTTTTGGCATTTTACAGCCATAAAACTAGAAATCCGCGCGAGTCCCAAATTTTTGTGTGCTATAGCCCATGACGTCTGCTTTGGGCCCGGATAGATCCGTCCTGGAATCGCCTAATATTTGTCCTGGAAATCAAATACGACCTAAGAAACCATTGTCACCGCCCCGCCATGACCAAATTAAATTTTTTGGCATTATACAACCATAAAACTAGAAATTCGCGCGAGTCCCAAATTTTTGTGTGCTATGGCCTTCTACTTTGGGCCCGGATAGATCCGTCCTAAAATCGCTTAATATTTGTCTCAGACATCAAATACGGCCTAAGAAACCATTGTCACCGCCTCGCCATGACCAAATTATATTTTTTTGGCATTATACAGCCATAAAACTAGAAATTCGCGCTAGTCCCAAATTTTTGTGTGCTATAGCCCATGCCTTCCATCGTGGGCCCGGATGGATCCGTCCTGGAATCGCCTAATATTTGTCCCGGAGATCAAATATGGCCTAAGAACCATTGTCACTGCCCCGCCATGACCAAATTACATTTTTTGACATTTTACAGCCATAAAACTCGAAATCCGTGCGAGTCCCAAATTTTTATGTGCTAGGGCCCGGATGGTTCTGTCCTGGAATCATCTATTATTTGTCTTGGACATCAAATACGGCATAATAAAACCATTTTCACTGCCCTCCATGACCAAATTACATTTTTCGCATTTTACAGCCATAAAACTAGAAATTCGCGCGAGTCCCAAATTTTTGTGTGCTATACCCCATGCCTTCTGATTTGGGCCCGGATAGATCCGTCCTAGAATCGCCTAATATTTGTCTCGGACATAAAATACGGCCTAAGAAACCATTGTCACCGCTTCGCCATGACCAAATTAAATTTTTTGGCATTATACAGCCATAAAACTAGAAATTCGCGTGTTTCCCAAATTTTTGTGTGCTATAGCCCATGCCTTCCATCGTGGGCCCAGATGGATCCGTCCTAGAATTGACTAATATTTGTCTCGGACATCAAATACGGCCTAAGAACCATTGTCACCACCCCTCCATGACCAAATTACATTTTTTGGCATTTTACAGCCATAAAACTGGAAATTCGCGCGAGTCCCAAATTTTTGTGTGCTATAGCCCATGCCTTCCGCCTTGGGCCCGGATGGATCCGTCCTGGAATCGCCTAATATTTGTGCCGGACATCAAATACGGCCTAAGAAACCATTTTCACCGCCTCGCCATGACCAAATTACATTTTTTGGCATTATACAGCCATAAAACTAGAAATTCGCGCGAGTCCCAAATTATTGTGTGTTATACCCCATGCCTTCTGCTTTGGGCCCGGATAGATCCGTCCTAAAATCGCTTAATATTTGTCTCGGACATCAAATACGGCCTAAGAAACCATTGTCACTGCCTCGCCATGACCAAATTATATTTTTTTGGCATTATACAGCCATAAAATTAGAAATTCGCGCTAGTCCCAAATTTTTGTGTGCTATAGCCCATGCCTTCCATCGTGGGCCCGGATGGATCCGTCCTGGAATCGCCTAATATTTGTCCCGAAGATCAAATATGTCCTAAGAACCATTGTCACCGCCCCGCCATGACCAAATTACATTTTTTGGCATTTTACAGCCATAAAACTCGAAATCCGTGCGAGTCCCAAATTTTTATGTGCTAGGGCCCGGATGGTTCCGTCCTGGAATCATCTATTATTTGTATTGGACATCAAATACGGCATAATAAAACCATTTTCACCGCCCACCATGACCAAATTACATTTTTGGCATTTTACAGCCATAAAACTAGAAATCCGCGCGAGTCCCAAATTTTTGTGTGCTATAGCCCATGACGTCTGCTTTGGGCCCGGATAGATCCGTCCTGGAATCGCCTAATATTTGTCCTGGAAATCAAATACGACCTAAGAAACCATTGTCACCGCCCCGCCATGACCAAATTAAATTTTTTGGCATTATACAACCATAAAACTAGAAATTCGCGCGAGTCCCAAATTTTTGTGTGCTATGGCCTTCTACTTTGGGCCCGGATAGATCCGTCCTAAAATCGCTTAATATTTGTCTCAGACATCAAATACGGCCTAAGAAACCATTGTCACCGCCTCGCCATGACCAAATTATATTTTTTTGGCATTATACAGCCATAAAACTAGAAATTCGCGCTAGTCCCAAATTTTTGTGTGCTATAGCCCATGCCTTCCATCGTGGGCCCGGATGGATCCGTCCTGGAATCGCCTAATATTTGTCCCGGAGATCAAATATGGCCTAAGAACCATTGTCACTGCCCCGCCATGACCAAATTACATTTTTTGACATTTTACAGCCATAAAACTCGAAATCCGTGCGAGTCCCAAATTTTTATGTGCTAGGGCCCGGATGGTTCTGTCCTGGAATCATCTATTATTTGTCTTGGACATCAAATACGGCATAATAAAACCATTTTCACTGCCCTCCATGACCAAATTACATTTTTCGCATTTTACAGCCATAAAACTAGAAATTCGCGCGAGTCCCAAATTTTTGTGTGCTATACCCCATGCCTTCTGATTTGGGCCCGGATAGATCCGTCCTAGAATCGCCTAATATTTGTCTCGGACATAAAATACGGCCTAAGAAACCATTGTCACCGCTTCGCCATGACCAAATTAAATTTTTTGGCATTATACAGCCATAAAACTAGAAATTCGCGTGTTTCCCAAATTTTTGTGTGCTATAGCCCATGCCTTCCATCGTGGGCCCAGATGGATCCGTCCTAGAATTGACTAATATTTGTCTCGGACATCAAATACGGCCTAAGAACCATTGTCACCACCCCTCCATGACCAAATTACATTTTTTGGCATTTTACAGCCATAAAACTGGAAATTCGCGCGAGTCCCAAATTTTTGTGTGCTATAGCCCATGCCTTCCGCCTTGGGCCCGGATGGATCCGTCCTGGAATCGCCTAATATTTGTGCCGGACATCAAATACGGCCTAAGAAACCATTTTCACCGCCTCGCCATGACCAAATTACATTTTTTGGCATTATACAGCCATAAAACTAGAAATTCGCGCGAGTCCCAAATTATTGTGTGTTATACCCCATGCCTTCTGCTTTGGGCCCGGATAGATCCGTCCTAAAATCGCTTAATATTTGTCTCGGACATCAAATACGGCCTAAGAAACCATTGTCACTGCCTCGCCATGACCAAATTATATTTTTTTGGCATTATACAGCCATAAAATTAGAAATTCGCGCTAGTCCCAAATTTTTGTGTGCTATAGCCCATGCCTTCCATCGTGGGCCCGGATGGATCCGTCCTGGAATCGCCTAATATTTGTCCCGAAGATCAAATATGTCCTAAGAACCATTGTCACCGCCCCGCCATGACCAAATTACATTTTTTGGCATTTTACAGCCATAAAACTCGAAATCCGTGCGAGTCCCAAATTTTTATGTGCTAGGGCCCGGATGGTTCCGTCCTGGAATCATCTATTATTTGTATTGGACATCAAATACGGCATAATAAAACCATTTTCACCGCCCACCATGACCAAATTACATTTTTGGCATTTTACAGCCATAAAACTAGAAATTCGCGCGAGTCCCAAATTTTTGTGTGCTATAGCCCATGACGTCTGCTTTGGGCCCGGATAGATCCGTCCTGGAATCGCCTAATATTTGTCCTGGAAATCAAATACGACCTAAGAAACCATTGTCACCGCCCCGCCATGACCAAATTAAATTTTTTGGCATTATACAGCAATAAAAATAGAAATTCGCGTGTGTCCCAAATTTTTGTGTGCTATAGCCCATGCCTTCCATCGTGGGCCCAGATGGATCCGTCCTGAAATCGTCTAATATTTGTCCCGAACATCAAATACGGCCTAAGAACCATTGTCACCACCCCTCCATGACCAAATTACATTTTTTGGCATTTTACAGCCATGACACTGCAAATTCGCGCGAGTCCCAAATTTTTGTGTGCTATAGCCCATGCCTTCCGCCTTGGGCCCGGATGGTTCCATTCTGGAATCATCTAATATTTGTCTCGGACATCAAATACGTCCTAAGAAACCATTTTCACCGCCTCGCCATGACCAAATTTAATTTTTTGGCATTATACAGCCATAAAACTAGAAATTCGCGCGAGTCCCAAATTTTTGTGTGTTATACCCCATGCCTTCTGCTTTGGGTCCGGATAGATCCGTCCTAAAATCTCCTAATATTTGTCTCGTACATCAAATATGGCCTAAGAAACCATTGTCACCGCCTCGCCATGACCAAATTAAATTTTTTGGCATTATACAGCCATAAAACTAGAAATTCGCGCTAGTCCCAAATTTTTGTGTGCTACAGCCCATGCCTTTCATCGTGGGCCCGGATGGATCCGTCCTGGAATCGCCTAATATTTGTGCCGGACATCAAATACGGCCTAAGAACCATTGACACTGCCCCGCCATGACCAAATTACATTTTTTGGCATTTTACAGCCATAAAACTCGAAATCCGTGCGAGTCCCAAATTTTTATGTGCTAGTTCCCGGATGGTTCCGTCCTGGAATAATCTATTATTTGTCTTGGACATCAAATACGGCATAATAAAACCATTTTAACTGCCCACCATTACCAAATTACATTTTTGGCATTTTACAGCCATAAAACTTGAAATCCGCGCGAGTCCCAAATTTTTGTGTGCTATAGCCCATGACGTCTGCTTTGGGCCCGGATAGATCCGTCCTGGAATCGCCTAATATTTGTCCTGGAAATCAAATACGACCTAAGAAACCATTGTCACCGCCCCGCCATGACCAAATTAAATTTTTTGGCATTATACAGCCATAAAACTAGAAATTCGCGCGAGTCCCAAATTTTTGTGTGCTATGGCCTTCTACTTTGGGCCCGGATAGATCCGTCTTAAAATCGCTTAATATTTGTCTCAGACATCAAATACGGCCTAAGAAACCATTGTCACCGCCTCGCCATGACCAAATTATATTTTTTTGGCATTATACAGCCATAAAACTAGAAATTCGCGCTAGTCCCAAATTTTTGTGTGCTATAGCCCATGCCTTCCATCGTGGGCCCGGATGGATCCGTCCTGGAATCGCCTAATATTTGTCCCGGAGATCAAATATGGCCTAAGAACCATTGTCACCGCCCCGCCATGACCAAATTACATTTTTTGGCATTTTACAGCCATAAAACTCGAAATCCGTGCGAGTCCCAAATTTTTATGTGCTAGGGCCCGGATGGTTCCGTCCTGGAATCATCTATTATTTGTATTGGACATCAAATACGGCATAATAAAACCATTTTCACCGCCCACCATGACCAAATTACATTTTTGGCATTTTACAGCCATAAAACTAGAAATCCGCGCGAGTCCCAAATTTTTGTGTGCTATAGCCCATGACGTCTGCTTTGGGCCCGGATAGATCCGTCCTGGAATCGCCTAATATTTGTCCTGGAAATCAAATACGACCTAAGAAACCATTGTCACCGCCCCGCCATGACCAAATTAAATTTTTTGGCATTATACAACCATAAAACTAGAAATTCGCGCGAGTCCCAAATTTTTGTGTGCTATGGCCTTCTACTTTGGGCCCGGATAGATCCGTCCTAAAATCGCTTAATATTTGTCTCAGACATCAAATACGGCCTAAGAAACCATTGTCACCGCCTCGCCATGACCAAATTATATTTTTTTGGCATTATACAGCCATAAAACTAGAAATTCGCGCTAGTCCCAAATTTTTGTGTGCTATAGCCCATGCCTTCCATCGTGGGCCCGGATGGATCCGTCCTGGAATCGCCTAATATTTGTCCCGGAGATCAAATATGGCCTAAGAACCATTGTCACTGCCCCGCCATGACCAAATTACATTTTTTGACATTTTACAGCCATAAAACTCGAAATCCGTGCGAGTCCCAAATTTTTATGTGCTAGGGCCCGGATGGTTCTGTCCTGGAATCATCTATTATTTGTCTTGGACATCAAATACGGCATAATAAAACCATTTTCACTGCCCTCCATGACCAAATTACATTTTTCGCATTTTACAGCCATAAAACTAGAAATTCGCGCGAGTCCCAAATTTTTGTGTGCTATACCCCATGCCTTCTGATTTGGGCCCGGATAGATCCGTCCTAGAATCGCCTAATATTTGTCTCGGACATAAAATACGGCCTAAGAAACCATTGTCACCGCTTCGCCATGACCAAATTAAATTTTTTGGCATTATACAGCCATAAAACTAGAAATTCGCGTGTTTCCCAAATTTTTGTGTGCTATAGCCCATGCCTTCCATCGTGGGCCCAGATGGATCCGTCCTAGAATTGACTAATATTTGTCTCGGACATCAAATACGGCCTAAGAACCATTGTCACCACCCCTCCATGACCAAATTACATTTTTTGGCATTTTACAGCCATAAAACTGGAAATTCGCGCGAGTCCCAAATTTTTGTGTGCTATAGCCCATGCCTTCCGCCTTGGGCCCGGATGGATCCGTCCTGGAATCGCCTAATATTTGTGCCGGACATCAAATACGGCCTAAGAAACCATTTTCACCGCCTCGCCATGACCAAATTACATTTTTTGGCATTATACAGCCATAAAACTAGAAATTCGCGCGAGTCCCAAATTATTGTGTGTTATACCCCATGCCTTCTGCTTTGGGCCCGGATAGATCCGTCCTAAAATCGCTTAATATTTGTCTCGGACATCAAATACGGCCTAAGAAACCATTGTCACTGCCTCGCCATGACCAAATTATATTTTTTTGGCATTATACAGCCATAAAATTAGAAATTCGCGCTAGTCCCAAATTTTTGTGTGCTATAGCCCATGCCTTCCATCGTGGGCCCGGATGGATCCGTCCTGGAATCGCCTAATATTTGTCCCGAAGATCAAATATGTCCTAAGAACCATTGTCACCGCCCCGCCATGACCAAATTACATTTTTTGGCATTTTACAGCCATAAAACTCGAAATCCGTGCGAGTCCCAAATTTTTATGTGCTAGGGCCCGGATGGTTCCGTCCTGGAATCATCTATTATTTGTATTGGACATCAAATACGGCATAATAAAACCATTTTCACCGCCCACCATGACCAAATTACATTTTTGGCATTTTACAGCCATAAAACTAGAAATCCGCGCGAGTCCCAAATTTTTGTGTGCTATAGCCCATGACGTCTGCTTTGGGCCCGGATAGATCCGTCCTGGAATCGCCTAATATTTGTCCTGGAAATCAAATACGACCTAAGAAACCATTGTCACCGCCCCGCCATGACCAAATTAAATTTTTTGGCATTATACAACCATAAAACTAGAAATTCGCGCGAGTCCCAAATTTTTGTGTGCTATGGCCTTCTACTTTGGGCCCGGATAGATCCGTCCTAAAATCGCTTAATATTTGTCTCAGACATCAAATACGGCCTAAGAAACCATTGTCACCGCCTCGCCATGACCAAATTATATTTTTTTGGCATTATACAGCCATAAAACTAGAAATTCGCGCTAGTCCCAAATTTTTGTGTGCTATAGCCCATGCCTTCCATCGTGGGCCCGGATGGATCCGTCCTGGAATCGCCTAATATTTGTCCCGGAGATCAAATATGGCCTAAGAACCATTGTCACTGCCCCGCCATGACCAAATTACATTTTTTGACATTTTACAGCCATAAAACTCGAAATCCGTGCGAGTCCCAAATTTTTATGTGCTAGGGCCCGGATGGTTCTGTCCTGGAATCATCTATTATTTGTCTTGGACATCAAATACGGCATAATAAAACCATTTTCACTGCCCTCCATGACCAAATTACATTTTTCGCATTTTACAGCCATAAAACTAGAAATTCGCGCGAGTCCCAAATTTTTGTGTGCTATACCCCATGCCTTCTGATTTGGGCCCGGATAGATCCGTCCTAGAATCGCCTAATATTTGTCTCGGACATAAAATACGGCCTAAGAAACCATTGTCACCGCTTCGCCATGACCAAATTAAATTTTTTGGCATTATACAGCCATAAAACTAGAAATTCGCGTGTTTCCCAAATTTTTGTGTGCTATAGCCCATGCCTTCCATCGTGGGCCCAGATGGATCCGTCCTAGAATTGACTAATATTTGTCTCGGACATCAAATACGGCCTAAGAACCATTGTCACCACCCCTCCATGACCAAATTACATTTTTTGGCATTTTACAGCCATAAAACTGGAAATTCGCGCGAGTCCCAAATTTTTGTGTGCTATAGCCCATGCCTTCCGCCTTGGGCCCGGATGGATCCGTCCTGGAATCGCCTAATATTTGTGCCGGACATCAAATACGGCCTAAGAAACCATTTTCACCGCCTCGCCATGACCAAATTACATTTTTTGGCATTATACAGCCATAAAACTAGAAATTCGCGCGAGTCCCAAATTATTGTGTGTTATACCCCATGCCTTCTGCTTTGGGCCCGGATAGATCCGTCCTAAAATCGCTTAATATTTGTCTCGGACATCAAATACGGCCTAAGAAACCATTGTCACTGCCTCGCCATGACCAAATTATATTTTTTTGGCATTATACAGCCATAAAATTAGAAATTCGCGCTAGTCCCAAATTTTTGTGTGCTATAGCCCATGCCTTCCATCGTGGGCCCGGATGGATCCGTCCTGGAATCGCCTAATATTTGTCCCGAAGATCAAATATGTCCTAAGAACCATTGTCACCGCCCCGCCATGACCAAATTACATTTTTTGGCATTTTACAGCCATAAAACTCGAAATCCGTGCGAGTCCCAAATTTTTATGTGCTAGGGCCCGGATGGTTCCGTCCTGGAATCATCTATTATTTGTATTGGACATCAAATACGGCATAATAAAACCATTTTCACCGCCCACCATGACCAAATTACATTTTTGGCATTTTACAGCCATAAAACTAGAAATCCGCGCGAGTCCCAAATTTTTGTGTGCTATAGCCCATGACGTCTGCTTTGGGCCCGGATAGATCCGTCCTGGAATCGCCTAATATTTGTCCTGGAAATCAAATACGACCTAAGAAACCATTGTCACCGCCCCGCCATGACCAAATTAAATTTTTTGGCATTATACAACCATAAAACTAGAAATTCGCGCGAGTCCCAAATTTTTGTGTGCTATGGCCTTCTACTTTGGGCCCGGATAGATCCGTCCTAAAATCGCTTAATATTTGTCTCAGACATCAAATACGGCCTAAGAAACCATTGTCACCGCCTCGCCATGACCAAATTATATTTTTTTGGCATTATACAGCCATAAAACTAGAAATTCGCGCTAGTCCCAAATTTTTGTGTGCTATAGCCCATGCCTTCCATCGTGGGCCCGGATGGATCCGTCCTGGAATCGCCTAATATTTGTCCCGGAGATCAAATATGGCCTAAGAACCATTGTCACTGCCCCGCCATGACCAAATTACATTTTTTGACATTTTACAGCCATAAAACTCGAAATCCGTGCGAGTCCCAAATTTTTATGTGCTAGGGCCCGGATGGTTCTGTCCTGGAATCATCTATTATTTGTCTTGGACATCAAATACGGCATAATAAAACCATTTTCACTGCCCTCCATGACCAAATTACATTTTTCGCATTTTACAGCCATAAAACTAGAAATTCGCGCGAGTCCCAAATTTTTGTGTGCTATACCCCATGCCTTCTGATTTGGGCCCGGATAGATCCGTCCTAGAATCGCCTAATATTTGTCTCGGACATAAAATACGGCCTAAGAAACCATTGTCACCGCTTCGCCATGACCAAATTAAATTTTTTGGCATTATACAGCCATAAAACTAGAAATTCGCGTGTTTCCCAAATTTTTGTGTGCTATAGCCCATGCCTTCCATCGTGGGCCCAGATGGATCCGTCCTAGAATTGACTAATATTTGTCTCGGACATCAAATACGGCCTAAGAACCATTGTCACCACCCCTCCATGACCAAATTACATTTTTTGGCATTTTACAGCCATAAAACTGGAAATTCGCGCGAGTCCCAAATTTTTGTGTGCTATAGCCCATGCCTTCCGCCTTGGGCCCGGATGGATCCGTCCTGGAATCGCCTAATATTTGTGCCGGACATCAAATACGGCCTAAGAAACCATTTTCACCGCCTCGCCATGACCAAATTACATTTTTTGGCATTATACAGCCATAAAACTAGAAATTCGCGCGAGTCCCAAATTATTGTGTGTTATACCCCATGCCTTCTGCTTTGGGCCCGGATAGATCCGTCCTAAAATCGCTTAATATTTGTCTCGGACATCAAATACGGCCTAAGAAACCATTGTCACTGCCTCGCCATGACCAAATTATATTTTTTTGGCATTATACAGCCATAAAATTAGAAATTCGCGCTAGTCCCAAATTTTTGTGTGCTATAGCCCATGCCTTCCATCGTGGGCCCGGATGGATCCGTCCTGGAATCGCCTAATATTTGTCCCGAAGATCAAATATGTCCTAAGAACCATTGTCACCGCCCCGCCATGACCAAATTACATTTTTTGGCATTTTACAGCCATAAAACTCGAAATCCGTGCGAGTCCCAAATTTTTATGTGCTAGGGCCCGGATGGTTCCGTCCTGGAATCATCTATTATTTGTATTGGACATCAAATACGGCATAATAAAACCATTTTCACCGCCCACCATGACCAAATTACATTTTTGGCATTTTACAGCCATAAAACTAGAAATTCGCGCGAGTCCCAAATTTTTGTGTGCTATAGCCCATGACGTCTGCTTTGGGCCCGGATAGATCCGTCCTGGAATCGCCTAATATTTGTCCTGGAAATCAAATACGACCTAAGAAACCATTGTCACCGCCCCGCCATGACCAAATTAAATTTTTTGGCATTATACAGCAATAAAAATAGAAATTCGCGTGTGTCCCAAATTTTTGTGTGCTATAGCCCATGCCTTCCATCGTGGGCCCAGATGGATCCGTCCTGAAATCGTCTAATATTTGTCCCGAACATCAAATACGGCCTAAGAACCATTGTCACCACCCCTCCATGACCAAATTACATTTTTTGGCATTTTACAGCCATGACACTGCAAATTCGCGCGAGTCCCAAATTTTTGTGTGCTATAGCCCATGCCTTCCGCCTTGGGCCCGGATGGTTCCATTCTGGAATCATCTAATATTTGTCTCGGACATCAAATACGTCCTAAGAAACCATTTTCACCGCCTCGCCATGACCAAATTTAATTTTTTGGCATTATACAGCCATAAAACTAGAAATTCGCGCGAGTCCCAAATTTTTGTGTGTTATACCCCATGCCTTCTGCTTTGGGTCCGGATAGATCCGTCCTAAAATCTCCTAATATTTGTCTCGTACATCAAATATGGCCTAAGAAACCATTGTCACCGCCTCGCCATGACCAAATTAAATTTTTTGGCATTATACAGCCATAAAACTAGAAATTCGCGCTAGTCCCAAATTTTTGTGTGCTACAGCCCATGCCTTTCATCGTGGGCCCGGATGGATCCGTCCTGGAATCGCCTAATATTTGTGCCGGACATCAAATACGGCCTAAGAACCATTGACACTGCCCCGCCATGACCAAATTACATTTTTTGGCATTTTACAGCCATAAAACTCGAAATCCGTGCGAGTCCCAAATTTTTATGTGCTAGTTCCCGGATGGTTCCGTCCTGGAATAATCTATTATTTGTCTTGGACATCAAATACGGCATAATAAAACCATTTTAACTGCCCACCATTACCAAATTACATTTTTGGCATTTTACAGCCATAAAACTTGAAATCCGCGCGAGTCCCAAATTTTTGTGTGCTATAGCCCATGACGTCTGCTTTGGGCCCGGATAGATCCGTCCTGGAATCGCCTAATATTTGTCCTGGAAATCAAATACGACCTAAGAAACCATTGTCACCGCCCCGCCATGACCAAATTAAATTTTTTGGCATTATACAGCCATAAAACTAGAAATTCGCGCGAGTCCCAAATTTTTGTGTGCTATGGCCTTCTACTTTGGGCCCGGATAGATCCGTCTTAAAATCGCTTAATATTTGTCTCAGACATCAAATACGGCCTAAGAAACCATTGTCACCGCCTCGCCATGACCAAATTATATTTTTTTGGCATTATACAGCCATAAAACTAGAAATTCGCGCTAGTCCCAAATTTTTGTGTGCTATAGCCCATGCCTTCCATCGTGGGCCCGGATGGATCCGTCCTGGAATCGCCTAATATTTGTCCCGGAGATCAAATATGGCCTAAGAACCATTGTCACCGCCCCGCCATGACCAAATTACATTTTTTGGCATTTTACAGCCATAAAACTCGAAATCCGTGCGAGTCCCAAATTTTTATGTGCTAGGGCCCGGATGGTTCCATCCTGGAATCATCTATTATTTGTCTTGGACATCAAATACGGCATAATAAAACCATTTTCACCGCCCACCATGACCAAATTACATTTTTGGCATTTTACAACCATAAAACTAGAAATTCGCGCGAGTCCCAAATTTTTGTGTGCTATACCCCATGCCTTCTGATTTGGGCCCGGATAGATCCGTCCTAGAATCGCCTAATATTTGTCGTGGAAATCAAATACGGCCTAAGAAACCATTGTCACCGCCCCGCCATGACCAAATTAAATTTTTTGACATTATACAGCCATAAAACTAGAAATTCGCATGAGTCCCAAATTTTTGTGTGCTATACCCCATGCCTTCTGATTTGGGCCCGGATAGATCCGTCCTAGAATCGCCTAATATTTGTTTTGGACATCAAATACGGCATAATAAAATCATTTTCACCGCCCCGCCATGACCAAATTATATCTTTTGGCATTATACAGCCATAAAACTATAAATTCGCGCGTGTCCCAAATTTTTGTGTGCTATAGCCCATGCCTTCCATCGTAGGCCCAGATGGATCCGTCCTGAAATCGTCTAATTTTTTTCCCGAACATCAAATACGGCCTAAGAATCATTGTCACCACCCCTCCATGACCAAATTACATTTTTTGGTATTTTACAGCCATCAAACTGGAAATTCGCGCGAGTTTATGGCTGGAAATCTGTCCTGGTCATGGCGGGCCATGACGTCTGCTTTGGGCCCGGATAGATCCATCCTGGAATCGCCTAAGAAAATATTTGTCCCGGACATCAAATACGGCCTAAGAAACCATTGTCACCGCACCGCCATGACCACATTATATTTTTGGCATTTTATAGCCAATAAACTGGAAATCTGCGCGAGTCCCAAAATTTTGTGTGATATAGCCCATGCCTTCCGCCTTGGGCCCGGATGGTTCCGTCTTGGAATCATCTAATATTTGTCTTGGACATCAAATACGGCATTATAAAACCATTTTCACCGCCCCTCCATGACCAAATTATATCTTTTGGCATTTTACAGCCGTAAAACTAGAAATCCTCGCGAGTCCCAAATTTTTGTGTGCTATAGCCTATGCCTTCCGCCTTGGGCCCGGATGGTTCCAATCTGGAATCGTCTAATATTTGTCTTGGACATCAAATACGACATTATAAAACCATTTTCACTGCCCCGCCATGACCAAATTATAGCTTTTGGCATTTTACAACCATAAAACAAGAAATCCGCGCGAGTCCCAAATTTTTGTGTGCTATAGCCCATGCCTTCTGCTTTGGGCCCGGATGGATCCGTCCTGGAATCGCCTAATATTTGTCCCAGACATCAAATACAGCCTAAGAAAACATTGTCACTGCACCGCCATGACCAAATTAGTTTTTTTGGCATTTTACAGCGATAAAACTAGAAATCCTCGCGAGTCCCAAATTTTTGTGTGCTATAGCCCATGTCTTCCGCCTTGGGCCCGGATGGATACGTCCTGGAATTGCCTAATATTTGTCCTGGAAATCAAATACGACCTAAGAAACCATTGTCACCGCCCCGCCATGACCAAATTAAATTTTTTGGCATTATACAACCATAAAACTAGAAATTCGCGCGAGTCCCAAATTTTTGTGTGCTATGGCCTTCTACTTTGGGCCCGGATAGATCCGTCCTAAAATCGCTTAATATTTGTCTCAGACATCAAATACGGCCTAAGAAACCATTGTCACCGCCTCGCCATGACCAAATTATATTTTTTTGGCATTATACAGCCATAAAACTAGAAATTCGCGCTAGTCCCAAATTTTTGTGTGCTATAGCCCATGCCTTCCATCGTGGGCCCGGATGGATCCGTCCTGGATTTGCCTAATATTTGTCCCGGACATCAAATATAGCCTAAGAACCATTGTCACCGCCCTGCCATGAACAAATTATATTTTTGGCATTTTACAGCCATAAAACTCGAAATCCGTGCGAGTCCCAAATTTTTATGTGCTAGGGCCCGGATGGTTCCGTCCTGGAATCATCTATTATTTGTCTTGGACATTAAATACGGCATAATAAAACCATTTTCACCGCCCACCATGACCAAATTACATTTTTGGCATTTTACAGCCATAAAACTGGAAATCCGCGCGAGTCCCAAATTTTTGTGTGCTATAGCCCATGACGTCTGCTTTGGGCCCGGATAGATCCGTCCTGGAATCGCCTAATATTTGTCCTGGAAATCAAATACGGCCTAAGAAACCATTGTCACCGCCCCGCCATGACCAAATTAAATTTTTTGGCATTATACAGCCATAAAACTAGAAATTCGCGCGAGTCCCAAATTTTTGTGTGTTATACCCCATGCCTTCTAATTTGGGCCCGGATAGATCCGTCCTAGAATTGCCTAATATTTGTCTCGGACATCATATACGGCCTAATAAACCATTGTCACCACCTCGCCATGACCAAATAACATTTTTTGGCATTATACAGCCATAAAACTAGAAATTCGCGCGTGTCCCAAATTTTTGTGTGCTATAGCCCATGCCTTCCATCGTGGGCCCAGATGGATCCGTCCTGAAATCGTCTAATATTTGTCCCGAACATCAAATATGGCCTAAGAACCCTTGTCACCACCCCTCTATGACCAAATTACATTTTCTGGCATTTTACAGCCATCAAACTGGAAATTCGCGCGAGTCTCAAATTTTTATGTGTTATAGCCCATGCCTTCGCCTTGGGCCCGGATGGTTCCATTCTGGAATCATCTAATATTTGTCTTGGACATCAAATACGGCATAATAAAACCATTTTCACCGCCCCGCCATGACAAAAATTATATCTTTTGGCATTTTACAGCCATAAAACAAGAAATCCGCGCGAGTCCCAAATTTATGTGTGCTATAGCCCATGCCTTCTGCTTTGGGCCCGGATGGATCCGTCTTGGAATCGCCTAATATTTGTCTCAGACATCAAATACAGCCTATGCAACCATTGACACCGCACCGCCATGACCAAATTATATTTTTTGGCATTTTACAGCCATCAAACTAGAAATCCTCGAGAGTCCCAAATTTTTGTGTGCTATAGCCCATGCCTTCCGTCGTGGGCCGGATGGATCCATCCTGGAATCGCCTAATATTTGTCCCAGACATCAAATACGGCCTAAGAACCATTGTCTCCACACCGCCATGACCGAATTAGATTTTTTGGCATTTTACAGCCATAAAACTAGAAATCCTCGCGAGTCCCAAATTTTTGTGTGCTATAGCCCATGCCTTCCGCCTTGGGCCCGGATGGTTCCATTCTGGAATCATCTAATATTTGTCTTGGACATCAAATACGGCATAATAAAACCATTTTCACCGCACCGCCATGACCAAATTATATCTTTTGGCATTTTACAGCCATAAAACGAGAAATCCGCGCGAGTCCCAAATTTTTGTGTGCTATAGCCCATGCCTTCTGCTTTGGGCCCGGATGGATCCGTCTTGGAATCGCCTAATATTTGTCTCAGACATCAAATACAGCCTATGCAACCATTGACACCGCACCGCCATGACCAAATTATATTTTTTGGCATTTTACAGCCATCAAACTAGAAATCCTCGCGAGTCCCAAATTTTTGTGTGTTATAGCCCATGTCTTCCGCCTTGAGCCCGGATGGTTCCGTCCTGGAATCATATAATATTAGTCTTGGACATCAAATACGGCATAATAAAACCATTTTCACCGCCCTGCCATGACCAAATTATATTTTTTGGCATTTTACAGCCATAAAACTGGAAATTCGCGCGAGTCCCAAAATTTTGTGTGTTATAGCCCATGCCTTCCGCCTTGGGCCCCGATGGTTCCGTTATGGAATCGTCTAATATTTGTCTTGGACATCAAATACGGCCTAAGAAACCATTTTCACCGCACCGCCATGACCAAATTATATCTTTTGGCATTTTACAACCATAAAACTAGAAATCCTCGCGAGTCCCAAAATTTTGTGTGCTATAGCCCATGCCTTCCGCCTTGGGCCCGGATGGTTCCGTCTTGGAATCGTCTAATATTTGTCTTGGACATCAAATACGGCATTATAAAACCATTTTCACCGCCCCGCCATGACCAAATTATATCTTTTGGCATTTTACAGCCGTAAAACTAGAAATCCTCGCGAGTCCCAAATTTTTGTGTGTTATAGCCCATGCCTTCCACCTTGGGCCCGGATGGTTCCGTTCTGGAATCTTCTAATATTTGTCTTGGACATCAAATACGACATTATAAAACCATTTTCAGTGCCCCGCCATGACCAAATTATAGCTTTTGCATTTTACAACCATAAAACTAGAAATCCGCGCGAGTCCCAAATTTTTGTGTGCTATATCCCATGCCTTCTGCTTTGGGCCCGGATGGATCCGTCCTGGAATCGCCTAATATTTGTCCCAGACATCAAATACAGCCTAAGAAACCATTGTCACCGCACCGCCATGAGCAAATTAGATTTTTTGGCATTTTACAGCCATAAAACTAGAAATCCTCGCGAGTCCCAAATTTTTGTGTGCTATAGCCCATGTCTTCCGCCTTGGGCCCGGATGGTTCCGTACTGGAATCGTCTAATATTTGTCTTGGACATCAAATACAGCATAATAAAACCATTTTCACCGCCCCGCCATGACCAAATTATATCTTTTGGCATTTTACAGCAATAAAACTGGAAATTCGCGAGAGTCCAAAATTTTTGTGTGCTATACCCCATGCCTTCTGATTTGGGCCCGGATAGATCCGTCCTAGAATCGCCTAATATTTGTCTCGTACATCAAATACGGCCTAAGAAACCATTGTCACCGCCTCGCCATGACCAAATTAAATTTTTTGGCATTATACAGCCATAAAACTGGAAATTCGCGCGAGTCCCAAAATTTTGTGTGCTATAGCCCATGCCTTCTGCCTTGGGCCCGGATGGTTCCGTCCTGGAATCATATAATATTTGTCTTGGACTTCAAATACGGCATAATAAAACCATTTTCACCGCCCCGCCATGACCAAATTATATTTTTTGGCATTTTACAGCCATCAAACTGGAAATCCGCTCGAGACCCAAATTTTTGTGTGCTATAACACATGCCTTCTGCTTTGGGCCCGGATGGATCCATCCTGGAATTGCCTAATATTTGTCCCGGACATCAAATACGGCCTAAGAAACCATTGTCACCGCACCGCGATGACCAAATTATATTTTTTGGCATTTTACAACCATAAAACTGGAAATTCGCGAGAGTCCCAAAATTTTGTGTGCTATAGCCCATGCCTTCCGCCTTGGGCCCGGATGGTTCCTGTCTGGAATCGTCTAATATTTGTCTTCGACATCAAATACGGCATAATAAAACCATTTTCACCGCCCCGCCATAACCAAATTATATCTTTTGGCATTTTACAGCCATAAAACTAGAAATCCTCGCGAGTCTCAAATTTTTGTGTGCTATAGCCCATTTCTTCCGCCTTGGGTCCGGATGGTTCCGTCCTGGAATCGTCTAATATTTGTCTTGGACATCAAATACGGCATAATAAAACCGTTTTCACCGCCCCGCCATGACAAATTATATTTTTTGGCATTTTACAGCCATCAAACTAGAAATCTGCGCGAGACCCAAATTTTTGTGTGCTATAGCACATGCCTTCTGCTTTGGGCCCGGATGGATCCATCCTGGAATTGCCTAATATTTGTCCCGGACATCAAATACGGCCTAAGAAACCATTGTCACTGCACCGCCATGACCAAATTATATTTTTGTGTGCTATAGCCCATGTCTTCCGCCTTGGGCCCGGATGGTTCCGTCCTGGAATCGTCTAATATTTGTCTTGGACATCAAATACGGCATAATAAAACCATTTTCACCGCCCCACCATGACCAAATTATATCTTTTGGCATTTTACAACCATAAAACTAGAAATCCTCGCGAGTCCCAAATTTTTGTGTGCTATAGCCCATGTCTTCCGCCTTGGGCCCGGATGGTTCCGTCCTGGAATCGTCTAATATTTTTCTTGGACATCAAATACGGCATAATAAAACCATTTTCACCGCCCCGCCATGACCAAATTATATCTTTTGGCATTTTACAGCCATTAAACTGGATATCCGCGCGAGACCCAAATTTTTGTGTGCTATAGCCCATGACGTCTGCTTTGGGCCCGGATAGATCCGTCCTGGAATTGCCTAATATTTGTCCCAGACATCAAATACAGCCTAAGAAAGCATTGTCACCGCACCTCCATGACCAAATTATATCTTTTGGTATTTTACAGCCATAAAACTAGAAATCCTCGCGAGTCCCAAATTTTTGTGTGCTATAGCCCATGCCTTCCGTCGTGGGCCCGGATGGATCCATCCTGGAATCGCCTATTATTTGTCCCAGACATCAAATACGGCCTAAGAACCATTGTCGCCGCCCCGCCATGACCAAATTACATTTTTTGGCATTTTACAACCATAAAACTCGAAATCCGTGCGAGTCCCAAATTTTTATGTGCTTGGGCCCGGATGGTTCCGTCCTGGAATCATCTATTATTTGTCTTGGACATCAAATACGGCATAATAAAACAATTTTCACCGCCCACCATGACCAAATTACATTTTTTGCATTTTAAAACCATAAAACTGGAAATCCGCGCGAGTCCCAAATTTTTATGTGCTATAGCCCATGACGTCTGCTTTGGGCCCGGATAGATCCGTCCTGGAATCGCCTAATATTTGTCCTGGGAATCAAATACGGCCTAAGAAACCATTGTCACTGCCCCGCCATGACCAAATTAAATTTTTTGGCATTATACAGCCATAAAACTAGAAATTCGCGCGAGTCCCAAATTTTTGTGTGCTATACCCCATGCCTTCTGCTTTGGGCCCGGATAGATCCGTCCTAGAATCGTCTAATATTTGTCTCGGACATCAAATACGGCCTAAGAAACAATTGTCACCGCCTCCCCATGACCAAATTAATTTTTTTGGCATTATACAGCCATAAAACTAGAAATTTGCGCGAGTCCCAAATTTTTGTGTGATATAGCCCATGCCTTCCATCATGGGCCCGGATGGATCCGTCCTGGAATCGCCTAATATTTGTCCCAGACATCAAATACGGCCTAAGAACCATTGTCACCGCCCCGCCATGACCAAATTACATTTTTTGGCATTTTACAGCCATAAAACTCGAAATTCGTGCGAGTCCCAAATTTTTATGTGCTAGGGCCCGGATGGTTCCATCATGGAATCGTCTAATATTTGTCTTGGACATCAAATACGGTATAATAAAACCATTTTCACCGCCCACCATGACCAAATTACATTTTTGGCATTTTACAGACATAAAACTAGAAATCCGCGCGAGTCCCAAATTTTTGTGTGCTATAGCCCATGCCGTCTGCTTTGGGCCCCGATAGATCCGTCCTGGAATTGCCTAATATTTGTCTTGAAAATCAAATACGGCCTAAGAAACCATTGTCACCTCCCCGCCATGACCAAATTAAATATTTTGGCGATATACGGCCATAAAACTAGAAATTCGCGCGAGTCCCAAATTTTTGTGTGTTATACCCTATGCCTTCTAATTTTGGCCCGGGTAGATCCGTCCTAGAATCGCCTAATATTTGTCTCGGACATCAAATACGGCCTAAGAAACCATTTTCACCGCCTCGCCATGACCAAATTAAATTTTTTGGCATTATACAGCCATAAAACTAGAAATTCGCGAGTGTCCCAAATTTTTGTGTGCTATAGCCCATGCCTTCCATCGTGGGCCCAGATGGATCCGTCCTGAAATCGTCTAATATTTGTCTCGAACATCAAATACGGCCTAAGAACCATTGTCACCACCTCTCCATGACCAAATTATGTTTTTTGGCATTTTACAGCCATCAAACTGGAAATTCACGCGAGTCCCAAATTTTTGTGTGCTATAGCCCATGCCTTCCGCCTTGGGCTCTGATGGATCCGTCCTGGAATCATCTAATATTTGTCTTGGACATCATATACGGCATAATAAAACCATTTTCACTGCCCACTATGACTAAATTACATTTTTTGGCATTTTACAGCCATTAAACTGGAAATCCGCGCGAGTCCCAAATTTTTGTGTGCGATAGCTCATGACGTCTGCTTTGGGCCCGGATAGATCCGTCCTGGAATCACCTAATATTTGTCCTGGAAATCAAATACGGCCTAAGAAATCATTGTCACTGCCCCGCCATGACCAAATTACATTTTTTGGCATTTTACAGTCATAAAATTGGAAATCCGCGCGAGTCCCAAATTTTTGTGTGCTATAGCTCATGCCTTCCGTCGTGGGCCCGGATGGATCCATCCTGGAATCGCCTAATATTTATCCCGGACCTCAAATACGACCTAAGAAACCATTGTCACTGCCCCGCCATGACCAAATTACATTTTTTGGCATTTTACAGTCATAAAATTGGAAATCCGCGCAAGTCCCAAATTTTTGTGTGCTATAGCCCATGCCTTCCGTCGTGGGCCCGGATGGATCCATCCTTGAATCGCCTAATATTTGTCCCGGACATCAAATACGGCCTAAGAACCATTTTCACCGCCCCGCCATGACCAAATTACATTTTTTGGCATTTTACAGCCATAAAACTCGAAATCCGTGCGAGTCCCAAATTTTTATGTGCTAGGGCCCGGATGGTTCCGTCCTGGAATCATCTATTATTTGTCTTGGACATCAAATACGGCATAATAAAACCATTTTCACCGCCCACCATGACCAAATTACATTTTTGGCATTTTACAGCCATAAAACTGGAAATCCGCGCGAGTCCCAAATATTTGTGTGCTATAGCCCATGACGTCTGCTTTGGGCCCGGATAGATCCGTCCTGGAATCGCCTAATATTTGTCCTGGAAATCAAATACGGCCTAAGAAACCATTGTCACCGCCCCTCCATGACCAAATTAAATTTTTTGGCATTATACAGCCATAAAACTAGAAATTCGCGCGAGTCCCAAATTTTTGTGTGTTATAGCCCATGCCTTCCATCGTGGGCCCGGATGGATCCGTCCTAGAATCGCCTAATATTTGTCCCAGAAATCAAATACGGCCTAAGAACCATTGTCACCGCCCCGCCATGACCAAATTACATTTTTTGGCATTATACAGCCATAAAACTCGAAATCCGTGCGAGTCCCAAATTTTTATGTGCTAGGGCCCATGCCTTCCGCCTAGGGCTCGGATGGATCCGTCCTGGAGTCGTCTAATATTTGTCTTGGACATCAAATACAGCATAATAAAACCATTTTCACTGCCCCTCCATGACTAAATTACATTTTTTGGCATTTTACAGCCATTAAACTGGAAATCCGCGCGAGTCCCAAATTTTTGTGTGCTATAGCCCATGACGTCTGCTTTGGGCCCGGATGGATCCATCCTGGAATCGCCTAATATTTATCCCGGACCTCAAATACGACCTAAGAAACCATTGTCACTGCCCCGCCATGACCAAATTACATTTTTTGGCATTTTACAGTCATAAAATTGGAAATCCGCGCAAGTCCCAAATTTTTGTGTGCTATAGCCCATGCCTTCCGTCGTGGGCCCGGATGGATCCATCCTTGAATCGCCTAATATTTGTCCCGGACATCAAATACGGCCTAAGAACCATTTTCACCGCCCCGCCATGACCAAATTACATTTTTTGGCATTTTACAACCATAAAACTCGAAATCCGTGCGAGTCCCAAATTTTTATGTGCTAGGGCCCGGATGGTTCCGTCCTGGAATCATCTATTATTTGTCTTGGACATCAAATACGGCATAATAAAACCATTTTCACCGCCCACCATGACCAAATTACATTTTTGGCATTTTACAGCCATAAAACTGGAAATCCGCGCGAGTCCCAAATATTTGTGTGCTATAGCCCATGACGTCTGCTTTGGGCCCGGATAGATCCGTCCTGGAATCGCCTAATATTTGTCCTGGAAATCAAATACGGCCTAAGAAACCATTGTCACCGCCCCTCCATGACCAAATTAAATTTTTTGGCATTATACAGCCATAAAACTAGAAATTCGCGCGAGTCCCAAATTTTTGTGTGTTATAGCCCATGCCTTCCATCGTGGGCCCGGATGGATCCGTCCTAGAATCGCCTAATATTTGTCCCAGAAATCAAATACGGCCTAAGAACCATTGTCACCGCCCCGCCATGACCAAATTACATTTTTTGGCATTATACAGCCATAAAACTCGAAATCCGTGCGAGTCCCAAATTTTTATGTGCTAGGGCCCATGCCTTCCGCCTAGGGCTCGGATGGATCCGTCCTGGAGTCGTCTAATATTTGTCTTGGACATCAAATACAGCATAATAAAACCATTTTCACTGCCCCTCCATGACTAAATTACATTTTTTGGCATTTTACAGCCATTAAACTGGAAATCCGCGCGAGTCCCAAATTTTTGTGTGCTATAGCCCATGACGTCTGCTTTGGGCCCGGATGGATCCATCCTGGAATCGCCTAATATTTATCCCGGACCTCAAATACGACCTAAGAAACCATTGTCACTGCCCCGCCATGACCAAATTACATTTTTTGGCATTTTACAGTCATAAAATTGGAAATCCGCGCAAGTCCCAAATTTTTGTGTGCTATAGCCCATGCCTTCCGTCGTGGGCCCGGATGGATCCATCCTTGAATCGCCTAATATTTGTCCCGGACATCAAATACGGCCTAAGAACCATTTTCACCGCCCCGCCATGACCAAATTACATTTTTTGGCATTTTACAACCATAAAACTCGAAATCCGTGCGAGTCCCAAATTTTTATGTGCTAGGGCCCGGATGGTTCCGTCCTGGAATCATCTATTATTTGTCTTAGACATCAAATACGGCATAATAAAACCATTTTCACCGCCCACCATGACCAAATTACATTTTTGGCATTTTACAGCTATAAAACTGGAAATCCGCGCGAGTCCCAAATTTTTGTGTGCTATAGCCCATGACGTCTGCTATGGGCCCGGATAGATCTGTCCTGGAATCGCCTAATATTTGTCCTGGAAATCAAATACGGCCTAAGAAACCATTGTCACCGCCCTGCCATGACCAAATTAAATTTTTTGGCATTATACAGCCATAAAACGAGAAATTCGCGCGAGTCCCATATTTTGTGTGCTATACCCCATGCCTTCTGCTTTGGGCCCGGATAGATCCGTCCTAGAATCGTCTAATATTTGTCTCGGACATAAAATACGGCCTAAGAAACCATTGTCACCGCCTCGCCATGACCAAATTAAATTTTTTGGCATTATACAGCCATAAAACTAGAAATTCGCGCGAGCCCAAATTTTTGTGTGCTATAGCCCATGCCTTCCATCGTGGGCCGGGATGGATCCATCCTGGAATCGCCTAATATTTGTCCCAGACATCAAATACGGCCTAAGAACCATTGTCGCCGCCCCGCCATGACCAAATTACATTTTTTGGCATTTTACAGCCATAAAACTCGAAATCCGTGCGAGTCCCAAATTTTTATGTGCTAGGGCCCGGATGGTTCCATCCTGGAATCGTCTAATATTTTTCTTGGACATCAAATACGCCATAATAAAACCATTTTAACTGCCCACCATGACCAAATTACATTTTTGGCATTTTACAGACATAAAACAAGAAATCCGCGCGAGTCCCAAATTTTTGTGTGCTATAGCCCATGCCGTCTGCTTTGGGCCCGGATAGATCCGTCCTGGAATCGCCTAATATTTGTCCCGGACATCAAATACGGCATAAGAAACAATTTCCACCCACTCGAAATGACCACATTATATTTTTTGGCATTTTACAGCCATAAAACTGCAAATCCGCGCGAGTCCCAAATTTTTGTGTGCTATACCCCAAGCCTTCTGATTTGGGCCCGGATAGATCCGTCCTAGAATCGCCTAATATTTGTCTCGGACATCAAATACGGCCTAAGAAACCATTGTCACCGCCTCGCCATGACCAAATTAAATTTTTTGGCATTATACAGCCATAAAACTAGAAATTCGCGCGTGTCCCAAATTTTTGTGTGCTATAGCCTATGCCTTCCATCGTGGGCCCCGATGGATCCGTCCTGAAATCGTCTAATATTTGTCCCGAACATCAAATACGGCCTAAGAACCATTGTCACCACCCCTCCATGACCAAATTACATTTTTTGGCATTTTCCAGCCATCAAACTGGAAATTCGCGCGAGTCCCAAATTTTTGTGTGCTATAGCCCATGCCTTCCGCCTTGGGCTCGGATGGATCCGTCCTGGAATCGTCTAATATTTGTCTTGGACATCAAATACGGCATAATAAAACCATTTTCAATGCCCTCCATGACTAAATTACATTTTTTTGGCATTTTACAGCCATTAAACTGGAAATCCGCTTGAGTCCCAAATTTTTGTGTGCTATACACCATTCCTTCTGCTTTGGGCCCGGATGGATCCGTCCTGGAATCGCCTAATATTTATCCCGGACATCAAATACGACCTAAGAAACCATTGTCACCGCCCCGACATGACCAAATTATATTTTTTGGCATTTTACAGTCATAAAATTGGAAATCTGCGCGAGTCCCAAATTTTTGTGTGCTATAGCCCATGCCTTCCGTCGTGGGCCCGGATGGATCCATCCTGGAATCGCCTAATGTTTGTCCCGGACATCAAATACAGCCTAAGAAACCATTGTCACTGCACCGCGATGACCAAATTATATTTTTTGGCATTTTACAGCCATAAAACTAGAAATCCACACGCGTCCCAAATATTTGTGTGTTATAGCCCATGCCTTCCGTCGTGGGAGCATGGACTCCCTCGAGGGCTTCCCTTCGAGCCTGCTGTTAACCCCCTAACAAAGGTCCTCGGCAGGTGTGGGTTGTGGCAAGGATTTTCATGATGGCCTTGGCACACAACCTGAAAAAATGGGGCAACATCATGAAGGGATGCTCGGCATGACGGACAATGCAGGGTTCGACAAACGCACCTTGAACGGAAGCAAGGCGCATTTTACTTAGATGTGCGGGTTGGCAAAACAATGGCAAGGCAAAGCCATGTCAAGCAGGGGAAAAGACATGGCAAGGCAAGGCAATGCAAGGCAAGGCAATGCAAGGCAAGGCGGGGCAAGCAAAGGCAAATGATACGGACAGATTTGATCACGTCGGGGGCGACTTGACATGGGCGGGCAGCTTTGACAATGAACGTGTGCGGCTAAGTCAGTGGATGGCGAGCTGTGTGACAATGACATTGGCGCGGAGCAGTGTCAAAGACAAGGTTGGGCGCAATGCCAGCCTTGGCACAAAGCAGCTGGGCGAAATCGGACCAAGCTGTGCACAAGCAGCAGTTGGAAAAACATGTGCCAAGCACATGGGAAGCAGTTGGCAGTTGCAACCTCTTCTATGACATGCTGATCATGGCCTAAAAGTGTGCCCACGTTTTTGTACTTTGTCTTAACTTGTTTCCCATCAGTTGGGGCTTTGTCAACTGATTTGTAGCCTTTAAATATTTGCCTAGGCTGTCAAAAACGGGGCAGAAAACTTAGTCTAAGGCATTGTTAGCCAAAAATCGTCTAAATATTTGATGTGCTAGGGCCCGGATGGTTCCGTCCTGGAGTCCCAAATTTTTATGTGCTAGGGCCCGGATGGTTCCGTCCTGGAATCATCTATTATTTGTCTTGGACATCAAATACGGCATAATAAAACCATTTTCACCGCCCACCATGACCAAATTACATTTTTGGCATTTTACAGCCATAAAACTGGAAATCCGCGCGAGTCCCAAATTTTTGTGTGCTATAGCCCATGACGTCTGCTTTGGGCCCGGATAGATCTGTCCTGGAATCGCCTAATATTTGTCCTGGAAATCAAATACGGCCTAAGAAACCATTGTCACCTCCCTGCCATGACCAAATTAAATTTTTTGGCATTATACAGCCATAAAACGAGAAATTCGCGCGAGTCCCATATTTTTGTGTGTTATACCCCATGCCTTTTGCTTTGGGCCCGGATAGATCCGTCCTAGAATCGTCTAATATTTGTCTCGGACATCAAATACGGCCTAAGAAACCATTGTCACCGCCTCGTCATGACCAAATTAAATTTTTTGGCATTATACAGCCATAAAACAAGAAATTCGCGCGAGTCCCAAATTTTTGTGTGCTATAGCCCATGCCTTCCATCGTGGGCCCGGATGGATCTGTCCTGGAATCGCCTAATATTTGTCCCAGACATCAAATACGGCCTAAGAACCATTGTCACCGCCCCGCCATGACCAAATTACATTTTTTGGCATTTTACAGCCATAAAACTCGAAATTCGTGCGAGTCCCAAATTTTTATGTGCTAGGGCCCGGATGGTTCCATCATGGAATCGTCTAATATTTGTCTTGGACATCAAATACGGTATAATAAAACCATTTTCACCGCCCACCATGACCAAATTACATTTTTGGCATTTTACAGACATAAAACTAGAAATCCGCGCGAGTCCCAAATTTTTGTGTGCTATAGCCCATGCCGTCTGCTTTGGGCCCGGATAGATCCGTCCTGGAATTGCCTAATATTTGTCCTAGAAATCAAATACGGCCTAAGAAACCATTGTCACCGCCCCGCCATGACCAAATTAAATATTTTGGCGATATACAGCCATAAAACTAGAAATTCGCGCGAGTCCCAAATTTTTGTGTGTTATACCCCATGCCTTCTGATTTGGGCCCGGATAGATCCATCCTAGAATCGCCTAATATTTGTCTCGGACATCAAATACGGCCTAAGAAACCATTGTCACCCCCTCGCCATGACCAAATTAAATTTTTTGGCATTATACAGCCATAAAACTAGAAATTCGCGCGTGTCCCAAATTTTTGTGTGCTATAGCCTATGCCTTCCATCGTGGGCCCCGATGGATCCGTCCTGAAATCGTCTAATATTTGTCCCGAACATCAAATACGGCCTAAGAACCATTGTCACCACCCCTCCATGACCAAATTACATTTTTTGGCATTTTCCAGCCATCAAACTGGAAATTCGCGCGAGTCCCAAATTTTTGTGTGCTATAGCCCATGCCTTCCGCCTTGGGATCGGATGGATCCGTCCTGGAATCGTCTAATATTTGTCTTGGACATCAAATACGGCATAATAAAACCATTTTCACTGCCCTCCATGACTAAATTACATTTTTTGGCATTTTACAGCCATTAAACTGGAAATCCGCTCGAGTCCCAAATTTTTGTGTGCTATACCCCATTCCTTCTACTTTGGGCCTGGATGGATCCGTCCTGGAATCGCCTAATATTTATCCCCGACATCAAATACGACCTAAGAAACCATTGTCACCGCCCCGCCATGACCAAATTATATTTTTTGGCATTTTACAGTCATAAAATTGGAAATCCGCGCGAGTCCCAAATTTTTGTGTGCTATAGCCCATGCCTTCCGTCGTGGGCCCGGATGGATCCATCCTGGAATCGCCTAATGTTTGTCCCGGACATCAAATACAGCCTAAGAAACCATTGTCACCGCACCTCCATGACCAAATTATATTTTTTGACATTTTACAGCCATAAAACTAGAAATCCGCACGCGTCCCAAATATTTGTGTGTTATAGCCCATGCCTTCCGTCGTGGGAGCATGGACTCCCTCGAGGGCTTCCCTTCGAGCCTGCTGTTAACCCCCTAACAAAGGTCCTCGGCAGGTGTGGGTTGTGGCAAGGATTTTCATGATGGCCTTGGCACACAACCTGAAAAAATGGGGCAACATCATGAAGGGCTGCTCGGCATGACGGACAATGCAGGGTTCGACAAACGCACCTTGAACGGAAGCAAGGCGCATTTTACTTAGATGTGAAGGTTGGAAAAATAATGGCAAGGCAAAGCCATGTCAAGCAGGGGAAAAGACATGGCAAGGCTAGGCAAGGCAAGGCGGGACAAGCAAAGGCAAATGATACGGACAGATTTGATCACGTCAGGGGCGACTTGACATGGGCGGGCAACTTTGACAATGAACGTGTGCGGCTAAGTCAGTGGATGGCGAGCTGTGGCAATGACATTGGCGCGGAGCAGTGTTAAAGACAAGGTTGGGCGCAATGCCAGCCTTGGCACAAAGCAGCTGGGCGAAATCGGACCAAGCTGTGCACAAGCAGCAGTTGGAAAAACATGTGCCAAGCACATGGGAAGCAGTTGGCAGTTGCAACCTCTTCTATGACATGCTGATCATGGCCTAAAAGTGTGCCCACGTTTTTGTACTTTGTCTTAACTTGTTGCCCATCAGTTGGGGCTTTGTCAACTGATTTGTAGCCTTTAAATATTTGCCTAGGCTGTCCAAAACGGGGCAGAAAACTTAGTCTAAGGCATTGTTAGCCAAAAATCGTCTAAGTATTTTCCTAAGGGTGGGAAAACTATTTTGGGGCAGGGAATTAGGGAATTCTTTGTCTTGGCCATAGGGTTGGCTTTTGTGTTCTTGTATTCACTCATTAATACAAGTTGGGAAGAAATTACTGTATATCGTGTGCCTTTATTTACAGATTTGCTGCCTATTTTCATTTCAAGTTCAAACGTCCCTAAAAATAAAACTAAGTGTTGGAAAGGCTGAAGTCAAGGCTGGGCTTGACTGCCGCACGGAGGTGAACCTCAGGCTGAGTTCGAGTGGCACAAATCACCCCTGTGACAACTGGTATTAGAGCCAGGTTGGATCGGGGCGAAGACACAACGTTCATTGGTTGAATTTTGTGAAGAATGGCTGGTGGCAACGCAGAACTAAGGGAAAAGGTTGCTGCATTAGAGGCACTTGTCGGAACTGTTGATGGGGATCAATTTCTGACTATCTTAACTCGTCTCGCCTATCTTGAGGCCGAGATGAACAGACTGAGCCAGGAGTGCACAGATCTGAAAACGGAAAATGGGTTGCTGCGTCGTGCTGTTGGCAATGATGAAGCACAGCGTGGGGCAGATCGTACCAAGGTCAGAATTCCGGAGCCTAAAGAGTTCAATGGCGCAAGGAGTGCCAAGAAACTTGAAAACTTCCTGTGGGATATGGAACAATACTTCCATGCTGCCAAAGTGCAAGATGAAGACAAAGTCCCCATTACGACTATGTACTTGGTGGATGATGCGAAGCTATGGTGGCGTACGCGCATGGCAGATGATGTAAGTGCTGGTAGGCCGAAGATTGACTCTTGGGAAGGGCTGAAGAAAGAGTTGAAGGATCAATTCTTTCCTAGCAATGTGGGCTGGATTGCTAGAGATCGTTTGAAGAAGTTGAAACAAACTGGAACGGTCAGGGATTACGTCAAGGATTTTAATTCTTTGATGCTGGATATTAGCAACATGTCTGAGGAGGACAAGCTGCATAATTTCCTTTACGGGTTGCAGTCGTGGGCGCAAATGGAACTCCGAAGGCAAAATGTGAAAGATCTTCCTAGTGCCATTGCTACTGCGGATGCGTTGGGTGATTTCCGGTTGGGACAAGATGGTTCTGATTTCTCTACTACTTTAAAGTCCAAAATCGGGAACAAGGACAAGGGAAAAGAGTGGAGGAAAAACGGAAATGACAAGGGAAATGCTATTGAGGGCAATGGCAATGAGAAGGGAAAGCAACGTGCTGGACCTTCGACAAACAAGGGACAAAACAGCAAGTTTGATGGTTGTTTTATTTGCAAAGGACCACACATGGCAAGGGATTGTCCGAGAATTGAAAAGCTTTCAGCGTTGTTTGAAGAAGAAAAGAGTGAAGATGAACAAAACGAGGAAGAACATGTGCAAGCAACAGCATATTTGGGACCTATGGTGGTGCTGAAAAATGCGGAAGCTACTTCGTCGAGGACGACGAATTCTTCTGGTGGGGGTGGTTTGTTAACCCCCTAACAAAGGTCCTCGGCAGGTGTGGGTTGTGGCAAGGATTTTCATGATGGCCTTGGCACACAACCTGAAAAAATGGGGCAACATCATGAAGGGCTGCTCAGCATGACGGACAATGCAGGGTTCGACAAACGCACCTTGAACGGAAGCAAGGTGCATTTTACTTAGATGTGCAGGTTGGCAAGGCAAAGCCATGTCAAGCAGGGTCAAATACATGGCAAGGCAAGGCAAGGCAAGGCGGGACAAGCAAAGTCAAATGATACGGACAGATTTGATCAAGTCGGGGGCGACTTGACATGGGCGGGCAAATTTGACAATGAACGTGTGCGGCTAAGTCAGTGGATGGCGAGCTGTGGCAATGACATTGGCGCTGAGCAGTGTCAAATACAAGGTTGGGCGCAATGCCAGCCTTGGCACAAAGCAGCTGGGCGAAATCGGACCAAGCTGTGCACAAGCAGCAGTTGGAAAAACATGTGCCAAGCACATGGGAAGCAGTTGGCAGTTGCAACCACTTCTAAGACATGCTGATCATGGCCTAAAAGTGTGCCCACGTTTTTGTATTTTGTCTTAACTTGTTGCCCATCAGTTGGGGCTTTGTCAACTGATTTGTAGCCTTTAAATATTTGCCTAGGCTGTCCAAAACGGGGCAGAAAACTTAGTCTAAGGCATTGTTAGCCAAAAATCGTCTAAGTATTTTCCTAAGGGTGGGAAAACTATTTTGGGGCAGGGAATTAGGGAATTCTTTGTCTTGGCCATAGGGTTGGATTTTGTGTTCTTGTATTCACTCATTAATACAAGTTGGGAAGAAATTCCTGTATATCGTGTGCCTTTATTTACAGATTTTGCTGCCTATTTTCATTTCAAGTTCAAACGTCCCTAAAAATAAAACTAAGTGTTGGAAAGGCTGAAGTCAAGGCTGGGCTTGACTGCCGCACGGAGGTGAACCTCGGGCTGAGTTCGAGTGGCACAAATCACCCCTGTGACAACTGGTATCAGATGATCCACCATGCTCTTGGCCTGTGTTTGGATGGCCTCGACGTCGACCTTGTATTGGACCACTTTAGCATCGACTTTGGTATAGGCCACAACCACCTCGAGTTCATTGGCCAAGTTTTCCCTATCAGATATAGCCATGTCCAATTGGGAGTGAAGCTCCTCGATTTTCTCGACCTGCACCGAATCCTTCCCTTTCGTAGCTCGGAGCTGGGTCTCGGTCGACTCCAGTTGTGCTTGGGCAGCTTCCCTTTTCGGGGCTAATATGTCCATATTTTTCTTGAACTCCTCAACTTCAGCATGAATTGTATCTACCTGTGCCTGAAACTCCCCGATCTTCTCAAGCCTTTGTCGGACCTGCAAAATCATATCATTAGTCACTATCTTCAAATTGTCTTCACTATCGTGAAGCACTCGAAATACATGCTCGGCCATCTTGGCATGCTCATCCCGAGATATTATTAAATCGCCTTGAAGCTTCTCACTAAGAAGCTAGTAGGTGTCACTTTTCTCAGTGAGGTCCCGAACCTCAGCCTCGTGGTGAGTTAATTCCTCCCTGTATCAGAGGAAAGCCTCATGATACAACACCGAAGCCTGCAAGCATAAGGGAAAGTGTTATGGCTATTTACAACTTTAAAATTCCGAAAATATGAGAAAAAAGACACATAAAGTTACCGATTTAATGCTTGTTGAGCTTCATTGAATAGGCAGGAGGTTTCTTGTCCATAACTGCCTGATCTTCTCCAGTCACCAAGCACCGAAGGTAACTAGCGACCCCCACGGGGAAGAAAAAACCCCGGCATCCTCTGGGACAGAACATTTTACCGACCGCCTAGGGACGGGAATTGATCCACCAATATCAGGCTCAATGAATACCTAGTGGCACCCGATGACAGTACCTTCCTTGGCACCGGCAGGTCACCAAGCCTGGTGACGTCTTCCGAAGCTGCAGACTTGAACCCATACAAGAAGTCGTGGATGTCAGTTTCCCCTGAGGCCCCTCGTAAGAACATCTTTCTAACATACCGACCTCACGAATCATGGCATCCGAAATTTGAGGGGACCGACTGATGTCGATCGCTCCAAGCTCGTCTATCGGGACACTTTTCGCTGCTTGGTAAGGATCACCCCGGTTTCTCTCTCGACCCCCCTAAATTGGGGCAGAATGTCCTCAACTCCTTTTGGGTCGAAGCTTCAGTTAGAGATCTCTCACTGATCTCCTCATGTCGGGATGGTTCAACTTTAACACCCGCCGATTCGAGAACTTCTTGTACCGTGACACCATCCCGCACACGAGCCATCAGTTTGGATTTATCTCTCTTCTTCTTCTTCAGATTCATCCCTTAATCGATGGACTGAGTCAGCGGATAGAGCACTGGCACTTCTCGTGGGCTTGCACAACCTCTTCTTTGGATTCTTCTTTTTCGAGTTCGGGGAATTCGGGGCCCTTTTCCTCTTCTTTTCATCACCCTGCTTCAGAGCGGGGGACTTGAGAGGCACATCATCACCGGATGGAGGCCTCATGGAAACATCTTTGGTAAGACCTACGAAAGAAAATAGATCCGATAAGAATACAATAGTACAAGGAGAAAACCAAACAATATTGAATCGAAGGAGAAAACTTACCATGGTTGCAGGCCTCCTATCGACCCTTAGATAATTCCATCCAAGCACACTCGGAATATGGTCTTTGTTATACCAGGCCCTCGACCCATTCATTGAGTTCAGGAACTATGTCTGGCACCTGGGCCACAATTGTAACACCAAAAACATCGATAATGTCACGACCCAAACTGGAGGGCCATGACTAGCACCCGACCATACTTGCCGAGAACCAACGTACATTTTATCTAACCTTTTTTTATTATCTTTTAGGGTTGACGAGATCAATATAAATGGTAGACCTAGATCATGGACAACCAGCAATAAAATATGATGGCATGAACATACATAGCAGGGGATGACCAGACAATCAAGAAACTATATATAAGGTACGAGCTACCACGCTACCATGAAAGACTATACAACAAAAACCAGCCGACAAGGCATACCAAACTATAGATGAGTCGACACTTGTCTATGAGCCTCTAAATGAACATAAGTGCTGCAACATAGCCGGAACAGGGCCCCGACATACACATAATGTCTATAACAAAAATGCATACCAAGACCACGGCAAGTCTGGAGAAGGGATCTCGCCAATCACTGCTGAACTGGACAACCTACTGTGGTGGGGGAGCTGCACCTGCCTATCTATTAGGTCCTGCAGCACGCCATGCAGCATCCACAAATAAAAGGACGTCAGTACGAATAAAGTATTGAGTATGTAAGGCACGGAACCATAAATATGAACAGTAATGTAAGCAGGGATAGAGAATATACAACCTGGAACATCTGAGTACCTCTGAGGGCTACTGACATGAAATGCATGATACATATGTATGTATACATACACTTTTAAAACATACGCCTCTGTGGGCATCATCATCATCATATCGTACCCAGCCATAATAGGCTTGGTAAAAATGTACCCGGCCGTCATAAGGCTCGGTAGAATCATACCCGGCCACGTGGAGCTCGGTAAAACCCAACTGATCAGTGGTTGCACAATATGTGCAGTACCCGGCCGACTATAGCGCGGCTCGGTAGAGTAAAATAGATACATATATATAATGCATGCTCGACTCATGGAATCACATTCTAAACCTTTCGGAGTGACGTAAGGTCGATATCCTCTGTACACGTTATTAGGACCAACTCTTCATTACGAACCTTATAAGAGTCAGAAAGTACCAACAACATTGATAACATAAGAATAAGAGAAGTAACATTAACATCAATCGTCCCATAAGAGGGAAAGCAATGTGAGTACTGTTAGCTTCTAAGAGTAGAGTATCTTTGGAAGCTCGTTCATTACATTATGTACAATCAGAGTCGTGCAAAATAAGAAAAGGGATAGCCTTACATACCTTGTATATACTGCCCCAATCACAAGCTATGCAATTGTCACAACTCCTTAGTCTACAATAAGAGAAACGATACTATCGTTATCATTTAAGCGTCATAACTATTATGTATCGACCACAACCTATTTTACGTTGAAACGAACAGCACATCCCCTATATATATGACTTCACACCATTCCAAACAATCACCAAACATCCCAAACAACATCAATAATAAACATATTGAGCCTCCCAAAACAGTCCACGCACAACCTAATTACATCATACATACGACGACCACCGTAGTCGTGTCAAACGACCCGGAAATGTTACGAATCACTATCAGCCCACAACCCTACATATATATGGTTTTACTCCACACCCTTCCACCTCCAAAACTCCACAAAATAGTAGTAAAACACGTAGCCCAATAGCAACACAAAACAGTCCACAAAACAGTCCGCTACAAGTGAATAACTCGAACTCACGGCTTCCGATCACCGTCTCGTGAGTTCTTACATGTATAGAACGAATTACCATGAATTTACAGCAGAGAAAAATGTATGAAATATGGAAGTAACTTACCTTACTTGTTGGATAACTAAGCCCTTCCCTTGGTTCTTCAAACTCTAGGTTTTACCTTCAAATAGAACTTGAACGAGAGGGAAAATTGATTAGGGTTTGTGTGGGATTTTTGGGGAGTAGTTGCAGGGGTTAACTTTGGTTTTGAGGTTCTGAAATATGGATGAAATAACTGAGTTCATAACCCCTTAAAATTACTCTCTTGGCCGACTTAGGTCTTTTAATTTTGTCCTATCATTTTGGCAAGTAGGTAATGCACCTACTTGTCATCTACCAATCTGCGCAGGCTTGCGAAAATATGAATATCTCTATACTCCGAGATCTTATTGACAAATGGTTTAATGCGTTGGAAATTATACTCGTAGATCTTTAATTTGGTGGGTAGATAACCCCGTAATTCCTTGTAAATTAGGAGAAAAACTTAGAAACATTTAACCTAATGTTTAAGTAAAATTATGAACCTAAGTTGCGACAACGTTTGTCGACTTTTGTTTCATAACTCGTTTGACTTCAAGACTTATGATACAGATATTATATGATTCAAACACTTTAATAAATGACCTTGAGTGTATTAAGAACCTCTAGGTTTACCTGAAAATACGAGTTACAACATCCTTGATTCGTTTAACTTCTAATACTTGTTAATCACCCTTATACACCCTTATATCACTTAAGACCAATAAGATTAACTTCTTATCATCTCAAAGGTAATTCCTTCTTGAATTTATGTTAACTAATATATGGCATGAACTAACGCGTGTGGATATGGGTTGTAACACCCTTCCCCCCTTAGGAACATTCGTCCTCGAATGTAAGGGTTCATGGGGAGTTTAAATCATCGTGGATTCCGGTCAAGTTTCTCCCATAAATAGAGGACAAACTTGCAAGCGGTTAACTCAATGTATGGCCTTACAAGAGTATGCAAAGCATTATGGACATGTACATTATCTGCATATCGCCATTTTGTATTAAGGAAGAGTATTCTCAAGTTATTGCTTACCTCATAGAGCCATTTCACCTTCCAATGTATCATGTGTTCCACCACATCCTTGTTATCATCATTTTGGAATAGGTACGGGTATTTATACTTCATCTCCTCTTCTGCTTCCCATGTTATTTCTTCCATATTCTTGTTCCTCCACAATACTTTGATGGAAGCTACATCTTTTGTTCTCAGCTTGCGAACTTGTCGATCTAATATAGCCACTGGCACTTCTTCGTATGATAGGTCCTCTGTAACCTGTACATCTTTGATAGGGACGACTCGAGAAGGGTCTCTAATACATTTCCTCAACATAGATACATGGAATATCGGGTGGACAAATTCCAATTCGGATGGCAATTCTAACTCATAAGCAACCTGTCCAATCTGTCGAAGAATTTTATACGGCCTGATATACCTTGGACTCAGCTTACCTTTCTTCCCAAAACGCATAATACCCTTTATTTGTGAGATCCTCAGGAAAACCCAATCACCAACCTCAAACTCTAGATCACGACGTCGGACATCAGAATAAGATTTTTTCCTGATTTGTGCCGTCCTCAATCGCTCCTGTATCACTTTCACATTCTCAATAGCTTGGTGAATCAAATCTGGCCAATATAATTCTGTTTCACCGACTTCGAACCATCCAACTGGTGATCTACATCTTCTCCCATATAGTGCCTTATATGGGGCCATTTTAATATTGGAATGGTAGCTATTATTGTAGGCGAATTCTATAAGTGGAAGATGGTCATCCCAATTTCCCTTAAAATCTAAAACACATGTTCGTAGCATATCTTCTAGTGTCTGAATGGTACGTTCAGCCTGTCCGTCAGTCTGCGGATGAAATGCAGTGCTGAGATTCACTTGTGTGCCTAAACCCTTCTGAAAAGACCTCCAAAGGTTAGCTGTAAATTGAGCTCCTCGGTCAGATATAATAGATACCGGCACACCATGAAGCCTAACAATCTCCTTAATATACAACTTTGCATAATCTTGAGCCGTGTAAGTTGTCTTAACTGGTAGAAAATGGGCACATTTTGTAAGTCGATCAATTATCACCCAGATGGAGTCAAACTTATGATAAGAGCGAGGTAATCCAATAATGAAGTCCATATTAATCACCTCCTCCAGGTCGGAATCTCTATATTCTGAAGCAATCCACCGGGTTTTTGATGTTCTATCTTTACTTGTTGACAATTGGGACACTGGGCTACAAATTCTGCAATAGACTTCTTCATGTTATCCCACCAATACTGCTCCTTGGCATCATGATACATCTTTATCGAGCTGGGATGGATGGAATATCGGGATTGATGAATCTCATTCATAATATTCTCTCGCAACCCTGCCATATTAGGCACACATAATTGGCCCTGGTATCTCAGTGCCCCATCTCTTCCGATCTCAAAAGCCATACTTTTACACTGCTGAATGCTCTCTCTTAATCGTACTAAGATAGGATCTCCATATTGTCGTGCTTTTACCTCGGCTACCAAAGATGATTCTGATGTATTTTGTACAATAACACCTCCGTCATCAGAGTCTAACAATTTGATTCTCATATTGGCAATTGATGAAACTCTTTAGTCAACCCCCATCTACCCGCCTGAATATGTACTAAGCTTCCCATTGATTTACGGCAGAGAGCGTCTGCCACAACATTGGCTTTACAGGGATGATACAATATCTCGACGTTGTAGTCTTTCAATAATTCAAGCCACCTACGCTGCCTCAAATTCAACTCTTTCTGCTTGAAGATGTATTGTAAACTCTTGTGATCTGTGTAGATGTCAACATGGACGCCGTATAAGTAGTGTCGCCATATCTTCAAAGCATATATTACTGCAGCCAATTCCAAATCATGGGTTGGATAATTCTTTTCATGCTTCTTCAATTGTCTTGATGCATAAGCAATCACCTTCCCACGCTGCATCAATACGCACCCCAAACCTATACCTGAGACATCACAATATGCCACATAACCTTATATTCCTTCAGGAAGAGTGAGCACTAGTGCGGATGTCAATCGATTCTTCAGCTCCTGAAAACTACATTCACAAGTGTCAGACCACTGGAACTTGGTATCTTTCTGTGTTAACTTAGTCAATGGTGATGATATAGAGGAAAACCCTTCCACAAACCGCCTATAATATCCTGCTAGACCTAGGAAGCTGCGGACTTCTGATGGTGTTGTAGGTCTCGGGCAATTCTTTACTGCATCGATCTTTTGAGTGTCGACACTAATACCCTCGTCAGATATCACATGGCCAAGGAACGCTACTGAGTTCAGCCAAAATTCACATTTGGAGAGCTTAACATATAACTTACGATCCTGAAGCATCTATAATACTATTTGCAAGTGGCTCGCATGTTCCGCCTCCGAACGAGAATATACTAGAATGTCATAAATGAATACAATCACGAACACATCAAGATAAGGCCTAAATATAGTATTCATAAGATCCATAAAAGTTGTTGGGGCATTTGTTAGCCCGAACGACATCACCAAGAACTCAAAGTGCATGTATCTTGTCCGGAAGGCCGTCTTTGGAATATCCTTCTCCTTAACCCTCACCTGATGATACCCTGAATGTAAATCAATCTTGGAGAAATACTTAGCACCCTGGAGTTGGTCAAATAGGTCATCAATTCTTGGAAGTGGATACTTGTTCTTTATAATAGACTTATTCAACTATCGATAGTCGATAAACATCCGTAACGACCCGTCTTTCTTCCGCACGAATAGGACTGGTGCACCCCAAGGTGAAGTTCTAGGTCTAATGAAGCCTTTATCTAGCAAGTCCTTCAACTGCACCTTCAACTCTCGCAACTCTTCCGGGGCCATTCTGTGTGGAGGGATAGAGATCGGTTGAGTGTCAGGCAACACATCAATGCTAAACTCAATCTCCCTTTCAGGAGGAAGACCTGGGAGTTCATCTGGGAAAACATCTGGGAATTCATTGACCACAGGAATTGATTGTAATGTAGGCGGTTTCGCCTCCGCATCCCTAACGCGAACGAAATGATAAATGTAACTTTTTGAGATCATTTTCCTTGCCTTAAGATAGGAAATAAACCTACCTTTTGGTGTAGCAATATTCCCTTTCCATTCAATGATGGGTTCACCAGGAAATTGAAACCTAACCATCTTCGTACGGCAGTCAAAATTTGCATAGCATGAGGCCAACCAGTCCATTCCCATTATCACATCAAAATCAACCATTTATAACTCAAATAAATTTGTCGAGGTTTGACGACTACAAATCATCACAGTGCAACCTCTATATACCCTTCTAGCAATCACAGAATCTCCTATCGGAGTAGATACCGCAAGGGGTTTACTTATCAATTCAAGTTTAAGGCCAAACTTATTAGCCACAAAGGGTGTAACATATGATAATGTAGATCCCGGATCAATCAGCGCATATACATCATAAGAAAACACAGATAATATACCTGTAACAACATCTGGAGACGACTCGAGATCCTGTCGACCTACTAGAGCATAGAGAGTTCGATTTTGACCACCCCTCAAACTCGGCACTACACCTCTACCTTTACCACGACCTGTCGACTGCTGAAAACCCCGTGCTGGAGGTCGAACTGATGAGGAAGAAGCAGACACAAATCCAGTCGGCTGAGCCATACCACCACCTCACCTGTTAGGACAATCCCGCATCATATGGTTAGGATGTCCGCAAGAATAACATGCATCAGAACCTCGACGACACAGTCCAAAGTGGGCCTTGCCGCACTGATCACAACGTGGTGTTGTGGGTCTCGTCTGACTAGTATCCCTGTGATGTTGCGAGCCTGATGCCTGCGAACTCTGACCTGGACCAGAATGGGTAAATCGATCATATTGAGGCCTCTGAAATTGTGGGGGAGCACTAGCTATAGGTGGCGCCGAACTCCTCGAAGACTGGGGCCTGACGCTTCCTCTAAAGTCATTAGAATACCTCGCAAATCTCGCCCTCTTATGTTGGCCCCTATCATGCTCCCTATCTGCCCTCTGCTGGCGCTTACGATCCTCTAGGGTCTGGGCATAAGCCTGAATATGGGAAATATCCATGCCCTTCACCAAGGAGGCTGTCGTGCACTTATTTAATAGATGTGGTCCCAATCCGTTCACGAACAAATGCACCCTATCACTCATCTCGGCCACCATATGGGGAGCATATCTTGATAAAGAATCGAACTGCATATTGTACTCTCGCACACTCATATTACCTTGTCTAAGGTTCAAGAACTTATCAGCTCTAGCTCGTCGTATCTCAACTGGCAAGTAGTGATGAAGAAAAGCCTCAGAAAATTCCTTCCACACAGCTGGAGGAGCATTTGAACCCCTGGATCTCTCCCAACTATCATACCAGAGAACCACTAAATCCCATAGCCGATACGAAGCCAACTCTACTGCCTCTGTATCACTAACATGCATAACCTGAAGTGTACGATGAACCTGGTCAATAAAAGTCTGCGGGTCCTCCTTGGGGTCTGATCCGGTAAACACTGGAGGGTCTAAATTAATAAAATCATGAACTCTCGTACTAACTGGTTTCTCAACAGCACCTGTATTCTGCCTCTGAGCCTGAGCAGCTACCAAGCTAGTCAATAACTGCAAAGCACTCCGCATATCCTGGTTTGTAGTGCCAGACGGAGGAACTGGAGGTCCTGGGTGCCTCCTAATATCCTTTGGAGGAGATGGGGTAGCTGAGATATGAGACGTCATCTCACTTTGAGCCTCACTTTGGCCTGCTCTGGCTTGGGGCACCTGACTAGTACCCACTCCCGCAGCTGTATCAAGCCGTCTACTAATTGTTTGCTTCCTAGTCGAAAGCATCGCTGAAAGAAAATAAGGTGAATATTAGAGACAAACACTTACGACTCAACTCTACGCACGATCTAGATTCAGGAAGAAGGTAACAACTCTAGATGTCATGTAGCCTCCTGATTATAAATGTGGCGCGCTACACATCCATAATCAAGACTCTACTAGACACGGCTCATAGACAATCTCTAGGACAGACTTGCTCTGATACCAAGTTTGTCACGACCCAAACTGGAGGGCCATGACTAGCACCCGACCATACTTGCCGAGCACCAACGTACATTTTATCTAACCTTTTTTATTATATTTTAGGGTTGACGAGATCAATATAAATGGTAGACCTGGATCATGGACAACCAGCAATAAAATATGATGGCATGAACATACATAGCAGGGGATGACCAGACAATCTAGAAACTACATATAAGGTATGAGCTACCACGCTACCATGAAAGACTATACAACAAAAACTAGATGACAAGGCATACCAAACTATACATGAGTCGACACTTGTCTAAGAGCCTCTAAATGAACATAAGTGCTGCAACATAGCCGAAAAAGGGCCCCGACATACCCATAATGTCTATAACAAAAATGCATACAAAGACCACGGCAAGTCTGGAGAAGGGATCTCGCCAATCACTGTTGAACTGGACAACCTACTGTGGTGGGGGAGCTGCACCTGCCTATCTATTAGGGCCTGCAGCACGTCATGTAATGTCCACAAATAAAAGGACGTCAGTACGAATAAAGTACTGAGTATGTAACGCACGGAACCATAAATATGAACAGTAATGTAAGCAGGGATAGAGAATATACAATCTGGAACATCTGAGTACCTCTGAGGGCTACTGACATGAAATGCATGATACATATGTATGTATACATAAACTTTTAAAACATACGCCTATGTGGGCATCATCATCATCATATCGTACCCAGCCATAATAGGCTTGGTAAAAACGTACCTGACCATCATAAGGCTCGGTAGAATCGTAGCCGGCCACGTGGAGCTCGGTAAAACCGAACTGATCAGTAGTTGCACAATATGTGTCGTACCCGGCCAACTATAGCGCGGCTCGGTATATTAAAATAGATACATATATATAATGTATGCTCGACTCATGGAATCACATTCTAAACATTTTGGAGTGACGTAAGGTCGGTATCCTTTGTACACGTTATTAGGACCAACTCTTCATTACGAACCTTATAAGAGTCAGGAAGTACCAAAAATATTGATAACATAAGAATAAGAGAAGCAACATTAACATCAATCGTTCCATATGAGGGAAAGCAATGTAAGTACTGCTAGCTTCTAAGAGTAGAGTATCTTTGGAAGCTCGTTCATTACATTATGTACAATCGGAGTCGTGCAAAAGAAGAAAAGGGATAGCCTCACATACCTTGTATATAATTCCCCAATCACAAGCTATGCAATTGTCACAACTCCTTAGTCTACAATAAGAGAAACGATACTATCGTTATCATTTAAGCGTCATAACTATTATGTATCGACCACAACCTATTTTACGTTGAAACGGACAACACCTCCCCTATATATATGACTTCACACCATTCCAAACAATCACCAAACAGCCCAAACAACATCAATAATAAACATATTGAGCCTCCCAAAACAGTCCACGCACAACCTAATTACATCATACATACGACGACCACCGTAGTCGTGTCAAACGACCCGGAAATGTTACGAATCACTATCAGCCCACAACCCTACATATATATATGGTGTTCCTCCACACCCTTCCACCTCCAAAACTCCACAAAATAGTAGTAAAATATGCAGCCTAATAGCAACACAAAACAGTCCACAAAACAGTCCGCTACAAGTGAATAACTCGAACTCACGGCTTCTGATCACTGTCCCGTGAGTTCTTACATGTATAGAACAAATTACCATGAATTAACAGCAGAGAAAAATGTATGAAAGATGGAAGTAACTTACCT